>NC_071621.1:9065329-9379192 GCF_014839835.1 Dryobates pubescens | reverse complement strand
GGTAAACAAGCAGTGAACAGCGGGAGTGAAGAGCACATTAGCTTTAAAAAAATCATTCACCATCTTTCCATGTGAGCATCTCTCAGCATTGCCTTTGGTATACCTCTGTACATCCTAGCCTTTGTTATCCAATTTGCACCCAGGCTCTGTCACTTCAGTTCAGCACGTTATCCTGCAGCCTTTTCCTGTGTTGCCATCTCTTTTCATTACCATCTCTTAAATCCTCCTCGCTGGAACGGCTTGTTCCCGCATGTGAAATGTGGCACAGATTGCCTCTCATGTTTTCCTTCCCTAGCCAAATGGGATGGCTGTGGCAGTTCACATGCAGCGGGCAGGGAGTGAATATAAGTGGGTACCATTCACAGGTATACATGTGCACATCTGTAAGCATGTATATATTTTCTAGATACTTGCTCAGAAATGTAAACTTGCTGTGTTTTAGCTGTATTCATGCACTTGTTTTGGTCACCTTTAAGAGTTACCTTGGCAAATGAATGCCCTGACAGAGATGTTGGCAGAACTGGTAAATTTTAGACAGTGATCAGAGAAGCCTTGCTGACTAGGAAAGTGGATACCTGCATCACATTAACCCATACTAGTAACAGAAACAACATGATGTGACTTGATTGTCCAGTTGACTATAATTTGCAATTTCCTGTATTTTAATCACAGAATGTTAGGGGTTGGAAGGGAACTTGAAAGATCATCTAGTCAACCCCTGCCTTGCCAGAGCAGGATCACCTAGAGTAAATCACACAGGAATGCATCCAGGTGGGTTTTCAATATCTCCAGAGAAGGAGATAACATACAGTGCTATGTTGAGTATACACAGCTAGTTTCTCCTGAACAGTTTTCAGTCTAAAAGAAAACTATATTCACAGAAAATGGTCTGCAAACAATTTTAATAAATCTTAGAAAATTGAACTGTATTTATAGGAATTCATAGATTTAGAAGGGAAATTCAGTCCAAACAATTCAATATTTTAAAAAGATTATTTTGTTATTACAAGGATGCCAGGGAGTCAACCATCAAATGGATCAAGGATAATCATAAAAATATACATCATACATGTATGAATATGCAGTTTTATATGCAGTATATGTACATCCTGGAGCACCTGTAAGGGGTAGCATATTTGTTAGATAGATCTTTAGTGCTGAGGTTACTAGGCTATGCTTATAAAAGATGTGCATTGTCGGTAGAATAGACTAGACTAGAATAAACCAGGTTGGAAGAGACCTTCAAAGTCATCGTGTCCAACCTATCATCCAACACCACCTAATCAACTAAACCATGCAACCAAGCAGCCTATCAAGTCTCCTCCTGACCACCTCCAGTGATGGTGACTCCACCACCTCCTCAGGCAGCCCATTCCAATGGGCAATCACTCTCTCTGTGTAAAACTTCCTCCTAACCTCCAGCCTAAACCTTCCCTGGCGCAGCCTGAGACTGTGTCCTCTTGTTCTGGTGCTGGTTGCCTGGAAGAAGAGACCAACCTCTGCCTGTCTACAGCCTCCCTTAAGGTAGTTGTAGAGAGCAATAAGGTCACCCCTGAGTCTCCTCCAGGCTAAGCAACCTCAACTCCCTCAGTCTCTCCTCATAGGGCTTGTGTTCCAAGCCCCTCACCAACATTGTTGCCCTTCTCTGGACACGCTCCAGCAAGTCAACCTCCTTCCTAAACTGAGGGGCCCAGAACTGGACACAGTACTCGAGATGTGGCCTAACCAGTGCAGTGTACAGGGGCAGAATGACCTCCCTGTTCCTGCTGGCCACACTGTTCTTGATGCAGGCCAGGATGCCATTGGCCCTCCTGGCTGCCTGGGCACACTGCAGGCTCATGTTCAGCCTACCATCAACCAGCACCCCCAGGTCCCTCTCTGCCTGGCTGCTCTCCAGCCACTCTGACCCCAGCCTGTAGCACTGCATGCTATATTAACTGTAGATATCGGGAGATACCGGTGCCCACAGACTACAGAAAATGCAATAGGCTTTACCAGAGAGGAATAAAATTTGAGAAGTGTACTTTTAAAAAGAGGCCATAGGATTTAAGAATTGATGATTTAAACTGTTACACATAACAATTCATGAGGATAAGGTGATGTAGCCTGCTTACTATTTTTTCAACACTTTGGGCTTGTTCCAGTAGCTTTTATACAAAGTTAGTTTCTGTGAGAGTGTGCCGGAGTTAAATCTGGAGGTTAATTTACAAACCTCAAAATCACCGAAGGTTGAACCTTTTCTTCAAATCACATACTTGCATAAAGGTCCAGTGTGAAGTCTTTGAAGTGCATTAGTTGTCTGTAGTGGCTGATAGTGTTGGAAGTGCTGACTGTCACATGTAACATACCCAACAAACATAAGGTACAGCTGAATTACTACCATTACAAAGTGATGTAACAAGGATCATGTAGGTGGAAGTCAAATCCCAAAATAAATCCCAGAGTTTTATCAGGGTTGAACCTGAGAGGCTGTGTGAGGATTTGAAACGTGTCTTAACTAAAGTGCTTCTGTGGCAAAAAGTAAAATGTTGAAAGCCTCAAGAACAACAGTATATTACCAACTACAGAAACATGTAAGACTTGCTATAAAATTATGTGTAAAGTCACCTTTCACTTTGTGTTGGTGAGACCGATCTTACCTTGAAAAGCTGTTCTTTGAGTTCTGCCATATTTTCTGTCTGTGGTCCTTTCAACCTAAATAAATAAGATTTAAGAACGTTAATTGGAGGTATAAACAGCTTGATCTTTCATGAGTACTTTATAAATGACTCCATTTGCTTCATATCAGAAGTAGTATCATTGGTTTGATTAAATTAATTTAGAGCAAGTTAATGTATTCTGGCCCAAAGTGAAACTGCTAGAGTAGGCCAAATGTGACCACTCAATGCATTTGGGAGGGAGACTATAGTAATTCAAAATTCTTTCACACTTGTTTGACAGGCTACAGAGTTCATCTTGGTGGCTTGGCTGATCATATAATCATTCAGGTTGGAAAAGTCCCTTGGGATCCTCAAGTCAGCCATTAACCCTACTCTACAAGGTTCACCCCTAAACCATATCCCCAAGTACTACATCTAAACAACATTTAAACACATCCAGGGTTGGTGACTGTGGTGGTGAAAGGTTCAGTTCTCCCCCGCCACAAAGAAAACCACGGCTAACTCAGTTGGAGAAGCAAAAAACTGGATAAGCTATATTTACAAGCAGGATGAGATGCAGTGAATATATACACAATATACAGTATTTACAATATATACAGAAATATACAGCAAAGAATGTAACACAGAAAACCCTTCCCTCCTCCAAGGAGAGGGGGTCCCCCCCCAACTATACCCCCTTCTCCCTCTTCCTCCCTTTTTCCCCAAAAAGGGTTAGAGAGAGAAAAGGTTATTATTAAGGAGAAAAAATCTGTTAGCTCAAAGCATATGCAAGAATTGGTTTCTTATCTGGTTAGTTGAAAGGTCAGCACCCACCAGCACAGACAGAAGACAGCTGTTCAGAGGGACTGAAACAGACAGGCTGACTGAACTGACTGAGATTCAAACTGAACTAAAGCTAACATTTAAAGTTGCATTCTACCAATGAAATTCATTTAGACTTACCTTTGTTTTCATTCTTCCACCAAAACATTCAGCCAGAGTGTTCCAGTAACTGTCCCTTTCTTAAAGGCATAGCCTAAAATTGTCACCGTGACTCAATGACATCCCTGGGCAGCCCATTCTAATGTCCAACCACTCTCTGTGAATTTTTTCTCCTAATTCCAGTCTAAAACTACCCTGTTGCAGTTGTTCTGTTGCTAATTACCTGTGAGAAGAGACTAGCGCCAGCCTCTATACACCATCCTTTCAGGGAGTTGTAGAGAGCAATGAGGTCTCCCCTTAGCCAAAACTTCCTAAATGTATATGTGCCCCTGTACTCAGCACTGGTTAGGCCACACCTTGAGTACTGTGTCCAGTTCTGGGCCCCTCAGTTAAGAAGGACATTGAGACACTTGAACGTGTCCAGAGAAGGGCAATGAGGCTGGGGAGAAGCCTCAAGCACAAGCCCTACGAGGAGAGGCTGAGGGAGCTGGGATTGTTTAGCCTGGAGAAGAGGAGGCTCAGAGGAGACATTATTGCTGTCTACAACTACCTGAAGGGTGGTTGTAGCCAGGAGGGGGTTGGTCTCTTCTCTCTAGCAGCCAGCACCAGAACAAGAGGACACAGTCTCAAGCTGCACCAAGGGAAGTTTAGGCTCGAGGTGAGGAGAAAGCACTTCACTGAGTCATTAGCCATTGGAATGTGCTGCCCAGGGAGGTGGCGGAGTCACCATCCCTGGAGGTGTTCAAGAGGGGATTGGACGTGGCACTTGGTGCCATGGTTTAGTCATGAGGTCTGTGGTGGTGGGTTGGACTTGATGATCTTTGAGGTCTCTTCCAACCTTGGTGATTCTGTGATTCAGATGTGTGCCTCTGTGTTGTTGTGTTGCTTTGGGTTCTTTTGCTTATTGAGCATGGGCTATATTGTCTGAAACCTGGGCCATGAAGCTGCTTAGAGGCCTTCATTGTGTTCATACTACAGTGGATGCTGAAAGCAGGCATTCCTGCTGCTGCTGTGGTATGTCTTGTTGGAGCACTGTGAACCCATGAGAAAGTGTCTGTGAGTGTATCCTGTAATCTGTTCATAGAAGACTTTGGAGAAAGGGGAAAATCAGGTTTTATCATAGAATGCATTGGGTTGGATCTTTAAAGGTCATCTAGACCAACCCTCCTCCAGATCTTCAATTAGATCAGGTTGCTCAGAGCTGTATCAAGCCTGACCTTGAATGTGTCCAGGGATGGGGCCTCCACCACCTCCCTGGGCAACCTGTTCTGATGTTTCACCACCCTCATATAAAGAACTTCTTCATAACATCTGATCTAAATCTACTCTGCTCCAGTTTAAAACCATTGCCCCTTGTCCTGTTGCTACATGTCCTGCTAAATAGGCCCTTGTCAGCTTTCCTGTAGGCCCCTTTCAGGCACTAGAAGGCCACTATATAGTCTCCCCAGAGCCATCTCCAGCCTGAACAACCCCAACTCTCTCTGCCTGTCTTTACAGGAGATGTGCTCCAACATTCTTACAATTTTTGTGTCCCTCATCTGGCCCCTCTCCAACAGGTCCATGACCTTCTTGAGTTGAGGGCCCTATAGCCAGACACATTACTCCAGGTGAGGTCTTTGCTAGAGCAGAGTGGCAGACTCACCTCTCTCAATCTGCTGGCCACGTTTCTTTTGATGTAGCCCAGGATGTGATTTGCCTTCTGGCCTTCAATTGTGCATTGTTGTCTCATGTTCAACTTTTCATCTACCAGCATCCTCAAGTCCTTTTCTGCAGGACTGCTATCTTGGCTTGCTTAATTTAGCTTGCTTGATTTGAAGCAGACTTGAAAAATTTCTTATGTTCAAGCTGCAGTAGCTAAGCACAATGCAATTTGCTGCAAATGGGTGAATAGACCTTAGAAAGGGAGAAATTACTGCTGTGAATTAGAGATGCCACCTTCTTTTGGCCTGGAGTTAGATGCCCAGTTATCTTCTGGCTTCAGTCATTTTCTGTTGGCTATCACATCTAGCTTCCTTCTCAGGGCCTTATTCCTGGTTACCTTGGGTTTTTTTTGTGTATCTTCCATAGGCAAGCCACTTGATAGTGTATCTCATAAATTTTAGATACTGCAGCCTTCATACTTCTAGTTGTAAGTTTTTATTATTATAAAGATGTAAGTAGAATATGATTTTCAAAATTAGGAAATGTGTGTGAGAGACTGAAGTTTTCGTATGTTGCTTAGACTCGTGTTTGTTGTCAAACAACTGTCTTGATAAAACAAGTCTTTTGCACTAGACAGCGCATATAGAACAATTTGACACAAAACATCACTTGGTATTGAGTCCAAAAGGAGTAGGATAAAAGAGTACATGAACTAGTTGTATTTAGAACAGGGAGAGTTATCACTACGGTATGAGTTGTCGTATTTTTTGTGGAAGAACAAGTCTTTCTCATTTAGCCTGTGTTTCAGTCTCAGTGATTTATGCACTGACAAGGAGTGTTCTTGAGTGTGGATTGTTATTCATGTCTTTCAGGTTGGTATAATTGGTAGCAAGGAAAGAAATACTAGCTGAGAAAGCATGAGAAAATTCTGCTGAAGGCATTGATAAAGATGTCAATCTTTCAAGAGTTTCGTTTTGCTGTCTGACGCTGGAAAACTCTTCAACCTGAGGCAGGTTTTGTTTTCCATAGTTTGACCTGATGTGCTTAAAGAGAAGTTAATTTCATTCTGGAGAATTACAATTTACAAGGATACTGTAGGGATCCAGTTCTCCAATTTGGTTGCCTAAAACTGGATAACTAGATTCAGGCTCAGAGGACTATCTATCTATGTGTCTGTCTCTCTTGTGAAATCACTTGTGAGTTAAATACTTGTTTTATGTGCCTCTCATGGATTTATCAGCCTTTAGGTAACCAAGTTTTACCCTCAGTGTATGTATTAGCTTGAAATGTTCAGTGCTCAGAGTGTACTTAAGAGATATTAGAGATTTTATAAAAGGCAGATACCTACTTGCTTTGGGTGCAGGTGCTCAGGGGCTGGCAAGGGGGCTGCAGGACCTTATATGAGGAGAGGCCAGGGGCTGCCTGTGCCAGGCACGACCATTTCGAGACAGCTTCAGCAAAACCACCACAAAATGTAGCTGAGCCCCTCAGCCAAGACAGTGGTGCCTCAGGAAAAACATATCTAAGAAAAAGTGAAACGCTTCCCAGGCAGTATGTGAGGAATGCAGGGGAAAAAAACCACTCTGAGAAACATCTCTGCAGACACTGAGGTCACAGAAGGAGGGGTGGTGTTTTTCCAGGTGCTACAGGAGAGATTCCCCAGCAGCTCTCTGGAGCAGACCATGCTGGAGCAGATAACCACTGTGGAAGACCTCACAGTGGAGCAAGTAGCTATTTCCTGAAGGAAACTGCAGTCAGTGGAAAGGAGTTCATGCAGGAACAGGTTCTCCTAACAATAACTGTGGCAAGTGGACTCGCGCTGGAGCAGGTTTATCCTGAGGTACTGCAGCCTGTTGAGTACATTGGAACAGTTCACAAAGGACTATATCCTGTGGGAAGGAGCTATGCTGGAGCAGGGGAACTGTGTAAGGAGGAAGGAGCAGTGAAAAGGAAGCGTTTCAGACTGACCACAACCCCCCATTCTTCACACCCTGTGCTGCTGGGTAAGATGGAGATGGTGGAGGGGTTGAGAATACGTGAGTGAAGTTGACTTGGGAGGAAAGAGGGAGAGAGCTGTTTTTGTCTTCATTTCTCATCATCCAACTCTATTTTAAGAGGCAATAAATTGATTTTCCTCAAGTTTGCCTGTGATGTTAACTGGTAAGTGATTCTGTTCTGGAGTTACCTGGAAGTATAACTCAGCCCATCAGCTTTCTCATACTACTTTCTCCTGCTGGACTGCTGAGAAGGAGTAAGAGAATGGATGAGTGGGTGTCTGACAGCCAGCCAAGGCCAACCCATCACACTGATGCAACAAGTACATTTTTAAATACAAAGCCGAACTCAATTCTTAAAACTGTCTTATAAGCACCAGATTTTAGTGGCAGTTTTGAAGTTGGAGGTCCCAGCTAGCTGGAGCTGTCTCTCTGCAGAGAGCCTCTGCAGTGATTTCCTGCCAAATGACTTCTGATGGTTCCATGCTCATTTTAAGCTGCTCCCTAGTCAGTTGTTTGCCAGATTTTTGATCCAATTTTGAAATTCTGATCTCCTCCTTAAACTGTTAAACACATTTGCTGTTAGGAATCTTGGAGGCCTGAAAGGAACAAAAGTTTCTCTTTTATCAGACAGCCAGTAATTTGTCAATTTTATGTGCTTCATACAGGGCCAACCATGTTGCTTCAGGAGGTCTCACACTTGCATTGTACCTGAATCACTGCGTTACTGATTTCTCCCAGTCCCATGTTGTGTCTGTCTCTGTACCATAGCTGGGTATGCATGACCCAATTTAGCAATAAACTTTCATCCACTCTCCCTACCTCCTTCTGAAAATACTTTAATGTTTTTTATGGTTTAACAGTAGGGTTGTATTTCTGTGAAATTCTTTCCCTTCTCCTTTCCTTTGGGTTAGTGCAGAAATAAGAGTTCAGACCACGCTCTATATTGAAGTTGGATTTTACAGCTGAAATTGTTGTAAGGGCTATGAAATGAGTTCAAATTCTGCATACAGTTTTTTATCTTATAGCTGCTTCTTCTATACTTTTCTGGGATGACCAAGCCCCATTTCTCTTTCACTTTTTTTTTAATGTCCTTAACCATTCTTGACATGCTTTTATTAGAATAGAATAGAATAGAATAGAATAAACTGGGTTGGAAGAGACCTTCAAGATCATCACGTCCAACTCATCAACCAATCCAGCCCACCTAAACAACTAACCCATGGCACCAAGCACCCCATCAAGTCTCCTCCTGTAAACCTCCAATGACGGCAACTCCACCACCTCCCCAGGCAGCCTATTCCAATGGGCAATCACTCTCTCTGTATAGAACTTCTTCCTCACATCCAACCTAAACCTCCCCTGGCGCAGCCTGAGACTGTGTCCTCTTGTTCTGGTACTGGCTGCCTAGGAGAAGAGACCATCATCCGTCTGTCTACAACCTCCCTTCAGGTAGTTGTAGAGAGTGATAAGGTCACCCCTGAGTCTTCTCTCCAGGCTAAGCAACCCCAGCTCCCTCAGCCTCTCCTCATAGGGCTTGTGTTCCAAACCCCTCACCAACTTTGTTGCCCTTCTCTGGACTCGTTCCATCAAGTCAACATCCTTCCTAAACTGCAGGGCTCAGAACTGGACACAGTACTCGAGGTGCGGCCTAACCAGTGCAGTGTACAGGGGCAGAATGACCTCCCTGCTCCTGCTGGCCACACCGAATCTTTATTGTAAGGACTGATAGTATTCCTGTTAAGCCCACACTGTTGTTTCATGGAGCAGTTTTAGTGGGTTTTGTTTGTTTGTTTTGTCATTAGCACTTTCCATGCATACATCATTAGTTATTGTGTCAGCAAACCTTCCCTGCACTGAGCAGAGTGTTTCACTGAGCTGTACATATAGAGTGTTCAGTTTCCCATTCTGTTTAATTTGGGTGCATGTAAGGCAGTAGTTCACATGCTTTTCACTGATTTCCATTTACCTATATTGCACATCAGTTGACATCAAAATGAGAAATGGATCTAGTTGATGTGGGTCAGACTCAAGTTCCTTGCACTCCTTTTTTTTTATCTTGCTATTTTGAAATGTTCATATCTCAGTGTTCCTTATTTTTGTCAGCATCATTAATGAGAGTTTTTCCTATGGAACCCTGAGGAATATTGTTCTTAAACTTTTGCTGTAGGGACCATGAATGCTAAATCCCATTCTTGTTTTGTGTCTTCTAAGAAGCTAGTTTTTAATCCAACATAGTGTTTGGTTTCATATCCTATGACTTATTTTGTTTCTTTAGTGGCATAGTTTTTGGAAATCTAGAAAAGGTACACAACTATTTCCTCTATTCCGTGCTTCACTGGCATACTCAAACTGTTCCAGGAGATTTGGAATATGAAATTCTAGTATCTATTAGTAGTGTCTAACTCCAGACTAGTAGTACTGAATTTCAGGAGATGACTAACATTTGGAGAAGCCATGCATCACATCTACAGTGTTTGAAATATAAAAAGGCATTATTCAGGTTCAGAAGCAATGTATCTTTTTAACAGAGTTCTTTATTTTGTTGGAGATTACAAACCAAGTGAACCCTGTTTTAAGAGCTGTTGTAGACAGACATCCATCTATGAATCAGTGGAACTGACAACAGCATTATTGTTGCATAGTGTGGCAGAATTAGCAGGGTCTTAACTTGGTACTAACTCTGTGATGGAAATACAGCCTTAAAAAAAATGTCAATGCTTTGTTACCTGTTTTATGAATCATTCTTCTTTTCCCATTATAAAGCTTTTAAAACCACAAACTAGAATAAAGGAGAAGCTTAACAGGGGGTACGTGCGTGGGGAATAGAGGGCATTGTTATTGGAAGAGTTACAACTCTCTCTCTCCATCTTTCCCTCCCTTCTCCAATGTGATAGAGTCTTAATATTTTAAAGAACAATAAAATTATTTGGCTGAGCTTTAAATGAGAGCAGGGTCTATACAGAGCAGTAAAATTCAAGCAGATCATGCCACATTACTCTTAAAGTGATCTTTTGTGAGAGTATAGCTCAAAGCAGTGAAAATGAAATAGGTAGCACGAGCAACTATTAATAGAAAGATTTTGCTACTGTGCCTTACTTTCTGTGTGTACTTAATTTCTCATCAGGAAGCATGCTGCTCTGTTTTGAAGTATAGTGTTTGTGATACCCTGCTTACTGACTCATAGCCTCCTGTTGTAACTTCAACTCGTGGCAGTGAGACAGATTGTAATTGGTAGGCTACTTTTGTGGACTTTGGTAATATGAAATTTTGAAGAAATCAGTAACAGCAGAATTTGAATCATGTTCAAATATGAGAAATGGGAGTTACCTTAATACTGTTACAGCAAAATAGATGTTCTAATAACTAAAGCATTGTTGTGTGTCAAATAATTCTGTGTTAGAAAAGTGTGTAGTAGAAGCAGTAATTTAAAAATGATTTGTGGAAAATCTTCCTAGAGAAGAGATATGTTTAGCATCATACCTATTTTAAAATCTATTCATTTGAGTGGCTAATTTATTAGTAACAATGTTTGTCTAGCTGAGGCTGAATAATTTGAAAAGAAATACTATTTTATATTTATGATGGTATACATTAACATAGTCCTAAACAGTTTGGTGATGTTTTTTGAATAGAGACTGTGAGACTGTTCCAGTTAACATTTTTATATGTCGCTCTGCTTTTAGCATAAATTATCTCTACTTTAAGAATTAATTCTTGAGTGAACATTCAAATCTAAGAGTGGGTTGAAATGTCTGGCTTGGGTTTTTTTATATATGTGTGTGATAGAAATACCTATCGTTTTATCAGTAAAACTTTAGTCAGACTGTATGTACAGGGCTCGTTGTAAGGAGACATACAGTTATACATTGACCTGTGTTGAGACAAAATTAGTAGTGGGAAATACTGATTAGGTTTTCAGGTGCTAAATAATGTCCAAGGGCTATTTCTAGACTTAATTTCATTATTTCTCCATTGAAGAATTAAGTTTAATCTATTTTGTATTTTAAAATATATTAAATAATTGAAAATGTTGTATATGATTACCTTTAATGTTTTGAGAGTTGAAGGAAGGGTAAGTCAGGTATCTTTTTTAAGGAAGCAGGTACATAATATAGAGCTAATCATGGGCTGTGAACTTTGCTTCAGGAATAATTCAGGGCAGAATGCTAGTTTCTGTAAGATCTGTATTTCATTTGATGCTAAAGCTGAATGTTGTGTGGTCAAAGAGACAGAGGATGGCAGGCGAAAAAGGTCTGAGGTAGTTGAATGATCCTGAGATCATTCTAATCATAATTCTAATAATCATAATTCTATCATAATCATAATTCAATCATAATTCTAGTCATATCTCAGTTTCTGAATGTATCTTCACAATTTAAAAAAATTGAAAATTCAGAGCTTTCAGTGAAAGGCTTTAGGTTGTTCCTTTTTTAAGACTCTTGTCTGAAGTCTTAAAACATGTTTTGCAGGTGATAGATGTGATGTGACTGTGGTAAGGCCTTAAAGGCCCAATCTGAAAAGCAGCTTAGGTCAGTGTTCTAAATCTTGTAGGAACTGGACTGCTAAATATCTTAACAGAGCTTGTCTTGAGGCAGGATAATAAAAATGATATATAGAAATAATGGTAGAAAAAAACCTAGTATGTGTTTAGTGAAGAGTTTGGACAATACAGGATTAATGCATAGCATATATTAAACCAAGGGATACATTTTGTTAATTACCTGTTGGTAAATATGCATTTTCAGAGTGGAAAACAAGAACAAAACAGGTTATATTAACACAAGAGGATCAACTTCAAGTGGAATGGGCTGTCCTAGCACATGTATTACCTAGCTTTTTTTGTGTCTCGCTTTCTACCTGTAACCTTTGAATGGGATTTTAAGTACAATTTCATTACAAATAATAGGTATGAAAATGTAGGTATCCAGAAAGCCCAAAGACTAAAAAGAATATAGTGTCATGTACCCTGTTTCATTGGTCATGATGAATTTTCTTTATTAAGCTTTTAATAGCACTTTTTTGTACTACCTGGTGCAAATGAATCAAGAAACAGGTATCATATTGTGTGTGTAAATATCTACTGGCTATTATTCAAATAGTTGAATTTGCTTTTGCTCATATATTGCTTTAATAAATCACTCTTTTTAAGTAAGGAGCATGTTTCTGTTACATAATTCACAAATATTTTTTCCCTCCTGTTTCAGCTGTCATTTAGATGTTGATATGTAAAGCAAAATGGCAAAAATCAACACCCAACATTCCTACCCTAGTGTGCACAGATTGTCTGTCAGAACTACTGATGAAGATATTGAAAGGATTGAAAATGGCTATGTCAGGTAATGTATTCCTTTCATCATAATCAGGAGGACAGACTGCTGCATTACTTGTGGCAGTTCTCTCGCTCTGCATTGTCAGTGTTACATTGTGATATTATTGGCCCAGGGCACATAACTGAGGTAAATGACATAACAATGTCCACCTAAAGTACAGAATAGACAGCAGCAGGAAGGTACCTTAGGAATAAAGCTCATTTTTACATCCATGGGAATTACACCAACTCATTAAGGAGAAACCTCTTTCTCAAGTCACCATGTGGACAGCAGGGTTCAAAGAAAAAGAAGTCCTTCTGATGGCATGCAGTGAAAAGCCTCAGGAAGTTTTCTTTAAAATGTAGCCTCTGTAAATTGCCTTGTTCCTCTAATAAGGAACATTTGTAGTGCATAAAGAATATCAGCATGTTCATACTAGATTTTCAGAGTCTCTCATTGTATGCTGAACCTGTAATATTTCTTTACATTCACCTTTCTTGGTTTTGGTAGTTTTGAACTGGCAATTTAAAATGTGCCATTAAGCTTGCACTTGCATTTTTACACAGTAACAGACATTTGCCTAGTCTGGACAAATCCTGCTGGGCTTGCAGGAAAGTGTCTGATGAGCCACAGCACCTGTACAGGCTGGAAAAAAATGTTTTGCTTTTGATTTCTCAGTCGTTAACTATCCCCACTGTGTGGACCTTGTCAAACTGTCTCCTGCTGTTCAAATGTGTACCCAGACTCAAAATCCTCCTGGGTTGATAGGACTGCCTGTGTTATGATACTTTTGGGATTGCATGCCCCTAGCATTTAGTGTGATTGTGATCCCTGTCCTGTTTGAATGCCTTTTTTTTTTTTTTTCTTTCTCTCTGATTGCTCATGTGATACTTTCTGTCATGTAGATGTATCTACCCTCCTGAAAATGGAGCTGCTTTTATTCTGCACAGTATGGCTTGCTTGTCTTAGTTATATTACCCTGTGGTCTCCTTAAGGAGAATTGCAAGAGCTGTGTACCTTTGTCTCCATTTACAGTGGTATCTCAGAAACAGGGAAAACAGATAGAAATTAGTCTCATCCTTTCCTTTTGTTAATGTCCTTATTATGGAGGATATCAGTGATTGGCAGCTCACAAAATGGAGTTACTGGCATGGCTGTGAGAGTGTGATTATAAAGGTTTAAATGTAGAATAACAACTGCAGTCATCTGCAGTTTCAGAGGGCAGTGGCTTGCTTATGACAGAGAAGCTGAAATACGAATTCCACTTTCTCCTGGTGGTCTTGAAGAGACAATTATTTTAGAGAAAGTTTGTTGTTATTAGTAACAATTAGAGATGTTCATAGAGGACTAAAAAGATACAGTCTCACTCTGTAAAAGAGATCTCACATTTAAGGTTTCTGGATTGCTGAAGTGATTGCTACTAAGTGTATACAATACCTATCCAAAATTTTAGCTCTTTTTTCTCCTGTAGCGAAATACACAACTATAGACATCAGGAAAAAAACCCCACAGTTTTTCTAGATAGAGTAGCAGCATTTCTTCTTTGTCTTTATCTTCCTCCAGCTCCTGTTGGCTATAGTTCAACAAAGCAAGTATAAGCATATTACTTAGTTCTTACTAAAGTCAGCGGGTGTTAAATGTATGCTTGATGCTAAAGATGTGCTTTTCTGATGTGGAATAAGGTATTCTCAAGGAAAAGCATTCACCTCAACAGTTAACAGAAAGCTTCTATTCTTTAAACTGTTATTCTCAGCTGTGCTCTAGTAGGTGATTCATGTGCCCATATTCTTACAGTGTAGCATGCTATAAAGTTGGTCCATTTTGTTAAAACAAAAATCAGCAAAACCAAAAATAACATGAGTCTTCATTTTTAAGATCCAACCTCTGTACAGAAAGAGGTCAAATAGGCAGCACATCAGTTTATAGACAGAGGTTGGCTATCTTCAAGTGTGAGGTAGGATTCAGTTGTGCCTTGTAGACATCTGGATTTCACTGTTGTTATGTGAGTAGGTATATTAAATTCCTGCTGTTATGAGTGGAGATGTAATCAGTACTAATAGACAGTGAAGTCTAGGGAACTGTTCATCTTACACAGAAGTTGAATAGCTCTTCAGGCTCATTTGGCTGTGTTGTTTATGAGAGCTCTTTAGTTGCATAACAGAGACGTTTCAAGTTATTTGAGATACCATAGGAATTGTGGCTTTCTAAGAACTGCTGCTATCTCCTTTTAAAAATGTATTTTCAGGACTCAAAACCAGTAATAATGAGTAAGTAAGAACAGAAGTAGCAATACTAGAATTTGTTGCTAAGATAACACAAAACATGTTTTTTCTGTAAAAAGGAATAGAATCACTTAAAGTGAGCCATAGTAGTTCAGTCTAGAAGACTGACAAGTCCAGTGTCCTTTCTCCAGCAGGTTTGTAGGTAGATGCTTCAGGAAAAGGGGGGGATAAAAAAAGGCAGCAAACTGCAAGTATCTATAATGTACTTCTCTCTGGTACTGTCCCAGCACTGAGCTTGGGAGACTTCTTGAGCTGAATGTAGGCTCCTTGTAGCCAGTCATTCATAATGGATTTCTGTTTTTTCATTCTCCCCCAGAGGCCATATTAGCTTTGGCATCTACAATATTCTCAGCACCCACAACATTAAGTAATAAAAGTTTTCCAATACTAAGCAGTGTCTATTGGTGTCTATTGATCTCTCATTAGAAGAGATGTAGAAAACAGTGAATGAGTTGAGAATTCTGGAGAGTATCAGGACCTGTCCTTTCTGGTATGGTTTTGTGGTGGGTTGAAATTACCCACCAACTAATTGGAATTTACCCTCAGAGTAAATTACCAAAAAGAAAAACATGCAACTCAGAAAGCAAAATGAAAGTTGCATTTACAAAAAGGTAAACTAAAATCTAGAGGGATAAAATGCAATGAATGTGTATAAAATATATTTACAATGCAGAAAAAAAACAAATACAAAGATCCCCTTGTACAGAATCACCCCCCTGGATGGTCCAGGGGGACCATTGTCAAAACCTCCTGCCTTTATTTCCTTCCTGTCACCTCACAGACAGAATATTGAGCCAGCAGAAGGTCAGGAAAGAGAGATAATGGAGCAAGCCATGCAAGCCACAAAAGAGAAGAAGTGAGAAGAGCAGGATGGTTGGTGCAGCGAGCTTTATCCTAGTCAGCAAACAAATGGAATGATATAGACAAATCAGTTGTTATTCTTTTGTATCCAATAGCTAATTTTATTTACCTTTTACTATTTTTCTACTCAAAGTCTTTAAAGTTTTCCTATTCTTGTTTATAATTAAAACATTAAGCTACCAGCTCCAAACCATAACAGGTATGTTGTGTAGAAATAATAAAACTTTAACTTTCTGTTAGCCATTGTCTCAGCTGTGAGCACACACAAAATTGAGCTGCTCATGGCCGTTGCCAAGTCTTGTGAAGTACTCCCAAGTATCAGTGTTTTCCTGGCAGTCCACATTAACACTGATGTGAGAGTTCTTGTTTGCATTACAAAAGGGGAAAAAAGTGATCCTTAATCGGTGTGTCAGAGTCTTGTAGAAGTGAGTATCAAGAATAAAAAACAGAGAAAAACCTAAGAGTCTGGCAAAAAAATCCCCAGTGAGCTTAATGCCATAACTACTGTCTGCAGTTGTGTGCGCCTGGGCTGTTGTGGTGTTTTCCATGTGTGGCAGTAGCCTGAGGTGCCTCATCTCATTGCTGCCAGAGCTGCCCTGAAGATCTGCAGCCTGTTTTGGTATACAGTAGGTGAAGTTACAGTTATGAAGTGAGCAGCATTAGGCCTGGAGTAGTGAAGCTGGTGGCAACAGGCCAGTAAGAACAGCAGTGATGCTGCTCAGGGCTAACAACCGTGTAATCGCTGTTTTCCATTTCAGATCAAGCAAGAATGATGACAAAATGAGATGTGTATTTGCTTTGAGTCATAAATAGGAACCACACTGGTAGAAAATTGACTGTTAAGCCCAAACAATGTCTAGAAGGACAGTACTGAAAAAAGCAGTGGGTAGTTGCTATAAAGGCCCCTGTGGATGAGCTCCATGTTGAAGGAAAGCTGATGATGCCTTACTGGAGGTGTTAAAGTAGAAAGCATGCTTCCCGTAATCGTGTATCTGCACACCAGAATAGTACTGACCAGTAAGGAGTCAGCTTCTGAGCTTGCAGGAATAGATGGCAGAGCCTTCACTGACTTCATGTGGTATTGGATGGCTTTAGAAAAGTAGCAATATGTACTTAGCTCTGTGTTTTATTATAAAACATTTGCCATTTTAGTAGGACGAGGACAATTTGCTGCATTGTTTTCTGATGTGGTGGAAAAAATCAGATGAGGAGATGTCTGCTGGAGACTGTATGGAGTTCTTAAAAAAAGAAATTTGATTTTGCAGAACCCATTCACTGTGTGAGGATACATCTTCAGAACTGCAGAGAGTCATCTCTGTGGAGGGAAGGCATGTATCTGAGTCCCAGACAAGCTCATTCACGGGCCAAGGAGCAATGGCAAGGTAATATGCTAACTAATACCATTTCCAGTATTAAGTTTAACTTTTTGAAAGAGATTGGTCACAATTAGTAGGCAAAGTAAGAAGAACCACGGCCTTCCAAAGAAATTGATGGAGTCCATCAGAAGGCAGTCTATAAAAAGTAACAGAAGTTGCTTTTGATCTTGATTTGAAACTCACTGTTTACTCATTGCTTATAAAACCCTTAGAATCCTAGAGGTGCTGAAAGAACTTGCACAAATGAATCTGAATACACAAAAGTAAATAATTTTTACATTATTAGATCTGAAAATATATTGATTGTTGAGGAAATGCACGATGAGTGGTAGTGTTTCTCTGAGTTTTTAGAATCTCAGTGGTGTTTGTTTACAATGTGTTAGGAGCCTTAGTCAGTGAAATTGAAGTCAACCATTTGCTTAAGTGATTTACTCAGCAGGATTTAATCATAAACTTGGCGTTTCCAAAACTTAGTGTGTCTGCTTCAAATATTTCCAGATGATGGTAGAGGGCTTTGTCTTCACACTCCATTGTTGCACACAATACAGACCATACTCAGTTTAAAAATAGTATATTTCAAAGAGCAAAGAAAAACTCATTATAAGCCTAGAGTAATTTAAAGAGCGTTGCTTGCACTTCAACCTTTTGGATAGTGGAGAATAAGCTTATATTTTTGTGTTTGGTTGTCAGACAGCTACACTACTGTGTGTAGATGAAATGTCTACAAAAAATGTGGTTCAGTTGGAAAACATTTAGAAGTGTGCGTTTTGCATAACCATAAAGCACACAACTTTACAAACTCATATTGAAAACTTCCTTTTTAGTCATTTTTCTTGTGTTCATTTTTACCCTTTCTCAGGATAGTTTTAATTACACATGCATGTAGCTGCTGTTATGCTCTGATTATGCAAAGAAGCCTGTGATGAATGCATGAATGCTTAACAATTTATATACAGTAATGGAACATGCCTCTTGCATGCACATTCTCAAGGATCTAAGACACCAGCATTTGATGGACTTCACTGAGTATCTTACTTGAAGATGTAAAGGACAAAAAAAAAAAGGGAAAAAGAAAAGGAAAAAGGAAAGCATGGCAGAAATAAGAAAATCCTGTTTCTTTGTTCAAATAGAGAGGCTCTCAATCTCATTTGGTAAAATCTGCTTGCTCTTTAACTACCTGGTCTCATCAAAATGCTTTATTTTCTAATGGAAGTAAGAACATCTATATTAGTAGTTTTCCATACTAGTGCTTGTGTGGCAGCCGAGTTCTGCTCAGGCAAAGAGAAAAATTCTGTTGTTTAGTTTTATGTTGCTTTTTTGAATAGAGTGAGTAATCTATTAAAAATTCTCAGACTTTTATTTTGTGTTCTTGTCAAGCTTTCAATTTTCCTAATTGTTGGCGAGTATAGGTGATTTATATGGTGCTCTCTTGATATAAGAGCACTAGAAAGAACTATAGAATTGGAAATATCTTTTTCTAATTTATGATACATGATATTATTCCTGCCTTTTTTGTCCTTTATATTTTAAGGTAAGAGAATGTGAGCAAGATCTAGGAGGAAGTGTAGTTAGGTCTTTGAGAACTGCAATCGAAAGCAGGTGTACTTTACTGTAAGATTTAAATTGCTCATATCAACCTCTCTGTGGATTCTGAGCAAAGAATGTAAAGAACTTTCCCTGAGTAGCCTGAGATCTGCATAAGCAGTTAAGCGTTGTTCAGGATTTAATTATGCTGTTTTCAAGGTCAGGTTTGGGAAGCCTGAAATAGCACTACTTTTGTCCAAACTAGACTGCTGATGGGAAATAATACAATGTATTTTATGGGCAACAAATACAACAAATTTCCTTTTGAACTTTGAAGACTTTGTATAGATTTGTAATGTGAATTAGTGGGTAGAGAAAAGAACAATAAATTAATTACCTTGGAATGATTTTTTGCTTATCTCATTTCAGTGCCTTGTTAGAAATTTAGAATCAGGAGGTAGTGCTTCCTCTGCAGGCTTATATGTGATAGGCAATTAATATGCCTGCAGATAGGTACTTTAAAATCACAGGGATGGGTCTCTGTGCAGTCAGATCTAAAGAGATCTTTGCTCACTGCAGGATGACCTTTAAAGGTCTCTTTTAACCCAAACAATTCCATGATTCTGGGAATTTTTATCATTCCATATTTCAAAGCCCATGCTCCCTCACCAGCTATTCACTTTTGTTTCTGCTATGTATACCAGACATGGAGCATGTAATCCTGTATTTTATATCTCCTGATTTTGTGACAGACCAGGAATCACCAATCATCATCTAATTTTAGAATAGAATAGAATAGAATTAACCAGGTTGGAAAAGACCTTTGAGATCATGGAGTCCAACCTATCATCCAACACCGTCTAATCAACTAAACCATGGCACCAAGCACCCCATCAAGTCTCTTCCTAAACACCTCCAGTGATGGTGATTCCACCCCCTCCCTGGGCAGCACATTCCAATGGCCAATCACTCTTTCTGTGAAAAACTTCTTCCTAACATCCAGCCTAAATCTCCACTGGCACAGCTTGAGACTGTGTCCTCTTGTTCTGTCACATTGCCTGGGAGAAGAGACCAACCCCCACCTGGCTACAACCTCCTTTCAGGTAGTTGTAGACAGCAATAAGGTCTCCCCTGAGCCTTCTCTTCTTCAGGCTAAGCAACCTCAGCTCCCTCAGCCTCTCTCACAGAGCTTGTGCTCCAAACCCCTCACCAGCTTTGTTGCCCTTCTCTGGGCATGTTCCAGCAAGTCAACATCTTTCCTAAACTGAGGGGCCCAGAACTTGACACAGGACTCAAGATGTGGGCTAACCAGTGCTGAATCCAGGGACAGAATGACCTCCCTGCTCCTGCTGGCCACACTATTCCTGATACAGGCCAGGATGCCATTGGCGTTCTTGGCCACCTGGGCACACTGCTGGCTCATGTTCAGCCCACTATCAACCAGTACCCCTAGGTCCATTTCTGCCTGGCCACTCTCCAGCCACTTTGACCCCAGCCTATGTGTGTGGCCAATGTGTAGAACCCAGCACTTGGATGTGTTAAATCTCATGCCGTTGGACTCTGCCCATCTGTCCAGTCGGTCAAGGTCCTTCTGCAGAGCTCTCCTACCCTCTAACAGATCCACACCTGCCCCCACCTTGGTGTCATCTGCAAACTTACTGATGATGGACTCAGTCCCTTCATCCCTGGGGGACACCACTAGTGCCTGGCTGCCAGCTGGATGTAGCACAATTCACCACCACTCTCTGGGCTCAGCCCTCCAGCCAGTTCCTAACCCAGCACAGAGTGCTCCTGTCCAAGCCACAAGCTGACAGTTTGGCCAGCAGTTTGCTGTGGGGGATGGTATCAAAGGCCTTGCTGAAGTCCAGGTAGACCACATCCGCAGCCTTCCCCACATCCACCAGGTGAGTCACCTGATCATAGAAGCAGATCAGGTTGGTCAGGCAGGACCTGCCCTTTCTGAATCCATCCTGGCTAGGCCTGATCCCTTGGCCATTCTGTAAGTACTGTGTGATTGCACTCAAGATGACCTGTTCATGACCTTGCCTGCTACTGAGGTCAGGATGACGGGTCTGTAATTCCCTGGGTCATCCAACCTGCCCTTGTTGTGGATGGGCATCACGTTGGCCAGCTTCCAGTTTTCTGGGACCTCTCCAGTGAGCCAGGGCTGTTGAAAAATGGTGGAGAGTGGCTTGGCCAGCTCCTCTGCCAGCTCTCTCAGCACCCTGGGATGGATCCCATCTGGTCCCATGGACTTGTGGGGATCCAAGTGGATAAGCAGGTCTCTAACTACTTCCTCCTGGATCACAGGGGAACTATACTGCTCCCTGACTCCATCTGCCAGCTCAGGAGGCCAGTTGTCAGGAAGACAACCTATCCTGCTATTAAAATTTGAGGCAAAGAAGGTGTTAAGTACCTCTGCCTTTTCCTCATCTTTTGTTACTATGTTCCCCTCTGTGCCCACCAAGGAGTGGAGGTTGTCCTTGCCCCTCCTCTTGCCATTAATGTATTTGTAGAAGGATTTTTTGTTGTCCTTCAGAGCAGAGGCCAGTCTAACCTCTAGATGGGCTTTTGGCTCTCTTAATTTTTTTCCTGCATGACCTAGCAGCATCCTTAGACATTCCATGTGTTACTTCACCTTCCTTCCAAAGACTATACACCCTCTTTTTATCCCTTAATTCACCCAGAAGCTCATCACCCATCCAGGCTGGCCGTCTGCCCCAGTGGCTCATCTTCTGGCACATTGGCACAGCCTGTTCCTGCGCCTTCAGGAGTTCTTTCTTGAAGTAGGTGCAGCCCTCCTGGACCCCTTTGTTTTTAAAGGCTGTTTCCCAAGTTACCTTCTGAGTTAGTTCCTTAAGTAACCTGAAGTCTGCCCTCTGGAAGTCCAGAGTAGAGGCTTTGTTGCTGCCCCTCTTAGCTTGAGTGCATATTGAAAACTCAATTATCTCATGGTCACTGGACCCCAGACAGCCTCCAACCACCACATCTCCCACCAGCCCTTCTGTATTGGTACAGAGAACGTCAAGCAAAGCCCTACTGCTGGTAGGCTCACACAGCAGTTGGGATAAGAAGCTGTCCTCCATACACTCTAAGAACCTTCTAGACTGCCTCCTCTCTGCTGTGTTGAGTGCCCAGCAGATATCAGGCACGTTAAAATCACCCATGAGAACAAGATCTGGCAATCTTGAGACAGCCTCTATGTACCTGTAGAATAATTCATCAACTTCTTCATCCTGGTTGGGTGGTCTATAACAGACTTCAACCAGGATGTCAGCCCTGTTGGTCTTCCCTCTAATTTTCACCCACAGGCACTCAACCTGATCATCCTTAATCTCTAGTTCCTTGGCATCCAGAGCCTCCCTGATGTGCAGGGCCACCCCTCCACCCCTTCTGTCTCTCCCGAAGAGCCTGTAGCCATTGATTACAGTGCCCCAGACACGTGAGTCATCCCACCATGTTTCTGTGATGGCAACTACATCATAACATTCCTGCTGCAGCAAGGCTTCAAGCTCCTCTTGTTTGTTACCCATACTGCATGCATTAGTGTACATGCACTTTAGCTGGGCTGCTGGTTTCACCCCTGACTCCACCTTACCAGCCCCAGTCTCCTGTCTGGGGGGACTGGTTTCAGCCCCTTCTCCCTTCAAATCTAGTTTAAAGCCCTGTCAGTGAGACCTGCCAACTCCCTTCCTAGAACCTCTTTCCCTTTGGGGGATAGGTCATTCTTATGTGCTCTTTCTCCCCCTCTGGGACAGATGTACTCCATCTGTTGCTAGCAGACCTGGTGCCATAGAAAGTTCCCCAAGATCAAAAACCCCAAAATGCTTTTGGTAGCACCAGCCTCTGAGCCACTTGTTACTTACACCTGCTGTCCTGTTCCTTTCAGTATTCCTCCCTGCAACGAAGGGTATTGATGAAAAAATTACCTGTGCCCCTGACCCCTCAACCAGTTTTCCCAGAGCCTTGAAGTCCTTTTTGATTGCCTTGGGACCTCTGATTTCAACATCATTACTCCCTAAATACATAACTATTAAGGGATAGTAATCAGAGGGCTGTACCAGACTAGGCAGCCTTCTGGTAACATCCCTGACCTGGGCCCCAGGGAGGCAGCAGACTTCCCTGTGGGAAGGATCCAGCCAACATATGGGGCCCTCTGTTGCCCCCAGGAGGGAATCACCAATGACAATTACCCTCTTTTTTTAAGGGAACAAGTCCTGATGTGTTGGGGCAGGCTGTTTTGTCAGAAGTCAGTTGCCCCTCCTTGAGCACTTGGTTTGCCCCCACTTGGCCAGGATGTTCTTCTGTTGCTCTTGCAGTGTTGGTACAGTGGACTAGGAACTGATGTGTGAAATACTTTCCTGATCCACTAAAAAAGATCATGCATTAAATTGTGGGAAGTGACTGGGTCCACACAGTGAATCCATCAAGTTTAGTTTTGTGGCAGGCAAAGAAGTGCAGAAATGTCCTTAGTAAGGGTGACTTAAGCTATCTGATGTTCTTGTCTGTTTCAGTCAGTGTTTTACATCTGTTCCATGCAGGCTATCACAATTTGTCATATCTGTGAGGTCTTGGGCCACAAGACATTTGCACCATGAAGACCAAAGACCAGATTCTTTCCTAGAACGGATCCGAGGCCCAGAGCTTGTAGAGGTGTCCAGCAGGCAAACAAATATCCGCTCCTTTCTGGGTATCCGAGAGCGGCCTGGGGGAGTAAACAGGTAAGAAGATGTGTTTATGCTTTAAATGAAGATGACTGAGGTTATGCTCTTTTCTTGGTGACTAGGATGTAAGTTTTATTTTAAGAAGAGAATAAGGAGCTTAACATAGGAGACGAACAGAGTGTCTAATGCTGCCCAGGAATCTTCACGTAACTGATTATGTTTTTCAGCAGCCTTTCTCTTGCAAACTTACTGTGGCAATGACTGTGAAATAAAGGCTTTTGATCGTGCTGCTTCAGGCAGAATGGTTTGTGAAAACTGGAATTTTATCATATACTACCTGTGCAACTTGATGTTGTTAAACTCTGCTTTGCTGAGGGTGAATGCAGTTTCTGTTCCAAGAATCAAGGGTGTTGCTAACTGTGGCTTTTCAGGACATTAATTTAATGCACATTATCTGCAAGTGTTAGGAAACCCAAAACATGCAGTTGTGCAAAATGTGTCATTGTTTTGTTACTCCTACTCAGGAGTTCAGCTACTAACATTACAGAAGGTTCTGACGCAGAAATGAGAAAATCTTTTAGCTGCTGACTTAACTTGTTAGTACATACTCGGTCTTTGGTACAGAAGGCAGATTAAGTCTTACCTTAAATTTTTTCCAATAAATCAACAGAGGTTTGCAACACAAACCTTCATGTGTTTACAGTTTTTTGACTTGATGAATTATTACTACTCTCTAAAGGCATGATCTTGTGCTTTAAATTTAACTCCAGCTAAAAGAGGAAAATGAAGCCCCAAGACAACGGTTGACTTTCTGCTTGGCATTATGCTTTGAAGCATAGATTGCCATATTTTTTATGCAGTTGAAGTTTGGTAGGTAAGCAAGTAATAAATTGATTGGTTTCAAAATCTCAGCTAGTAATTCAGATTAAAGCAGGAACCTTCAAAGTGCTGTGCATAATACAGGTTACATTGATTTGATGTAGTCCAGCACAGCCTTAATATCTTTGCTTAATCTATTCCTTAGAAATGCAGCTCAAAAGCACATTTTGTTGAATTAGCCAGACTGCTGTCTGATTTTTCAGACTTTTGGATCTGTAGCAACTGCAGATTCAAATAAATGATCCTAGGCAAACAAACCTCTATGTAAGGCTATTAGAAGAAGTGAATTTGGGACTTGCCTTCTCAGTTCCATACTGCTACCATGCAACAGTAACTCCTAGTTATTCTACCATGAAGACTTAATTGTGCAGCTCTGGTAGGTATGCTTATTACTTAACTACAAGCTTTGACACTGCATCTGTGAAGACTTGAAAGGATCAAAGAAAGCTTAAAATAGTAGCCAAATGAGTACAGGGCTAAAAATAGTAAGATACATGTTGCCAGGCAGTAATACGCCTGAGAACAGATGTGGTCATAAGCGTGTGTGCCAAGCACGTGGTAAAAAGAAACTGGTGCCTTGAAATAGTTATGTAAAGACGCTTATCACTGCAGTCAAAGTTGACCTTCCTAATCTTATCAGTGCATATGTGAGAAGCTAGTAAGGCAGTCTGTCATGTCTGTAAACACGTGTATGAAATACCAACAGTCTTTACACTCTTTAATGTGTTTTATTTAACTTGATGCAGTCACTGGCCCTTGGCCAGGTTTAACGTCAACTATAGCAACAACACCAACGAAGAGTAAGTACTGGTAACTTCCAAACATCTTTCTGCTAGCTACTAGCTCCTCTCTTTTCCCCTTTCCATCCTAGTAGTATAAACTATCCATATAATATATCCATTCTATATAATATAGATTTATTGTATTCATTCATAGTATAAACTCCTTGTACCTAAGCCTTTCCTAAAAGTGTAGTTTAAATAGAAAGAAAAATCTAGTTTTCCTAGTCTTCTCCCTATGAACTTCATTTTGTCCGAAGTTACCCTTTCCTCTCAAAGAATGAATTTGATTAAACACTTAGTCCCTACCTCCTCTAGTTCAGCTGGTTGATTTTACTGCATTGCCAATTCTTTTATTAATTCTTCAGTTTTTAAGTGTGATTCATGTATTCATTTGCTAATAGTAATTGTCCTCTTTCAGCATACTAATCCCTTTTTTGCAAATCAAGTGAGAAGTGGATACTGATCCAGGGCACCAAGAAAACACTCATGTAGCAGTCTAAATAAAACTAACAATTTTTTTAAATCTGTGTTTCAGTTCAGCAGATATTGTTGGTATAGATGTAGAAAGAGTAACAGGCAACATAGTAAAGTTTGCATTATAACAGACAGAAGTCCATTTGGAGTCTGTCTTATGTATTTCACAGTGTTAAACCAAAGAGAAACCTCTTGGAAAGGTGAAAAGCTCCAGTGATTTTAAATCACCCAATACCAGTGTTTGTTCCATGTCTTAGACCACAGCTATCTGAGGACATATCTGCCCTATAGCAACATCCACAAATGGCCCTACCCTTTGAAAGCTGTGTTTACTCCTAGTTCTTACTTTCTGGTATGACTGCTAGACATTTTAATTATTGAGGGGCAATGTTAATGCAGCTGTGAACTGCCATTTAGATCAGGCACCATGCATATTAACATGCAGTCAAATCTTGACTTTTTTTAAATAGGAAGGGGTTTTTGAGGCAGATTTGAAAAAGAAGCCTTGAAGTCCAGGGGGTCAGTGGCAGAGTGTCGCGGTGTAGTTGGCCTCAGAGCCTTTGTACCCCTTACTCCAGAAACCTAGGGGCCTGCCCCTGGTTTCACCAGGAGGCTTCTGCCACAAGCTCCACATAGGACCATTCTCACTGGCCACAGTGTACAGCACATTCTTGACCTCTGGTCCAGTTTGAACAGGTCCCAGAGCCATAGCCTGGACCACCTCTCGTTTTATCTGGCTGAATACTACCTGCTGCTCGGGTCCCCACACAAAATCATTTTTATAATAATAATAATAAACCAGGTTGGAAGAGACCTCCAAGATCATCGCGTCCAACCGCTCAAGCAATCCAACCCACCTAAACAACTAACCCATGGCACCAAGCACCCCATCAAGTCTCCTTCTGAATACCTCCAGTGATGGTGACTCCACCACCTCCCCAGGCAGCCCATTCCAATGGGCAATCACTCTCTCTGTATAGAACTTCTTCCTAACATCCAACTTAAACCTCCCCTGGTGCAGCCTGAGACTGTGTCCTCTTGTTCTGGTACTGGCTACCTGGGAGAAGAGACCAACATCCGTCTGTCTACAACCTCCCTTCAGGTAGTTGTAGAGAGCAATAAGGTCACCCCTGAGTCTCCTCTTCTCCAGGCTAAGCAACCCCAGCTCCCTCAGCCTCTCCTCATAGGGCTTATGTTCCAAACCCCTCACCAACTTTGTTGCCCTTCTCTGGACTCGTTCCAGCAAGTCAACATCCTTCCTAAACTGAGGGGCCCAGAACTGGACACAGTACTCGAGGTGCGGCCTAACCAGTGCAGTGTACAGGGGCAGAATGACCTCTCTGCTCCTGCTGGCCACACTGTTCTTGATGCAGGCCAGGATGCCATTGGCCCTCCTGGCTGCCTGGGCACACTGCAGGCTCATGTTCAGCCTACCATCGACCAGTACCCCCAGGTCCCTCTCTACCTGGCTGCTCTCCAGCCACTCTGACCCCAGCCTGTAGCTCTGCATGGGGTTGTTGTGGCCAATGTGCAGAACCTGGCACTTGGATGTGTTAAATCTCATGCCGTTGGACTCTGCCCATCTGTCCAGCCTGTCGAGGTCCCACTGCAGAGCCTCTCTACCCTCCAGCAGATCAACTCCTGCCCTCAGCTTGGTGTCGTCAGCAAACTTACTGATGATCGATTCAATGCCCTCAATGCGACTCAGTGCTCAATTTTTCTTCCTTGTTACATGGAAGAGAGGTTTCACAATTCGACTGTACCCAGGAATGTGCATTTTCCAGAAGCCCACAAGCCCCAAAAAGGACTGTGTCTCTTGTTCGTGGGTTGCACCATAGTGGCTACCCTGTTCACCACCTCCTGAGGGATGTGGCGACGGCCATCTTGCCATTGAACACCCAGGAACTGGATCTCCCTGGCAGGCCCTTTTACCTTGCTTCTCTTTATGGCAAAGCCAGCCTCCAACAGGATATCGATTATCCTCTTACCCTTCTGGTAAACTTCCTCTGCTGTCTCACCCCATACAATGATGTCATTGGTGAACTGCAGATGCTCAGGGGCTCCACCTTTCTCTAAGGCAGTCTGGATCACCTCATGGCAGATGGTTGAGCTATGGACCCAGGCCTGAGGCAACTGATTCCATTGGTACTGTCCTCCCTTTTTATACCCTAGCTGGGCAGGGAGGGTGGAGTGGAACAGACTCAGTTTCCCAGGGGGAAAAAGCCCTGCAGGGAGGGCAAAGCACTCGCAAGTCCTCCACCCTGTTTTGTTTCTTTTCAGAATGGGCGTTAACCCACCACACAGAATCCACAGAATCACGGACAGAATCATTCAGGTTGGAAAAGATCCTTGAGATCAAGTCCAACCATTAATCCTACTCTACAAAGTTCACCCCTAAACCATATCCCCAAGCACCATATCTAAATGACTTTTAAACACGTCCAGAGCTGGTGACTCAGCCAGCTCCCAGGGCAGCTTATTCCAATGTCCAACAACTTTCAGTGAAAATTTTTTCCTAAACCAACCCTGTTCTTGTTCTATTGCTGATTACCTGTGAGAAAAGACCAGCACCAACCTCCCTATAATGTCCTTTTGGGTAGTTGTAAAGAGTGATGAAGTCTCCCCTTAGCCTCTTCTTCTTTAAACTAAACAGCTCCAGCTCCTTCAGTTGTTCTTCATAGGATTTATTCTCCAAGCCCTTCACCAGCTTCATTATCCTCCTCCGTACTCGCTCCAGTACCTCTGTATCTTTCTTACATTGAGTTGTCCAAAACTGGAAACACCAGTGGCCTCCCCAATGCAGACTTACTGATGATGCACTCTGTGTTCTCATCAAGGTCATAAAAAAAGATGTTTATCATAAGTGGTCCCAACACTGAGCCCTGAGGAACACCACTTGTCACCGGCCACCAGTTGGATTTAATTCCATTGGCCACCACTCTTTGGGCCAGTTCACCCAGCCAGTTCTTTATCCATCAGAGTGTGTGCTCATCCAAGCCACGAGCAGCCAGTTTGTCCATGAGAATTCTGTGGGAAACAGTGTGAAATGCTTTTCAAAAGTCTGGGTACACAATATTCACAGTCGGGTCATCTTGTCATAGAATGAGATCAGGTTTGTCAGGCAGGACCTGCCTTTCATAAAGCCATGATGACTGGGCCTCATCCCCTGGCTGTCCTCTATATTGTGTAATGACCTTCCCTGGTACTGAGGTCAGACTGACAGGTCTATAGTTTCCCAAATCCTCCTTTCTTCCTTTCTTGTAGATAGGTGTTATATTTGCTACCCTCCAGTCCATTGGCACCTCCCCAGTTAGCCAGGAATTCAGGTAAATAATGGAAAGTGGCTTGGCAAGCACATCTGCCAGCTCTTTCAGTACCTCTGGGTGTAGCCCATCTGGTCCCATAAACTTGTGTCTAAGTGGCAAAGCAGGTCACTACCAACTTCCTCTGTTATTGTGATGGCCTCATTCAGCATCCCTTCCCTGTCTCCTAGCTCATGAGGCTGGCTGTCCAGGGAACAGCTAGTTCCACTGCTGAAGACTGAGGCAAAGTAGGCATTGAGCACCTCAGCCTTTCACTTATCCTTAGTCACTATGTTTCCCTCTGCATCCAATAAAGGATGGAGATGCTCCCTAATCCTCCTTTTGTTGTTAATAAATTTATAGAAAGGAGACCCCAGTGAGGAAACAAATGCTTAAGTGCCTGTTCCCACTGCTGTGTAGAAATCCACCTTGATACAGGAAAAACTGTTACTTTGAGTTGAGATGCATGCATAAATAGAAAATAAGCCAACTCAAAGGTTGTTTCTCCTCCAGTTAAGCTTTGCAGTGTGTAACTTTAAAGGTTTCAGTGGTGTTAGCTTGATGGGTACTTCCCTGTACATGGAAGAGTGTGGGATCTCAAGCAGATGAGCCAGGTCTTTTCCCAGTTACACTGTGGTGCTGCATCACTGTGGAAATGTGTAAGGGTAAGAATTGGAACAGGTGCCAATTCTTGATAGGTGAAAACTAATACTAGGTGAAAAACACTTCTAAATCTATTTATCTTAAAATTGGTGACTGTTGTCTTCTCCCTTGGAGTGCTTCTCTCCCCTGTAACAAGCACATTTGTAGACAGGACTGCCATTCACTGCATGTACCTTTTTCTGATCTCAGTAATATGAGCAAGTGTATGTGAAAAGCACAAGTAAGATCTCTAAACTTTTTACCTGATGGTTTCCTTGAGCAGCACATCTTCAAATATTACATATTCTGTCTGCTGTGGAATGATGCTGTCACTGAACTAATTTGTCCTTTATTGACTTCACTGCAAGGGGAGAATCAGACTCAGTCTTGGCAGTTCAAAGGAGAACATGTAGCTGCCATTGGAAGCAGAAGTCCATGGCTTTCATCCAAACCAGACCTTTTGTGTGGACAGTTAGTTTTATATATGCATTATCCACATACACTTGGGATGTCCAGAACTTATAGGTGTTTCTGTCCAGTCAGCATGGGGCCAATTTCTGTTTCAAGGAATAAAGAAATTTCAAATACAAAACAAGATCTCAGATGACGAATTTCTGCAAATGAGTGCACTTCTTTAGCATACATGATTCTTGACCAATGCAGGTTGCAGATTGTAGCTTTAAGATTAAGTACTGGCAGAATCTTAAGAAAGATAGCAACTTTCTGAAGTTTTGAAGAGGATGCATGAGCCTAACACTGTGTCTCGATCTGGAGAGGGAAAGAGACTCAGTTCTTTTGAATGTTCCTGTGTTGTGAAATGAGAGGCACAAACGAGGCCAAAATATCAACAGCTAGACTATTTATTACATAAATAAAGTGGATGGATCAGAAGGGGAGAGACAGGGAATAGAGAGAGAAGAGGAATTATATTACCACACCCCTCATCCCCCCCAGGACAGTTTGAGTCTGTGGAGGAAAGGTGCTGCAGGAGATACTGGGTCTGTAGAGGAAGGGTGCTGAGGCTTTGGCTGTAGAAGAGATGTGATCCTCTGGGCAGCCTCTTCAGCTCCATGAGTTGCAGCAGGCAGGACTTAGGACATGGAGAGAAGGTTCAGTCTGCTTCTTCCAGGCTCCATGGCCTCTTTTCTTTGGAGCAGCGTTGTCCCGGGCTTTTCCATCCCTCGTGCTTTCTTTCTCAGCAGCATTGTCCTATGTTTTCCTTCACCTGTGCTTTCTGTTCTCCGTTTCTTTCTGCTGAGCCAGTAGTTGCTCAAGACTTCTATACAGTTTTTAGTCCTTAGGTATGTGTCCAAGTATTGCCCCTGAGGAAATCAGGGGCCAGGTGGTGAATCCATTGTCTCACCATCCTCCCTTTCCAGGGTACTTGATGGGTGGAGATTATCTTGTTTTATGCATATTCCTGAAGGTGGCCTCGGTCCATTGTTGTGAGGCCAGCTGTGGTCCAGTGATCGATGTTATCTTTGCACCTTCCAAGAGTCGTTCCAGTGGCTCTGCCCAACACATACCAGCTATTGTCTGGGCAAGCAGCAAGTGATTTTGTCTTTGTTGAGTCACACCAGGAGAGACAAGCTTTTAGTCTCTCACACAGTGTAAGTTATCATAGTTCAGGACTCTACTGTTCAGGTGGACCTAAGAACGGAGGAAGTCAGATCCTTCTTTATATCTGGCTCCCATTCTAATTCTGAAGGCTGTACATATTTGAACAGCATGAAAATCCATATCTGGAATTAAATCTTGCAGCTTGAGTCGGTGCTGGATACTATGAAATTATAGGATATAATGAAGTTAAATGGTCCATATTTTGCTTTATTGCATGAAAAGCAAGTAATAAATATGGGGCCAATTGTGATGTCATGAAGTGTACATAAAAATTCCCATTTGTTTTAGCAGGGATGAAACTTCATGATTTATGCTCAGCCTTTGAATATGGTGGCAATCAAATGCTTGGCAGAGCAACTTGGGCATGGTGTCTTCCACCAGATATGGACACCTGCATCTGATCCAGGCAACCCATTCTTCCTTTACAGTTGATGGAAAGAGAAATATACTTTTAGGGCACAAGTCATCTTGTAGATAGGGCCTATGAGATATGGACTAACTTGTAGATACAGATCTCTACTGTAGAGACCCAAAAGAGGTTGGCTTAATCATGTTGACTATAAAACATTTATAAAAAGACTACTATTTAGTTAAATGAGACACATGTCTTTAGACATTGACTGATCTTCTCCAAGGCAATTTTTGAAGCCAGAGGTGATTAATTAAATCTAACTATATTGGTTTTAAAGAACTATGAGAGGAAATTCAGTATCATTTCATTTAATTGCCATTAAAGCTTCAGACAGTCACTGTGAAGTTTTGGATATGCAAAGAATGTTGACAGTTTGTTAAAGCTGTCTCAGGTTCTATTATAATTTGATAGATTACTTTTTAAATACCTGAGTTCTAAAGAATGAAACAAACTAGAAGCTTTTAGTTAAACCTGCTACACTATTGTCAGTATTGTCACTGGAAAGGTCAAGAAAGTGTGAATGACTAATGCACAGAATCAGCCAGCTGGTTACCTGGTGTCATAGTGTGGTGGTGTTAGTTTGAGAGGCCTCAGTCTCTAAACCTGTTTTTACCATTTAGATGTCTGTCCTACCCTGCCCTCAGTCTAGTCTAGTTTCCTACACTTTAACATCCCCTCTCTCCCTTAACTGGTAGAATATTGCTAAGCCTCACATTGTGTTATGCAGCAAAAACGATGAAAAGAAAGAGGTTAAAGAGGAAAAGAAGGACGAAAAGAAGGAGGAAAAGAAGGAGGAAAAGAAAGAGGAAAAGAAAGAGGAAAAAAAGGAGGAAAAGAAAGATGACAAAAAAGATGATAAAAAAAAAGAAGAGTAAGTATAACGAATGAACATGTGCTTGTAACCTACCTCCTACACTACAAAGCAGGATATGGGATGTTGTTGTAACACTTTCACACCAGTTGTTGTTCTGTAGGCTGCAGAGTGTTAGCCTGTCAAATCTTCAGTATGTTTTGCCCTTTGGAAATGTGCTATGGCTCAGAATACTTGTTGGACCTGTAAGACCTGTCATGAACAGCTTCCTAGGTCAGTAAAAGGGAATTTAGGGAGTTCACATTGATCTGCTGTTGAAGATCACCTCTTGAGGACATTTGCAGGATAGCAGCAGCCAGCTTTGGAGGTTTGCATGGGCTTTTCATTGCTCCAGAATATCCATCATGATTCAGAGCAGATGAACCAAAAATCTTGATTTGGACAAAGAGCAAAAATGTAGAAAGTGTCAGATCTACGAGTAAGTTCAGTCATTACACTGACTAGCACATTTAATTACTTAATATAGTGCAGTTCATTACTAGTCATCACTAAAGTTTGCTTCTTCCAGTTAGGAGATACTGTATTTCAGAAAAAAAATGAGCTCATTTGAGTGCTTTTGGCAGAGGTGGGTCCTGCTCATTTTGTTCCACCTCAGCTGACTCAACCGTAGCACAATTTAATGTTACCAATCATTAAAAATAACAGTGATAGCAGAGAAAAAGAGAATGCATTTGAGTGGACTTCACAATTACATAGAATGGGGTGGAGTGGAGTAGAGTAATACACTGCAAGTTTCTGTGTATTTAGATGATGGATATACTATTGTAGGCATGGGGACATGTAGTAAGGAATTGCTTCCAAATGGAATCTACTTTATCTCAAGATTTTGACTTCCTTAATCAAAGCTTAGTTTGATTAGAAAGCTTTTGTTCTAAGGATTCTCTTTTGGCAATCACTATTGAAGTAAGAGCCTGAATTTGCAGTAGCCAAAATTGTTCAAAAATATTTCAGCAAAGAAAATAAAATATTTTAATGACTAGAATCATAGAGTCAATAAGATTGGAAGCGACCTCAAAGATCATCAAGTCCAACCTGTCACCACAGATCTCATGACTACTAAACCATGGCACCAAGTGCCACATCCAGTCCCCTCTTGAACACTTCCAGGGATGGTGACTCCACCACCTCCCTGGGCAGCCCATTCCAATGGCTAATAACTCTCTCTGTGAAGAACTTTCTCCTCACCTTGAGCCTAAACTTCCCCTGGTGCAGCTTGAGACTGTGTCCTCTCGTTCTGGTGCTGTTTGCCTGGGAGGAGAGACCAACACCCTCCTATCTACAACCACCCTTCAGGTAGTTGTAAACAGCAATAAGGTCTCCCCTGAGCCTCCTCTTCTCCAGCCTTGTTGCCCTTCTCTGGACACATTCAAGTGTCTCAGTGTCCTTCTTAAATTGAGGGGCCCAGAACTGGACACAGTACTCAATGTGTGGCCTAACCAGTGCTGAGTACAGGGGCACAATGACTTCCCTGCTCCTGCTGGCCACACTATTCCTGATACAGGCCAGGATGCCATTGGCCTTCTTGGCCACCCAGGCACACCGCTGGCTCATGTTCAGCCAGCTGTCAATCAGTCCCCCCCAGGTCCCCTTCTGCCTGGCTGCTCTCCAGCCACTCTGACCCCAGCCTGTAGCACTGCATGGGATTGTTGTGGCCACAGTGCAGCACTCAGCACTTGGACTTACTGAATATCATCATGTTGGACTCTGCCCATCTGTCCAGCCTGTCAAGGTCCCTCTACAGAGCCCTTCTAGCCTCTAACAGATCAATGTCTACTCCCAACTTGCTGTCCCAACTATACTGCAAATTATTGATGACTGACTCAGTCCCCTCATCCAGAACATCAGTAAAGATATTGAACAGGATGGGGCCCAGTACTGATCCCTGGGGCACACCACTAGTGACTGGCTGCCAGCTGGATGTGGCACCATTCACCTCCACTCTCTGGGCTCGGCCCTCCAGCCAGTTCCTAACCCAGCACAGAGTGCTGCCGTCCAAGCCATGAGCTGACAGCTTGGCCAGGAGTTTGCTGTGGGGGACGGTGTCAAAGGCCTTGCTGAAGTCCAGGTAGACTACATCCATAGCCTGCCCCACATCCACCAGGCAGTCACCTGATCATAGAAGGAGATCAGGTTGGTCAGGCAGGACCTGCCAATCCTGAATCCATGTTGGCTGGACCTGAGCCCTTGGCCATCCTTCAGGTGTGCAGTGATTCCCCCAAGATGATGTGCTGCGTAATTTTCTCTGACACTGAGGTCAGGCTGACAGGCCTGGAGTTTCCAGGTTCCTCCATCTGGCCCTTCATATTGATGGGCATCAGATTGTCCAGTTTCCAGTCTTCTGGGACCTCTCCAGTGAGCCAGGACTGGTGGAAAATGATGGAGAGCGGCTTGGCCAGCTCCTCTGCCAGCTCTCTCAGCACCCTAGGATGGATCCCATCCAGTCCCATGGACTTGTGAGCATCCAAGTGGCTCAGCAAGTCCTGAACTAATTCCTCCTGGATTTCAGGGGTACTACCCTGCTCCCTGACCCCATCTGCCAGTTCAGGAGGCCAGTTATCCTGAAGTCCTCCTGCCTTACTGTTGAAAATTGAGGCAAAGAAGGTATTTAGAACCTCAGCCTTTTCCTCATCTTTAGTTACAATGTTCCCCTCCAGGTCCAATGAAGAGTGGAGGTTCTTCTTGCCCTCTTTTTAGCATTAATGTATTTATAAAAATGCTTTTTATTATCTTTCACAGAGGTGGCCAGCTTGAGTTCTAATTGGGCTTTTGCCTCTCTAATTTTTCTCTGACATGATTAACAACATCCTTAAACGTATCATGAGTTACCTCCCCCCCTTTCCTTTTCCCCTTAATTCTTCCAGGAGCTGCTTGCCCATCCAGGCCGGTCGCCTTCCCCACCGGCTCATCTTTAGGCACATGGGAACTGCCAGTTCCTGTGCCTTCAAGAGCTCCTGTTTGAAGTAGGGCCAACCATCCTGGACTCCTTTGCTCTTAAGGGCTGCTACCCAGGGTACTTTCTGAATAAGCTGCTTAAACAAGCTGGTTTGCCCTCCGGAAGTCCAAAGTGAGGGTTCTGTTAGTGCTCCTCCCTATTTCCCTGCATGTTGAAAACTCCACTATCTCAGATTGCTGCACCCTTGACAGCCTCCACCATCACATCTCCCACCAGCCCTTCTCTGTTTGAGAACAGCAGGTCAAGCAGAGCCTGTCCCCTGGTGGAAGGCAGTGTGCTGTGGTAGAAGGCAGTGTACTCTGTCAAATGAAGACTGTATTTCCAGTTTTGAGGTGGTGACCTTTTTTTGTTAGAAAAAAAGGGCTAAATGTTGTGATGATAAAGGTGGGGTTTTTTTAATTAAAGCTGCTTCCTCTACTAACATTATCATCTGGATCTTCAGCAGGCAGCAGGGATAATGACAGAAATTCACACAGATGTGGAAAAAATTATCATTGCAATTTAATACATTCTTGGAGACTAGGAAAAGTCACACAAATAGAAATCCAAACATTGCCATACTCCCCATACTATTGCAGAGTTCACAGAGCTCACTGTCACATTACTGTTGGAGTAACAGCTGCATGTGTGCACCTCACAATTCACTAACACCTTTTTTCTCTAATTACATACAACATACCTAATTGATGTCTGTTCCATACCAACCTTTCTCATGATGGGGAAGGGCATTTCTGAGGATATTCTACACATGTCGTTAGCCATGCTGTTCTTCAAACCTTCTTTAAATCCCAGACCTGTATGGTTTATTTAGCATCTTTTCATTGGCAGGAGGCCTGCGGAACCAGGACTGTAAATGTCTGACATTTGGTTTTTAATAATAACATATATATAGTGTATAACTACAACTAATACACACACACACACACACACATGGAATCTTACTTAGTGTCTAAATATGCATTTGAATACATATGTGTTTACTTGTTTATGTTCATACAGTCACTTCCATAATAGGAATTGCCAAGAACATAAAAATTCATCTTCAATGGGAGACTTTTGTTCTCCAGCAGTGGAATGTAGCCTTCTAGCTGGGATGATAATAAACATTTAATGTTTTACTTTTTTTTCAGTGGAGGTCCAGTGCAGGAAGGCTGTGTTTTGAGCATGGGCAATGTGAATGTCTGTGTTTTTCTTTCCAATCGTTCTTTTTCTGCAGTTGGGTCAAGCAAATAAATAGACTATGTCAGATGGCATGAGTCTAGTATTTGGTATCTTGTCGGGAGCTGTCTGCATGGATACTTTCTCTTCTAAAGCAGCTGTGAGTTCACTGTGGGAAGAGCAGCCTCCAGAAGAGGGAGATCCAGCAGGTTGCTTCATTACACTTCCAGCGTAACATTGTACGTTTTACTTTCCAGGAAGAAAAAAGAGATCTTTGTAATAGACCCTTCAAGCAATCTTTACTACAATTGGCTGACTATAATTGCAGCACCTGTGTTCTATAACTGGTGTATGCTAGTGTGCAGGTATGGATTTAAGTTAACAATTTTAGATTTCAAATTTAGTGTCTTGTTAAGTTTCCTTATGTAAATCATCCTCTTATCTCTTGGCAGTACTTTTGGGGCAGCTTACCTAGCAGATTTGTTGTCCATATACCCTTGGGGCTATACCGTAGACAAAGCACTGGGAATAAATGCTCAGTGTTTATTCTTTTGTCTTGGAAATTTTGTTGTAACTCGCAATCAGCATCCTCCTGAGTGCTGGCCGTTGCCTTTGTGTGCCACCTACTGGCTGCCTACAGGGATGTGCCTTGGTCACTGCGGGCTCAGTGACCGCTGGTGGAGATAGGTCTTTCAGTCACCAGCAGGGAGCAGAAAGGAGGGGTGGGGGCAGTATAAGGCCTCCATAGATGCTTGAAAGGCAGGAAGATCTTGCTCGAGTGTTTATTTTCCCTTGTAAAATGTTGTGATAGTTTTAGGCTATGCCTTTATAATTTTTTCTCAGATCTTGAACGGAAAGTAGTAAAACATAAATAACTCACTGTTGGGAGTAAAAAGGAAAATAGTGATGGTTCTAAACAATCCCTCTGAAGACAAAAAACTTCAACTAGTTGTACCAAAACAGTCTCTCTCTTCCTTGGGCTGTGAGATTCTAACTTTGTGCTTCTGCTGGCTTCTGCTTGACCTTGGCTGCATTGTTTTGGCTAAGTCTAACATCTCTCTGCTCCTTTCTCTTGTCCCTTTTGTACAGGGGGGGAAAGAGGGGCAGGGAGGGAGAAGCTATTAGCTTCCCCTGGTCTTTGGCCAGGGGATCCTTGTGGTGTTCATTAACTGTAAATACCTGTAAATATTGTAAGTACTGTACAATTTTGTACATTGCATTTCATTACAGACTGTAGTTTTGCTTGTAAATACAGCTTTCATTTGCTTCCAGCTGGGGGGGGTGGGAATTTCAACCCACCACAAATGTAGTTTGATCCAAAGTAATGGAATGCTGTGGAAGTGGTTCACTTAAACTGTGTCAGCTGGCAAGGGGTGATGAGGATGGTTTGCTACTCCAAAACAAATCTTTTATTTGGGAATTATCTTAATAGAGATGTGTATGCCATGACATCTGATGCATGATTAACTGAAGGGTTATGTGTAGCCCTCTATAAATGCCCTTGTGTGGCATATATGTGTTTGAGTTTTGCTCCTGGCTTAAACACCTTTGAATTCTGAAAGATCCTAGTGTCTGTTGAGACATAGCCCTTGTGTGAAGATGGCTAGGCATGGAAACATACTGCCCTTAAATTTCCCATGGTGGTAATGTGCATTAACATGCTGCTGGGACACAGGTACTGCAAGTACTCTGCTTATTCAATTGTTGTAATTGTTTTTTAATAATTTTTGTTCCTGAAGAGCCTGCTTTGATGAGCTACAAATTGACCATATTAAATTGTGGCTACTCTTGGATTATGGATCTGATATCATCTATGTTTTTGACACATTTGTCAGATTCAGGACAGGTGAGTTTTCCCGTTGCTTTCCAGTGTTTTCAGATACACCATGGGTATAAAGGCAGGAAACAGAAATTCCCCTGTGGGGTGTGACCAGTGTAGTATCTTGTCTTCAGGAGAACCCAACAGTGAAGGCTTTGGGAAGATGAAGCATCTGACAGCTTGGATTGTTTTAAGGCTAACACCTATACTTCACTTGTCTCTAATTTTAGTTCCATCAGTGCCTGATATACATGCCAAACACTGACTGAATAGCCACTATAACAGGCTGTGTGGGGAAGGGGCAGTAGGGCACTTTGCATATCATGATCATTCTGTGCATGATGCATTATTGCTTCTGATCATTAGATTGGGCAAGAAACTACCTGCACCCCACAAGTGCTTCTTAGCCAACTTGAGCAGCACCCTGCTCAGAAGTGATTTTTGAGTTGGTCACATGCAAGATCTGGTGCTTAGGCTCTGCCTTTGTGAAGCAGTTGTAAACCTAAAGAGTCTGTGAAGACCATGCTAAGTCCTGTGTGAAGCAGTTCTCTTCAGCTTCCCATCCCTGTTTCTGTAGTTCTGACAGGCTCACTCTCTGAGAGCAGGGGCTGGCTTAGAACTGGGATCTAGGCAGCCCCACAATTATCACTACTCACACTGGCCTTTCTGGTGCATGCCTGTCCAGCTGCATGGTCAGTTTAACTGTATTTCACCTATTTGGTGACTGTGCACTGTGAAGCAGAAAAGATCTATGTCTCTCAGCAGCTGCTTGTGTTTAGCATACACTGTGTTTTGATACTTTCAAAAGGATTTACTATAGGTCTTTAGTTCTGTGAGGGGACAAAAAAAGAGCTGAGGGGCTTTTATCTCCCTTCAGGAGGAAAGCATTTTGAAAGATATCTTGAATACTTGCCAGTCAGAAATTCATCTGCCTGGCCCATTTTTCTGTTTTGTTGGGTAGCTCTATTAATAAGGGCATATTTGACAAGCTTTCTCAGCAGTTTCCTGGGAGGTTACACATTCATGGCACAGGAGCTACTTGTGTTTGTACTGCCCATCAGTTTGCGGACACCAGAAGAGAGACACACACATACATGAGGGAACTGTTCAGATACACTCCCACTCCAGAAACACAGCTGTGCTGTGTAGGCCTCAAATGCAACTTGGTCTTCCTCAGCAGATGCTTTCCTGGGGAAGTTGTTGCTTGTAGATTTCTAAAGGATTAGCAAAATTTGATACTCTGCAACGCACAAGGGAGTGCTTTGCGTTTCTCAGTGGACTTTTCCTCCCGACTGTCCCAGTGGCCAGGCAGTTGGACATCTTCACTTGCAGTTGCACCAAGTGTTTTGCAGTGCATAGGCAGAACATTTTCAGTGCCTTGAGCTTTCAGAGGTACAAAACAGCACTGCAGCTGTACTGCTTACACAGCCTTCCTGTGAGAGCTGGTACATAGTTGCAGATTCCATCAAGGTCTTTTAAAATGACAGTTTATGTCATCTCATTTTTGTTTTTAAAATTCTAGTACTTAACAAAGTCTTTTGAATGAAGAAATACAAGTGTACAAAATTTGGCTTAGTAGCCAAAGTAGTTCACTCTGACTGTGTACACAATTGCTTAACACTTGCCTAAGTAAGGTTACGACTCATGCCAGTGATTCAAGACAAATGGGACGTTTGAATCTCCCCTCTCTTTCTGCAAAGATACCTGAAAGAAAAAGATACAGCTGTCCCAGAACAGAGTAGAAGACTGCAGAGAGCAACAGCTTTGAAACGTAATTGAAGTATTCAAATTTGCAATTAAGGCTGTTTTTTTCATTAAACGAACTTAGAGTGTATCAAGGTCTGTAGGCAGAACAGTGCAAAATGCCATGTTGTCAGTTACCCACAGTGTAAGCTACCCAGTACTGTTGATGGTATTTTCATGCTAACAAGTAAAATATGTGTTTTTATTCTTTCAAGGCTTCCTTGAACAAGGCTTGCTAGTTCAGGATGAAAAGAAATTACGAGAGCACTATACCAAAACAATGCAGTTCAAACTGGATGTGCTGTCTCTTCTGCCAACAGACCTGGCATATTTGAAGCTTGGTTTGAACTACCCTGAGCTACGATTTAACCGCCTGCTGAGGATTGCTCGTCTCTTTGAGTTTTTTGACCGTACTGAAACCAGGACAAATTACCCAAACATGTTCCGTATTGGCAACCTCGTCTTATACATCCTTATCATCATCCACTGGAACGCCTGTATCTACTTCGCAATTTCAAAGGTCATCGGATTTGGAACTGACTCTTGGGTCTACCCCAACGTGTCTATTCCTGAATATGGGCGCCTGTCTAGAAAGTACATTTACAGTCTGTACTGGTCAACGCTTACACTGACGACCATTGGAGAAACACCTCCCCCAGTGAAAGACGAAGAGTATCTCTTTGTGGTCATTGACTTCCTGGTGGGTGTGCTCATCTTTGCCACCATTGTCGGTAACGTGGGCTCCATGATTTCCAACATGAATGCTTCCAGGGCAGAGTTCCAGGCCAAAGTGGATTCCATTAAACAGTACATGCATTTCCGGAAAGTAACTAAGGATTTGGAAGCCAGGGTTATTAAGTGGTTTGATTACCTCTGGACCAACAAGAAAACAGTGGATGAGAAGGAAGTTCTCAAAAATCTGCCTGACAAGTTGAAAGCTGAAATTGCCATCAACGTCCATTTGGACACGCTGAAGAAAGTGCGCATATTCCAGGATTGTGAAGCTGGACTCCTTATCGAGCTGGTGCTGAAACTGAAACCCACTGTCTTTAGTCCTGGGGACTACATTTGCAAAAAGGGAGATATTGGGCGAGAAATGTACATTATCAAGGAGGGAAAACTGGCTGTGGTGGCAGATGATGGCATAACCCAATTTGTAGTCCTAAGTGATGGCAGCTACTTCGGTGAAATCAGCATCCTAAACATCAAAGGCAGCAAATCTGGCAACAGGAGGACAGCCAACATAAGGAGTATCGGTTATTCCGATTTGTTCTGTTTATCTAAAGATGATTTAATGGAAGCCCTCACAGAATATCCAGAAGCCAAAAAGGCTCTAGAAGAGAAAGGGCGCCAAATTCTGATGAAAGACAATTTAATAGACGAGGAAGCAGCAAAAGCAGGAGCTGACCCAAAAGACTTGGAAGAGAAAATAGAAAAACTTGAAAGTGCTCTGGATACGCTGCAGACTAGATTTGCAAGGCTCATGGCAGAATACACCTCATCGCAACAAAAGGTGAAGCAGAGACTTGCCAGAGTAGAAACACGAGTGAAAAAATACGGTAGTGGCACCTTATCAGTTGGAGAAGCAGAGGCTGAAAAACCTGAGGAGAATAAGCAGTAATGGAGTATTTAGGTTTCCTCATTTGTTGGAGAGGGTTGAAGCCTGTGAAAGCCATAAATGTATGTAAATATGTGTGTGCATAGACATAATTATTTTTATATGAACTGAAGAGAATGGTTTTTAGCATTTTTAACCAAAGCAGTATTTTCTTGTAAATAGAACACTGTCACCTCTTCTTAGGGGGAGATTTGGTCTGGCATGTGGTACTTTTTTGTACTGGGAGGGGGTTTCTTACAAGTCATGCTCAGAACATCTGTTGTCCGTGGTATGTGTAGGTCTTGACGCACTGTCTCTTCCCATGCAAGCTGCATTAAGGTGGCATTGTACTTTTGAGTAGAAGGGGTTGGGTCTCTTTTAGGGGCGTAAAAAATAGAGGACGTGCTCAACTCTGCAATCTAAGTAGCTGATTAAAGACATGAAGGCACATCTGGTTTTCTCAGTCTCTTTGTTGTTTCACAGTGAAGTGTTTGTGTAAGGTGCTGGACTACAACTAAGCAGCAGCAGGCACCTTGCTGATGCAGCACAGCCCAGCCTGTCTCTCAAAAAGCCGCAAATCTGGACGCTTTAGTCTGATTCTCTGCAATAATCTGGGCTCTGCATGCTGACAGAGTAGCAGTGCTCATTCACACCCTTTCTGGCATGGTCTGCAGCTGCTTTACTTGGGAAATGAGTGGGAGATCCCCTCCATTTTTCTTTAGCTGAGCCCCACCCTCACTGGTAAAACCCTCACTTTGAAAGGAGTTCCCAAAAGCTCACTGGTAGAAGGCAACAGGGGCAATATGGCTTCATTGAACCAGGTAAGAGAAAAGAGGGTCCTGGTGTGTGCAGCTCCTGCGCAGAATCTTGAATGAATACCCGCTCAGGAAGTGGGCAGTCCCAGAGGGAGACTACTGAGAAACTGTGTGAGCTGGCTGGACACCTTGTCCCTGCTTCAAGTCAACTTTCTCCTGCAAGCAGGTTTCTGCAGAGCAGGGAGAGCAAGGCCAAGCAGTCGTTCCTGCCACTAGGTTTGTTCCTCATTTAAGGATGCCTATTCCCCCTCCCTTTGCTATTTACTGCCAGCTTTTCTCCAAAATAGCTGTTGCACTAACATGTTTCCATCAGTATAGAGAGATGAAGACTCCATCTACTCAGGTTCTACTGGTAGGAACCACGTTGTGGTGGTTGCTTTTTCACTTGGTGTATTCTCCTTGTCTCTGCTGATGACCTGGCTCTGAGGTGAATACTCTTATTTGGTCCATTGAGCCTGTCATGGCAATCAGGACAGACCAGTACTGAGAATGGTTCTTGCTCTGTCCCATTGCAGCCTCAGGATTTGCATCTTAAATAGCTCTCTTAGCCTCCTCCACCCTGCTGCTTCCAGTTTCTTTTCAGCTAATACAGCTGCTCAGAATAAGCCCTGGTCTCTGGGCAGGCAGCTGTCCCCCTCCTATTCACACTTCTAAGCCTGGTGAGAGAAATCTGACAGTGACTAAGGAATGGGGCCTTGCCAGCACCACTGGCAGGGGGCCTACAGGTAAATGTCCATGCATGTGCTAAGTCTGAACTCCTGTTGGCTTCCAGACTGATGACAACTAGTCAACTACTGTAGGCTGTTTAACCTCAGATGTCACAATTTCCTCTATTTCTAAGGGCTTTGGAAAGTATCTGAGATCTAGATGCAGCCTGCAGAAGTCAGGAGTTTTGGTGTCCTTATTCTCTTACACAGCTTGAGACAAATGGGGGAGGTAAGAAAGACTGTTTTGGGCAGAGGTCTAGTGCCCTTGCTCCCACACTGAAGAAGTCAGGGTTGAGGTGGAGCTGGGTGTGGGCTGACTGCAGTGTACCCCTCTGAGCATAGACAGTGTGGTCAGAGGCTGCTGAACTTGAAACCCTTGCTCTGTAACAGAGGCAGGTCCTCCACTCAGCTGTGGCTGACATTCACTGTTGTGTTACAGTAGCCAGTAGGAGTTTCCTATTTTTTTCCATGTTCTGCATCAGTCATCAGTCTCTGTAAATATCTCTACTGAACACTACAGCTGTTCCAGCCTATATGGTACACACATATAGAACTGTTTAAAGTATTAATAATTGCAAATGTATACCTGTTAAAACAGCCTACAGCATCTTCCCCTTAGGATGCCTCTTGGTCTGGTTTTCCTGTGCCAGAAAAAGCTGTTTTAATGCTATTGGCTTCAGCCACTTCAAAATCTACTGCTTTTGGCATGACAAATCACAGCCTCTGATGTCTTTCATCTCTGCAAGATGTTTTTCTCCCTTCTTTAATGTGGCTACCATTTGTACATTACACTATTTCAGCTAACATTCGCGAAACAGTGCTTTCTCTTCTCCATAGCCCCCTGGATTTTAGCATTTCATGGCAGATTTTGATCATGCCAGTATTACATATCCAAGAAAATCATTAGCTGGAAGACAGACCTGGAGCAACAGAAAACCAAGTGGGAATGGTGATGTTCTCTCCTCACCACAGGGCAGCTGGCACAAAGCTTTGGGCCCATGTCCAGTTTTGACACCATCACTGTTTTCAGATACCACACAGACATGAGACTTTAACCACGATCCTGTTTGCCCACTGGCTCCTTGTGCATTGCCACCCATCTCCTGTTCTCTTCTTTCCTATCTCCATGCAGGGTGGCACAGTGAGGATAGTGCCTTGTCCAGCAGAAATAAAACTACAGCTTTCTGCTACTTGCACACAGATACCACCCAGAACCACACCTTCACCCCCTCCAAGGCATCAGGCACTATAAGAAGGAGGAATGGGACAGCTCCTAGACAGCATCTGAGCATATGCCCTGAAGCTGCAAACAGGTTTAATGGCCACAGCACTCACTTTGCACAGGTACAGCATCAACATGCCAAAGCAAGCCCTCCCCCCCAGCATGGTACAGTTGCTCCAAGGGGCCTTTGCTGAGCCAGTCAACCAATGGACAAGGCCCCAGCTATCTGAACATCTGCTGCAGTTACAAAAGGAGAGTAAAGCTGGGGTAGCAGCAGCACTACTGTGCTCCAAGCGCTGCTTGGAGTGAGCTTTCCCGCAGCAAGCCTTGCTGCATTCTGAAGTGCTCTCCCATCTGTTTCCCCTCACCCCCTGCTAGTATCTTAAAAGTTTTGACAGTAGAAAGCTCTGCTCTGAAAAATTCAATGAACTGTGCAACAGAGATGGTGGTTGACTGCACCTCTACCTGCACAGTCTCCTTCACACATAGAGCTGAAGTCTGGATTTAGCTTGATGGTGCAGCTTTCTGCAGAAACAGCCCTGAGAAGGAACAGCTCTGCATTTAATCCTTTTCTCTCAGCTATCTACTTCAGTTTTATTCCTGCCAAATATTTATTAATGTACACCCAGAGAGAGCTCTGCTTTACATTCAGAAACAAACTGTTCATTTTCCTGTTGCCCATAAAAGTCTTAGTGTTTTCTCTGAGCTGGTCCATACAGAGCTTGTTTAGAAAACATCCACTTCTGCATTGCTGCTAATGGCAATGATGAGAGAGGGTTTGATGGGCCAAATTTAGTCCAGGTTGTCCAACAAGATAATAGAGTCAGGCTTACTAACAGCTGCTTTTCATCCTGAAGGTGTGAGATTATATTCATTTGTACTTGGCTTCAAAGTCCTCTGGCTCTTTTGTTAATGTTTCCATCCTGGAACAGACAGAATCAAACTCTTGTTTACACAATTAGGCATTCATAGAAACCCTTTGTGTATCCCTGAGAGCAAAATGAATTATGTGCTAAAAGGATCTGGCAACTGTACAGGCAGCTAAAGTACAAGCTTTTAGCTGTGGCAGCTTTCCCGAGGGAAGACATTGATCTGGTAATCCCGCCCCCTCCGCCCCCCCCCCCCCCCCAGTCCAGAGGCTGAGGAGAATGCTGAGGAGTCCTTACAGGGAGGATGGAAAACCCCCTGCTCCCTTCTACTCTGCCTTGGGCAGATGGGGAGAGAAATGCATACAAGCCTTGAGGAACAACCTCTGGGGCTAAAAATGGCCAGGACTTTTGTTTATGAAATTCAGATTCTGTAACTGCTTCCAGTCAACAAAGGCCAAGGCCTGCTGCTGCCAAATGCCCTCACAGCTTCACTGTGGAACATAAAATTCTGTTGTTCTGCACTTGCAATCCTAAGAGCAGAGTGAGGAAGGACTCGTGTTATTTAGGTAACACTGGTTTCTGCAGGCTCAGAGCAGGACAGCAGGGTACCCTTGGAGCTTCAAGGAAGAACAAAAACATTACCTTTACTCCAGATAAAGTAACTGTCCTCACAAAGATTTTTCTTTCTTCATCATCTCTACCATTTCTTCCTGACTTCTGCAAGGCAGAGTGCAAGATGCAGTGCCAGTGGCTACAGCTCCCATGGCAAGGCTGTCTTCCCAAAAGGAAACTCTCCACCTCTAATAGAGCCCTGTCTTAGTTGTATAGGTAAATTGTGGGTAGGTTACTAAAACCAGAAGTGAAGAAACATGAAAGGAATTTACCAATGGTTACTATTTAATTTTTCTTTCCTTAACATTTGTAGTGGCTGATAGCAATCTTCCTGCAACAAGGTAACTGAGAAAGCATCACTGGACTGACGGGCAGCTTGATGAACAGCTACTAATTTCTCACCTTTTTCTGTTTTGACATGTCACATCTTTAGCATCCTGACAAGAACGCCTCAAACCCATTCTGTTTCTACTGCCCCTGCCACAGCCCTGGAAAGGGAGCACAGTGAGAAACAATGGACACTACCTGCCTTTTACCAGAGGAGATAAAGAAGCATGAAAGGAATTTTTTTGTTTGGGGGGATAGCTTACCTCCAGGGCTGATGAATCAAACTGACCCTGCTGAAAAGATCCCCCTTTTTTTTAAAGGCTACCTGATTGCCAGTTCCATATTGAAGGACAAATATTTTACTCACAGAACAGGGCAGACAATTAATTCAAGAGGCTTCAGTGAGATTCCCACGATTTTCAAATTATTTTCAGATTTAGGCTGTTTCAAGCAAGTCCTTGGGGCTTCTTGTTCACAGTATCCAGTGAATGCTTGACACAAGGAAGCTTCTCTTACAGCAGCAATTTTGGGCACTCTGTGGTGAAAGAAATGATCCAGAGGTGGGTGTTTAATGGATTTTTACTACTGAAAACCCAACACTTCATCTCCTTTCAGTAACACAGCTGCCTCCAATCCCACTTGCATGAACGCTGGTTAAAAAAAAGCTTATGTCTAGCAACAAAAAGCTGCAGCGCTTTTCCAGGAAAGCATTTCATGCCTTTCCAAGCACATCAGCTGCCACTACAGCAAATTTATTCTGGCATTTCTGGTCAGACTTCTCCATGAGTCATTCAGATGAGAGTGCTGACAGAAAGGATGAGGCTCCCAGCTACCAGCAGACTCACAGAGGTGCTGTCCTGTGGCAGTTTTAGGCTATGCCTTTAATATTTAGCTGTAGATTTTGAGCAGAAAAGTAGAAAAATATAAACAAATGCCTACTGGGTGTAAAAAGGAAAACAAAAGATTATTCTAAACAGATTCATTGAGCAGTTGTTCCATAACATCTTTCACATTTCACTTCCATTCCCATTCCTTTTATTGTCTTCTGTTGTCTTGTCTGTTCTGCTTTGCTCAGGGAGATAAATACCTGCTTCTGGCTGGCCTTGAGAAAAGATAAGAACACTAACATTGCTTCTTTGAACTAACATTCCTTCTTCTTGGCTCCTTTTTTTGTCTGTTACAGGTCGGGGAGGCTTTGAGGGGGAGTGGAGCAGCTTCCCTGCAGAGGGTACGGGGGGGTTTCTCTGCTATTTTCTAATTGTAAATATCTGTATAATATTGTAAATGCTGTATATTCTGTACATACTCATTGCATTCCATTGTAGAGTGTAGTTTTTGCTTTGTAAATACAGCTTCTGTTTGCTTCCAACTGAGTTGGTTGTGCTTAATTAATGTGAATGGGAAACTTCTACCCACCACATTACACAAAATAATTGGTGCCTATTCAACGTGGGGCAATTGCTTAATTCCTGCTCAGATTAAGGAAGCAAAATGAAGCTGTTTTGGGTTCTGTGGCATTTGATATATTCTGCCCTTATGGTGATCATTTACAAATGGTGTATCAGGATAATGTTTGATAAGCTGGGAAGATATCTGGTATATAAATTGTACCTTTGGTTTAAGTACAAACTGCAACTGCTGTATGATCACTTTCTAGGGCTCTTTTGGCTTAAGAAATATGGGAATGGGACTACAACTACTTTACCTGAAGAAATATATGAATTTAGCATTCCTGTAGGTGAAAGTCATGTGAGCAGTAGCAGCTGGGATTCCAAAGTTGAAATGATCAGTAAAAAAGCTACTAATAAGCGGGACGATTAATAAAAGTATTAATAAATTTATTAACAACAAACTTCCACACCAAATGTCAATAAACTTATTTGCAATTTGTTTAGGTTCGTGTATCCGGTGGGGAATTACTTACACAAAACATTGGTAATACTAATGAGATGAACACTTTAGGTAGAGGAAGGATTCGATTAAAGTGACTATACTTCTGATATCAAACTCAAAATTGAAGGGAGAGTGAGGACTCGGTGCTCCTGATGGAGCAAAGGCAGAAGGAAGGAAATTAATGTCCAATATGCTTTTATGAAGTCAATAATCAGGATCACTTACGGAAGCAACATTCAGTCCAGAAAATTCTGATCAGTCCAAGATGTGGTGTTAAGAGCAGCAGTCAGGAAAATTTATAACCCAGAATTTTGTTCTTGGTATAATTTTTGTAAAGCCAAGGAATAGTTCTCCAAACTGAAAGTAAAACTGGAACCGCGTGGTGAGTACCGGAGGGGGATGGGCGAGTAGCACACAGCCAGCAGGCCGGGAGATGGGCAGGAGCCAAGAGGAGAAAAAGGGAAGGGTTACCAAAGAACCCCTCTATTTAACTGCTTTTGAAACAAAACTGACCACTGGCAGAAAAGTGATTTTAAACTTAGCAAGTCACCTTCTGAGCATCAGCACAGCGGTGAGTGGTCAGGGTACCTGCCAAACAGGTTTGCTGACTTTATGCTGCCAGCAAGTCTGGACAAGTCTCTGTGCATGTTTTCTTTTGTTTATCTCCCCCTGCTTCTTAGGGGCTCTTACTGAAACTTGTTTGGGCCTGGTCATACCCAACCAGGACAAAAGTGGTTTATTTGCTGTGTGTGAATCTGCTGTTGCTGGCTGTTCTTGATAATTGCACTGTAGCAGGAGAGATGAGCAGCTAATAAATGTTCTATTTTTAGACGCAGTAGGCATAGGAGTAGGAGAAGCAGTCCTAATTCGAATCCAGAGATTTCTAGTGATGAAGAGACAGGAGAAACAGCTAGGAACAGGCAGGGAGGAGTTATCGGTAAGGCAGCTCTCAATGGGACCACCAGCAGTTCTGATGTTCAGCCAGTGGCAGGGGGGCAAACACAGCCCACAATGGCAGCACCTAAGATGGCAGCCACAGTTTCACTGGCAGCCATTAGAGAAGTAAAATCATTTCCTCCTGCAGCAGCAGGACCGGAGGTGACCTCTGCAACAGCTGCTGGATCTCAAGACCTGCCTGCCCATGCTGCCTCCTTGCAAACTCCCAGGGTTTCTGCTAAGCCTGCTGTAAATTCAAACACAGGCCCAGTTAAACAAATTGCAGCTTTGGATAGAAAGGGCAGGTGCAAGCCAGAGATGGGAGCAGACTCAGGAGAACAGCAAGATCCCTCTGCTGGTGAGGGAATTTCTGTTAAAAAAGATCCCTCAGAGGATGGAGAGAATGTTTGCCTTAAAGATAGAGCTGAATTATTGAGATCATCACTGAATAGTGGAGATGCAGGACAGAATACAGGTTCTGGTAGGGCAGCAGTTAATGGAGGTGCTTCTGAACTTAAAGAGGTCCTTAGAAGAGTAGCAGCAGGATTATGGGGACAGCCACTTCAAGAAGATGAGACAGATGATGAACAAGATGACATCCAAACAGCAAACACACCTAGACAGGATATTAGGCATGTGAGAAAGGATTACATCAGAGGAGAGAATAAGACAATTCCAGCCTGGCTTGGCAGGTGTTTTGATACAGGTGCACCAGCTTTAATAGTGGGAGACAAGTCAGCATCTCAGCTTGGAATCCTCTCAAAAGATAGTGGAATAGATAGACATCTTGGTAAGGTTTCTCTGTGGACATGTCTTTTACTGGCAGCTCTTAAAGAGATACCTATCCATAGATGACCTCCTGTGGTAGTGAGAAAGTTCAACTCCCCCTCCACACAACCACAGCTAACTCAGTCGGAGAAGCGGATGAAAAAGGCTGTATCTTACAAGCACAATGACATGCAATTCTCAATTTTTCCAGACAGAGTTTCAATGGCTGAAGCCAAAGCAACACGTGTGAGACTATCCTCCAGTTGTCTCATTTGGTCAGTGAAATGGCCAACCGTAGGAGGAGCTCCACCATAATTTCTTGCCACAATACTGCTTGCCAAAATAGTAGCATGATTAGAAGGAGCAAGTTTGATGAGTTTTTAGCAAGACCAGTTCCTACAGGAATTTCACCAGGATTCAGAGTGCCATGGTTACCATAGAGTACCTCTCTGACAGCAAATTCTCTCAGACACTTAATTCTCTCATCCATGGTAGTCCAGGGTTTAGGATTCCATGGAAGATCATCTTGGGATGGGTATATCATGAGAGCTGCCAATAAAAGGCATAGCCACAGAGAAACCTTACTGAGACACCTATCTATTCCATTACCCTTTGAGAGAGTGCCTAGTTGAGATGCTGACTTGTCTCCCACTACTAGAGCTGGTGCACCTGTATCGAAACATCTACCAAGCCAAGCTAGAACTGGTTCATTCTCTGCTTTGATGTAATCCTTCCTCACATGCCTCAATTCTTGGTGAGGGGCACTGAATGTCATCGTCTGATGACTCCTCTGCCTCATCGTCCTGTAGTTGTTGACCCCATAATCCTGCTGCCACTCTCCTAAGGATCTCTTTAAGCTCAGCAGCACCTCCATTGGCTGCTGTCTTACCAGGACCTGCAATCTGCCCTGCTGGATCTCCATCCAGTGGTGGTCTCAGTAACTCAGCTATTTCTTTAAGACAAACCTCTTCCTCCTCAGCAGGATCTTTTTTAGCAGAAGTTCCCTCATCAGCAGCAGTATCTTGCTGCTCTCCCCCATTGGCTTCTGGATCAGCTCTGTGCCTTCCACCTCTCTTATCTAAAGCTGCTACTTGCTTAATTGGAGCTGTGTTTGAAATCACAGCTGCCTTAACAGAAGCTGACAGGTTTTGAGATGAAACAGCTGCTACAAAGGACACTTCTGGTCCTGCTGATGAAGAAGGAAATGGCTTTGCCCCTCTAATGCCTGCCGAGGACATGGGAGCTGCCATGTTAGGAGCTGCCGCTGCCTGATTGCCAGAATCACCACCAACACTGTTCAAAGCAGCCTTCCTGATAACCTCTTTAGGTCTATTCTTAACTGATTTGGATTCTCCACTCTCCTCATCACTAGAAATCCCTGGGGTCGAGTTAGAGGCATGTCTCCTCTGCTTCGGTCTATGCTTAAAAATTAAACAGGTCTTAGTACCTTCTTCTCCTATATCAGAGCTACTAACAAGTACACATTAATCACTACCAGCAGCCCGATTACACACATCAAATAAATCACCTTTGGATACCAGCCACCACTCTTTCACCTACTGGAAACTTAAACTCACATATCTCAATGGGCAGTGTTGTAGCAGTCACATTCCCGTACTTAAGCCAAAAGAATCCCAGAAACTGATCACGGAGAAGCTGAATCTTATACTTAAACCATAATTTGTACATTAAGTACCTGCCTAAATGATCACACGGCAGTCCCACCAAATATTTGTAAATCAATATGCTGAAAATTGAGAAAACTAATTGTTTAAAAATCCACAGCATCTTCATGCTTGACCCCCCTAACCTGAGAAGAAATCAAGCAAATTTCACCCTGCATCCAAGCCCCACGCTGGGGCAGCCAATTATTTATGTGGTAGTGAGAAAGGGCAATCCTCCACCACACAAACCACAGCTAACTCAGTCGGAGAAGCGAATGGAAAAGGCTGTATTTTACAAGCACAATGACATGCAGTGAATATATACAAAATATACACTATTTACAGTATATACAAAAATATACAGGAAGGAACATAACACAGAAACTCCCTCCAGAGGAGGGTTCCCCCCAAAACCCCTGTTCCCCCTTCCTCCCCTTTTCCCAAAAAGGATTAAAGAGAAGAAATGGATATTAAGAGAAAATTTGTTAGTTCAAAGCAATTGTTAAGGGTTAAAAAAAAAAAAGTTTTCTTATCTCAGAAGTTCAAGGTCAGCACCACCAAGAACAGAAGCAAGCAAGCAGCTGCACAGACAGAAACAGCTGAACAGACTGCACCCAGACCTTAAAGTTACATTCCTACTGGTCTACCAATGAAATTAGTTTAGGATTATCTTTGTTTTTCTTTTTACACCAAAACATTCAGCAAGAGAATTCTGTGGCTGTCTTTTCTTAAAGGCACAGCCTAAAACTGTCACACCTTCCGTGGAAGCCTTGGAACACCATGGATGAGGGAATTAAGCATTTGAGAGAATTTGCTGTGAGAGAGGTGATGTATGGAGACCATGGTACTCTGAATCTCTGATGAAATTCCTGTGGGAACAGGTCTTGCTAAAAAGCTCATCAAACTCACTTATCAAACAAGCTTCCCTGCAGAGAGGGTTTCTGTGCTATTTTCTAATTGTAAATATCTGTATAATATTGTAAATGCTGTATATTCTGTACATACTCATTGCATTCCATTGTAGAGTGTAGTTTTTGCTTTGTAAATACAGCTTCTGTTTGCTTCCAACTGAGTTGGTTGTGCTTAATTAATGTGAATGGGAAACTTCTACCCACCACATTACACAAAATAATTGGTGCCTATTCAACGTGGGGACTGTGAACTTACAAACTGTAGATATTGTTTTAGATTAGATGGACAGTACTAACAGCCAATGAAATTGTTTGGAAGGGGTGGATTGTGAGTTTTAGGCTATGGCTTTAAGATTTAGAATAGAATAACCAGGTAGGAAAAGACCTTCAAGATCATCGAGTCCAACCCATCATCCAACACTATCTAATCACTAAACCATGGCACCAAGTGCCTCATCCAGTCTCTTCTTAAACACTTCCAGTGATGGTGACTCCACCACCTCCCTGGGCAGCACATTCCAATGGGCAGTCTTTCTGTGAAGAATTTCTTCCTAACATCCAGCCTAAACCTCCCCTGGTGCAGCTTGAGACTGTGTTCTCTTGTTCTGTTGGTGGTTCCCTGGGAGAAGAGACCAACCCCCACCTGGCTCTCTTCAGGTAGGTGTAGAGAGCTAGAAGGTCTGCCCCGAGCCTCCTCTTCTCCAGGCTAAGCAACCCCAGTTCCCTCAGCCTCTCCTCATAGGGCTTGTACTCAAGACCTCTCACCAGCTTTGTTGCCCTTCTCTGGACACATTCCAGCAAGTCAACATCTTTCCTAAACTGAGAGGCTGTAGATTTTGAGCAGAAAAGTAGAAAAGTATAAATAAATGACTATTGGGTGTAAAAAGGAAAACAAAAGATTATTCTAAACAGATTTATTGGGCTGTTGTTCCATAACATCTTTTATATTTCACTTCCATTCCTATTCCTTTTATTTTCTCCTGTGTTCATGGCTGCTCTGCTTTGCTCAGGGAGATAAATAGCTGCTTTTGGCTGGCCTTGAGAAAAGGCAAGAATACTAACATTGCTTCATTGAACTAACATTCCTTCTTCTCGGCTCCTCTTTTCTTTGGTTACACAGTGGGGAAGAGGCTTTGAGGGGGGAGTGGAGCAGCTTCCCTGCTCTCTGGAAAAGCCAGAGGGTGTACAGGGGGGGTTCTGTGTTATTTTCTAATTGCAAATATCTGTATAATATTGTAAATACTGTATATTCTGTACATACTCATTGCATTCCATTGTAGAGTGTAGTTTTTGCTTTGTAAATACAGCTTCCATTTGCTTCCAACTGAGTTGGTTGTGCTTAGTTAATGTGGATGGCAAACTTCTACCCACCACATGCCCCAATCAAAATATTTCCAGGTTCAGGGTGAAGGCCAACTGCCTTGAAACAGTTTCACCTGCTTTAACTTAACTGCAAACATTGGTAGCTGAAGGAGGACAAACAGAACAAAGAAGGAGCAAGGAAAGAGCCATGCAAATTCAAAACTGCAGCACCAAGTAGCTCAGCTTGCTGCCACAGGGGAAGAGAAGCTGTTACAGAAGAGACTCACTGACCTGGAACCCTTGAGAAAGCAGATGTGAAAACCCCTTTCATATTAACCAGGCAGTTTTCTGCAACTGATTTACACTTAAACTTTGGTGGCCAGAAGGGGTCCATGCCAGACTGAAGGGTGACTGGGACATCTCTGGTGGAGCACACTTCCCATCCCTAGCCATCCCCAGTAATGAGGGTGGGAGAATTATTGCATAGCAAAGCAGAGCTATCTACTCCATATAGGTTTCAGCCCTACAGGGCTTCACTCTCACCTATGTTAAGTGAGTTAAACTAAAATAAAAAATTACAGAGGAAACTTGGAGGGTAAGACCAACTAATCATGCCATCAGCTAGTGGGAGACTCTAGAGGCTGCAACCAACCCTGGAATAGAAGATTCCCAGAGGAAAGGTAAAAAACAGCAGGATATGGCTGCTGGAGGCTCCCACCTTGCTTAAACACTCCATTTTTACCACCCACAATCATGCAGCCACAATAGTCAGAGGCAGCAGGCAGATAACCATTGCTTCTGCACCTGCAGCTTCCCCCATTGCAACTGCTGGTCTGCAGGGGGACACAGCAGCTGAGCCCTGGCTCCAGGCCACCCACTGTACCTTTGTGAGAAGCCAAGAGCATGAAAGAAAGAATGGAGTACAATCATCCTCTGAAGGAGTCAATGGTAGCAGCAGGTGGTCTCAGAAACAAGTGACTCAAAGCTAGTAAATGTTTGTTAGAGCTGAGACACCAAGGTGGCTTCTGTGCTCCAAAATCAAAGGCAGAAAGGGAAAGGCTTGGATGATAAAAGTCAAACTGCTTATCCAAAAAGCTGTAGGTCTGGAGCATGATTGCCTGAGAGGCTTGAGGTCTTCTCCTGTCTGGAACAAATTCTGGCACAGAAGCAATGCTTTCACCTGGGCTGGCTGTTGCAACCAGGACAGAAGGAAGCCTGGCCAGGGCAAAGCCCAGTAGCTGCAGCCCTACTCCAAAGCAACTGACAGGAATTTTGTTGGAAAAGGACATCCACTTGGGGAGTTTAGTTTAGGAATAAGAGACTATCCCCAGAGATTCAATGGAAAACAACTACCCCAGGAGCAACCCTTATCAGATGCTAATTTATAAATAAGTGTGTTGTGTCCTGACAAGAAATACCCCCTTGGGTGAGGCCAGAATGTCCTAGTAAAAAACAGAATTAAAAATAGACCAGTGTACACAGCACAAGAGAGATTATTCATTTGAAACAAGCTTTTATCTAGGAGAGATTCTAGTGCTGAGCTTCCCTTTTTTGGGGTAAAATATATTAGGAAATAATAAAACTCCCTTAACTGCATCATTAGCTCATGTGATCTTTACCCCTTGCTGCTCAAATGTTAAATACCTGCAGCTGGAAATAGGGAAATCAAATGCAGCAGCATGAGATATAAAAATGTTCAAACAGTTGCCTTTTTATGGACAGTTGCTTGTGAGCATCGTTGCTTGCACTGCTGTACTACACAGACCTGGAAGCAAAAGGATGAAGTGGGAAGAGAGAGTTATGGAATTTTTTCTGTACCTGAATCCACTGGCACAGGAGGAACATGCACCAGGGCTTTTGGCGTGGCTTCATGCCAGCTTTGCATGTAACAATTCAGCCACAACTCTTCCAGCTGTGCAGTTTTTATCTTCACTTGACACTGCTCAGTACTAGTTGTCAGCCAAGCCTGAATGAGCTGCAGCATCCCTGCATGCATAGATGCTCACAGTTTAGCTGTGCTGTGGGTCATTCTGAAGGCAGGAGTCCGACTCCAGCAATCCCTGGCTGACTTTGAGTCAGCTCTGCTGTCTCAAACCTATGTACAGATCTACCCAGGAAGACAATGTAGCAGTTCCTAATTCCCTTTTGTTATCCTAAAATAGAATATCAATTCCCACCCTCTATTGTATCTCTGATATCCTTGTCTCTTAGAAATTTCCTCCCAGAGAAATCCTGGAGTAGGGTACATACGGAGCAACAAACATCCCTGGAACGCAAGCATACTAGGTAAACACCAACTACTTCTCAGGGCTGCTCTCTGGATGTGTTCTGCAAGTACTGCAGAGCAGAACAAACCCACACCTGCACACTGCAAAGTAGCACATCTGTGATCAGAACCACCTGCCTACCACCCCCTCATCTTCCCCAGATCCATTACAACTGTCCTTGGTTAAAAAACCCATTTAAACCCAAATCAAGTCTCTACTTCTTTCATGCTCCCTAGTCTAAATCAAAATCCATTTTCTAATTGTTCCTCTTCCCACTTAATTTTTTTTCTCCCAACCCACCCCAATTTCCCATCTCAGCCTTTCACTTACACCCCCCATCCCAGCTAATGTGACTTCTCCAGCCACTGCAGAAGAGGGACTGATGTTTCATTTGGTAGGTTTCAGAGAAATGCAACTGTGCAGGCTAATGGAAGAAAGACTTTGTTCTAGAAACAAATTAACAAACACCGCTGCTTTCAAAGATCATGAGCTTTTTCTGCTTGCGGTTGTAGGCCTGCAAAATTCCCTCCTGTTCAAGAACATGAGACCCCAAGCCAACACCTACCATGTCCCACCTTCTGCTCTTCAGAGAAAAAAGCTCACAGGAGGCACAATCCACAGGTGCATCAAGGCAAAAGTTGCTTTTTCTGCTCCACGTGTATTCTGTCCCAGCAGTTTTCAACAGCCTGCGCAGCCCCTGGTCCATTTGGTCTCTAGTTGCAGTGAACGAGCCACTGTGTTTCAGGCTTGACCATGATGCCACTTACCAGAAACTCAACCAAGGATGCACTGGAAACTTCTGGGGCAACAGGAGCGGGGAAGATTCCCATGTTCTGTGACAAGGTGGTGCATCAGGATGCAATGTGCCAGGAAAGCTCTTCAACTGTGGGTCTGCCCCTCACATCATGACTTAATGACAGCAAAGCTCTGAAGACAGAAACCTTAGAGCTGTGCAGCATGCAGCTAAGGTCACCTAGCAAATACCTTTTAAAATTACTGCTTAGGGAAATCCAGCAGTGAGACACTCTTTTCAATATTGTCAATGAAAAGGAGTAAAAATCAACAGCTGAAGATGCCTGGATAAAGCCATTATTTCACGAGTTCTCCAAATGAATTCATCTGAATGAGAAGTGACCTGTCTGAAGGCAAACAACAGCATCAACTCTATTTCCAAAGCACTGCCTCTTCTACAATACAGTATTAAACCCAAATTTCTTAATTTCACGTTCCTGATGGTCTTATGAATTTGGAGACAACTTCAATCACTTCATTAATTCTGTAATCTAGTTTAGGCTGTGCACAAGTAGTATAAATGGGAACTGTAGGGGACTTATCGCAAGTCTGTGATTCTGGGACTAACCATAATAATCTAAGCTCTTGTTGGGAAAGGCTTGATTTTGCATAGCTAACCTTGGAAGGAAGAAGCTTCTGCTCCGTCTTGCATGATGAAACGCTGAAGTTTTTCTGCATAATAAATAAGGCACTGATCAGACACTGAGTACAACTGAGCTATCTTCATCCTGAGAATTCTTAAAAGACAACCAGGAGATTTTTAATCCCCTTGTGAGATTAAGAATGTACCTGGAGGCAACTGGCTACAAAGTGCCAGGAAATGCCTTAAAGGTGATGCTGTGGGGGCTGTCCTTCTGCTGAACATCAGCAGTGGGAGTCTGTCTTCTACTCCCTGCTCCACAAAGCAGACACACAGGCAAGCAGCTGAGTTGCCCACACAGTGGACTACCTAGAGGCTCAGCCCATGAGGTATATTACACCTACATGATACAGAGCTCCTGCTTCAGCAGTGAAGACCATTGTTGGGTGAGAGGCATGGGTCAAGGACTGTAGCACAGAGCTGCTGGGAGCCCTGGACTCATTGCTAGCCCATGGCAGCATCAGCTTTCCCCAAAGCACAGGCCTGGAGACAATCTCCTTGGCTGCCACAGTTCTGAGTCAGGCTACTGCCTGCCCAAAAGAAGATAAGCGCAGTTGGAAGTTCAGAAAACATTAATCCTTAGTTGACTGAACTGTGCTCACTCCCAATGCTGTTCCTGGAACATTTATCGTAACAAAAACTTTCACCTTTTGAAGTGTGAGCTCTATTCCTGCAGTTTTGCACCAACATCTCTATAAGAGCTAAACATAACTTAGTCCTTCACTCCTAACAAAATCCTAATAAAATTCTCCATTTGTTCAGTACTTAGGATGGTTCTTTTCCTCTGATCTTGCATTTCCAAGGCATATGATGCTACAAAACACAGCAAAAGCCTAATGTCTCCTTTGCTCCAAGGTTAGAAGCACCTCAGCAGCCTACTAGGGTGCAGCAGCAAATGCTCAAAGAATAATTTGTCATGAGAAGACCAAAATATTCTCTCGTTAATGTATTGGAGAACCCCAGCACACTGGCATCAGCCTGTTACCTCTGAGGGGCTACCTTTGAAGGGCTTCCCGTCTGTCTCATTCAAGAGAGCTATTTCAGTGACATCTAAGTGCACCTAAATTTCTGGAGGTAAGCTTTGTAGACCTAAAGTTTGCTAAATACTGCTGAAAGACTAAGTGAGGGTGAAAGACATTCTGGGTGTGCCTGGAGCCCAGAAAAAGCACCAATCATAAAAAAACCAGTGTTTTCCTCACTTAGACAAACCTTTCAAGCAATAGGAGACTGACTGGACTTTCTGCAGGGCAGGAGAGCAGGCTGCAGATTAAAGACTTCAGAGATTTATTTACCTTAAACCTTATAAACTGCTGCCGCTGGACAGTCAACACACTTACGACACTGCGAGGGAGATAAGGTTTCAGTACAACAGCATTTGTGGGCAGGTGGTATCTATTTAAATGGGAAATCTGTCAAACAAAGTATTTACATCTTACCTGAAAATGATTCCTTGAAAAAGAACTAGTTCTTTTAAAGGCCAATACAATTATATATCAATTTAATCCTAATGCTAAAGGAAGACACAAAGTGTATTTCCAGGGTCAACACTCCAGTTAGAGAACTTTGTATTGCCATCCAGTTGTGCTGTCTGCCCAGCTTTTGGACCCATCTAGAAAAACCCAGTATGAATCTTACACACCGGTAAACTGGGCACAGCCATCACCCATAGCTACACCAGAATAAAATGCGAGATAGGGATACAGCTAAAGAGTATTAGAGTACTGAAGTAGTACATACCACACAGCGGTATCAGGATGTAGCTCACACTTGCAATGGAACACCTCAAGGCACTCAGCAAACCTTGTTCTTGTCACCTAGGGTAAAAGACGCCCCACAGCTGAAGGAATCAACCAGCACTGCTGTCAGCTGCCCTGCTGAGAGGTAGGGTATCTTGTCTTTTCCTCTTCAAGCACAGGCAAGGAAGTGAACATTCAAGAATGTGTGCCCTAAGTGTCACCTCAAAAATCAAAGACCAAAAGACAGCCACCACCACCTCATCCAAAAAAGTTTCAGTCCATCATGCATTGGCTTGGATTTGAGAGGGAAGCAGAGCATCGTTGGACTCCACAGCACTACATTTCACTCCTGGAGAGTTTTACATACCTGTAACCCTCAAATTACACTGTAGTACAATGTTTTCTATTCAAACAATTTAATATCCAATTTATCCAAGTAAGGAAGTAACTTGTTTGCTTTTTCACTGAAACATAGTGAAAAAAAGTCACCGTTTTTATTCAGCATCACAGTTACATAGCAGTTGTCTGTTTCTATTACTAGAAAGAATTTTTTTAGAATAGTCCTGAAAGACATCTTTTCTTTTCCCAATGATTTAAAAACTAGGCCTTGTCATGCCAATTCCACACAGTCATGGGTTGGATTGATAGTAGTCAGTTACAGCAACTGTCAAGGCACAAGCTCAGCTCTGCACATCTGCTGCAGCTTGCATTGTTAAAGAGATATGCCAGTTAAGGCTTCGCTTAAGAACGCATAATCCCTTTATCGTCTATTGCAACAGGAGAAATTAACATTAAACACAGACTACGAAAGGTAAAGGATTTATTTCTGATATGATTTGTAGAGTTAAATTAAAAATCCTATGGAATACTTTATGTATTAGATGAATATAACCTTAGTACTTACTTTCTACCAGTTTATTTAATGGTTGGAAGTGTACAACATGAAGTAGGCCTTATATTTAATATGGTTCAATTTTGCTTATTGTTAGATGAGATTAAAATACAGTAGCTGTCCCTTTAGATTATGTTGCAACACTGATCATGTGCCTTGATAAGAAGGAACAACAATTCATTAAATAAATAGCGATGACATAACATGTAGGGAAGACTTTGGATTGTCTATTTAAAATGTCAACATAATAGGCAATTAAGAATAAAACTTCATTTTAAGTGCACTTCCACATGCTTTGTCTATAATATAGCAAAAACTTCCTACCTTCACTCCTTACTCTAAAGCTGTTCAGTTGAAAATGCACTTTCCCCAGTAAACTTTTTTAAAAGAGTAACTAAAATTTCTACCCTTTCATATGCTAAGAAATGTTTCCTAATTAAAAACACAGTTTATTACAAGACATGTGAAGACAACATATAGTGAAATGAATTTTAATTGTTGTGCTGTGACTAAAGTAAAGTTCTCAAGGCTGCAATTTAACATTCCAAGTTCTCCCTTCCATCTTTATTGATTCTTAAGATTTTGCACAGAAACTCTTTGGGGGCTAGAACAGCAGTAATTGCATCACACTGTTTTCCAAGACTTCAAGTTTCAAAAGCAAACTCTTCAAAAAGTACAGTTCTTGATTTGATTAGATACAGGGACAAAAATATAGCACATACTTGAAGGTTACATGGTCTACAAATGATGGCAATATTTTCCTCGGGAGAGTACAGTTTGTTTTCTTGTAAATACTCAAAAAGGCTCAACTTCAAGCAGTAATAAACACAAGCAAAAGTGATTTAACCCTTAAAATAAATATTCAGGAAAACCTCTCTGTACATACAAGTGAAAGAATATGTAACACTTTCACGCTAAAAGAAAAAAAAATAAAGATTTTGTTCATATAAGCAGCTGAAATCTGCTGTTCCAGCCCAATGTCCCCAGTAAAGAAGGGAGGCACAAACACAGGTGACTACTGTAGCTCACTATCTTATGGCCTTTTTGGACAGGGACATCACCATCATTTTTAAAATCCCTTTTGTTATATTTATTACAGCATGCCAAATCCTTTGGCATATGTGATGGCCTTCAATAATCTTTCTTTAAGCTTTTCTTTGCTGGAGTACTCCGGGAGCAAAAGTACATTAAAGCATGTGTGAGATGTAGGTAACCTGTGGGAAAAACAAACAAATAAAAAAAGACAACTTAGATCTGAGAACATGCAGCACAAGCACAGAAATACATGGTGGTTTCACAAATCCAAAATAATGACAGTAAAGAGAAACCACCTTGCTTAAAGATTCAACTTCCAGATTTAACTAGGTTAACAAATGAAAAGCACAGAATTTGCTTCTGATTATAAACAAAAAGCAAAAGCGGTTTGGTTTTGTTGTCTGCGTTTAACTTCTCCTTTTACCTTTCCGTATCTGGGCCATTTTTGGCTATGATCATCTTTAACTTTCCAAGTCCTCCCACTGGGGCTCTGTCTGTGCCTGTTGTAAACTGTAAGAATAGTCTTTTCTGTTCATCTGTAAATGAATGCACTATTTCCCAGAATTCCCTATGAAGGAAGAAATCAAAAAGTCAGTAAGCGGAAAATTTTCTTTGGTTTAAATAAGGCTTTCAAAAGTAACTGAACCTCCAAGGTAATTCTAATCAGTCTTAGCATCAACTTTACAAGCTGCATTTGCAAACTAAAACTAAGAGTAATGTATTTACCAATCAGAAATATTACACACTGCAGTTTAACTGTTTCCAAATGTTAATTTGGCTGACAAGTCATCTGCAGTGTTCTTCCTCTGTTTTACCATTGCTATTTCCTAAGGGATTACTGGTTTCACTACACTGCATTTCTACCACCTGCTTACACACTACAGCAAAGAAATGAAGGTGCTGTCAAACACTTTCTACCCTAGCAGGAACTCCCTAAGCTGTTAGCAAAAAGTCTAGAGGATACTTCTCTGATCCTTGTGCTCAGTGTTCTCTAATCAAAAGGGACAAGAAGGTAAGAACGTTAAAAACACTGAATTTACCTGATTCTGAATCAGAGAAAACTCTACCCAACCAATTCAATCAAGTCAGTGTTTGGTGGTTTGCTTGCTGGGGCTTTTTTTGTTGGTTAAAAACAGCAGAGCAGTGGTAATTTACTGAAACAGCCCTGTTTATACCAGAGATAAATTAACCATATGGTTAAAGAGAAAGAAAAAGCCCAGGAAAAAAGGCATCCTGTAAGCTTAACCAAAGTTCACTGGAAGCTAAAGACAGTAATTACATTATCTGCTCTTCTCTAGTGACAGTAGTTGAGTACAGTGAACTCACATCCCCAGTACTTAACCTCCCCAGTCCCCCAGTTTTACAGTACAAAACTCATGATGAAGAAACAGGAATGTAAAGTGTTTTTTATCTTTCAGAAATTGGAAAAGAAATTACCTAATAATAAGAGAGTCTCTTGTATAGCCACCATCGTATTCTGTAGTTTCTTCTAGTGCTTGAAAATCTAAATTCTGTAAGAAGATGGAATTTTTTTTTTAAAGACCACTAATTAAATTATATATACTTAGGATCAAAAAGCTCCATTTTCTGGGGTACATTCAGGATTCTTACCCTACTTCCACAAATAAGTAATTCAATTTCCTCTGGTCTAAATAAATATTTCAAAGGAGATTCATTGGTCACCATGTGGAATCCTCTCCGAAAGGCCTTGAACTGCTTTTCTACTGACTTATTGAGTATGTAGTCAGCGTACAGATTGACAAATTCCTGTAAGGAAACAATCCCCCACAAAGCCTTAGTACTTTGACACTTGCCACTTGAAGTACCTGCCACAAATACACGACCCCAAAATGCACGTTAATTCTGTAATTCTACACAGATTTTTCTAGGCTCAGCTTCTACACAGCAACAATAAAGGGCAAGTCTCAAATATTTCTCAGACAGCTGGAACATCACACCCAGCTGCTAAGTATGTACGCATCAATGCTTCGTTTAAAACTGAAGCCTCTTCTGCTTACAACGATACCATGTTATGGCAATTATAAGCAAGAACTAACTTTCATAAAGTGCTATATAGAATAACTAAAAACTGCAGATTACATTAAAAAACTTGAGCATACCTTTCTGTTTTCATTCGTAATAGGAATTTTGTCACCATTTTCCTTTAAGTCATGCATCATTGGATTGCCAAAGAGATCCGTATGAGATATTTGAAACGTTATCATCATATCATCTTCCACGCTTCCTTCATACTCCAGTAAGTCTCTCAAACTTTGGTAAAGAACCTAATGGAGTAAGAAATACATGTCTGTCATATCAGTTTTGATAGATTTCACTGACCATTTGTGACCGTTTGAGGCTGTGCCTTTAAGAGAGAGACAGTGTTGGGAACACTCTGGCTGAATGTTTTGGTACCAGAATGAAAACACTCTGATATTCTAAATGAATTTCATTGGTAGATGGGCAGAATGCAACTTTAAGTTTCAGGGCAGTTGGAATTTTTTGTAGTTTCAGCCTGTTCTGCCATGCCAGCCTGTTCTGCTTCTCTGCCTGCCTGCTTCTCAGCAAACTAAGCGGAGCTGACCTTGAGATAAGCAAAATTAATGCCTGCATGTGCTTTTGAAGCCCAATAACATCTCTTTTCCTTAATAACTGCCTTTCTCTCTCTCTCTAACCCCTTTTTGGGAAAAAAGGGAGGTGGGGGGGGAGAGAGGGGGTTACAGGGAGGGAAACCCTCCTCGAGGAGGGAATTTTGTTGTGTTATTTTTCTTTGTTGTATATTTCTCTATATATATTGTAAAACACTGCATATACACTGTGTTATATATAACCTGCATTCCATATATGCTTGTAAATACAGCTTGCTTCTCCGACTGAGTTAGCTGTGGTTTCTTGCTCTGGGGGGAGGGAGAGCTGGGCACTCTCTCAACCTACCACACCATTGTTTAGCCTGGAGAAGAGGAGGCTCAGGGCAGACCTTATTGCTGTCTACAACTACCTGAAGGGTGGTTGTAGATAGGAGAGGGTTGGTCTCTTCTCCCAGGCAACCAGCACCAGAAGAAGAGGAACACAGTCTCAAGCTATGCCAGGGGAAGTTTAGGCTCGAGGTGAGGAGAAAGTTCTTCACAGAGAAAGTTGTTAGCCGTTGGAATGGGCTGCCCAGTGAGGTGGTGGAGTCACCATCCCTGGAGGTGTTCAAGAGGGGACTGGATGTGGCAGTTGGTGCCATGGTTTAGTAGTCATGAGGTCTTGGGTGACAGGTTGAACTTGATCTTTGAGGTCTCTTCCAACCTTATTGATTCTATGATTCTATGACCAATACCAGAAGACATGAAATGATATGATTTATAAAGGGTTATTACATTGTGTGACACATCATCTAAGATCTCCCCTAACAGTTCAAACAAAGGTGTATTAATCTCAGTTGCAGATGTTAAAGAAAGAAGGAAAAAAACCAAACAAATGAGACATAGCAGTGAGTGATAACTCCCTCAGAAGAGCCTATCAGTACCCAGGAAACTTCCTAAACACAATGGCCAGACCCACAGCATAAAGAGCAACTGATTACTTCTTCCTCTTTTAGCTCTTTTGAAACTGCATTTACTTCTGGCATTTTGAGCATTTTACACTTGGTAGTTCAACATACATAATATGCTAAAACCAGAGGAAACACTGTATTGAAGAGCTAACTTTGACCTCTTTAGAGACCTGCATGCAGGAATCCCATGGATTAAGAGTCTAGAAGGAAGGGGGTCCAAGAGAGCTGGTTAATATTCAAACACCACTTACTACAAGATCAAGACTGGTATGTCCCTAGGACTAAGCAATTCAGCAAAGGAGGGAGGAGATCTGCATAGATGAGCAAGGAGCTTCTGGAAAAACTCAGGTGGAAGAAAGAAGTTTACAGCAGGTGGAAAAAAGGAGTGGCCACTTGGTAGCATATAGAAACATAGCAAGTATGTAGGGATACTATGAGAAAGGGTAACACCCTCTTGGAATTAAACCTAGCAAAGGATGTAGAAGACAACACGAAGGGCTTTTTCAAGCACATCAATAGGAACAGGAAGACTGGAGAAAATATGGATGGGTGCCCTGGTGATGGAAGATAGGAAGAAGGCAGAGTTGCCTTCTGTGCTTCAGTCTTTACTGTGAAAACCAGCCCTCATGAACTCCAGCCTCTGGAGGTAAGAGAAAAACTGGAGGAAGGACGACTCTCCCTTGGTCAAGGGTTAGAGATCATGTGGGCAAGCTAGACACAAATTCATGGGCCCTGGCAGTATGTACCTACAGCTGGTGTAGTAGCTGGCTGATGTTACTGCTAGGCCATTCTCCATCACTTTTGAAAGATCATGGACAAAAATACCATCCCCCACAGCAAACTCCTGGCCAAGCTGTCAGCTCATGGCTTGGGCAGCAGCACTCTGCACTGGATTAGGAACTGGCTGGAGGGCTGAGCCCAGAGAGTGGTGGTGAATGGTGCCACATCCAGCTGGCAGCCAGTCACTAGTGGGTTCCCCCAGGGATTAGTGTGGGGCCCCATGCTCTTTACTATCTTTATTGATGATCTGGATGAGGGTATTGAGTCCATCAAGTTTGCAGATGACACCAAGCTGGGGGGCACGTTGCCTCGGTCCAGAGAGGGAAAGAGACTCAGTTCTTTTGAATATTCCCGTGTTGTGAAATAAGAGGCACAAACAAAGCCAAAATATCAACAGTGAGGCTATTTATTACATAAATAAAGTGGATGGATCAGAAGGGGAGAGAGAAAATAGAGAGGAGAGAGGAGAGGGGAGAGAGAAGAAGAAAGGAATTATTTTACCACACCCATCACCCACCCAAGACAGTTTGAGTCTGTGGAGGAAAGGTGCTGCAGGAGATACTGGGTCTGTAGAGGAAGGGTGCTGAGGCTTTGGCTGTAGAAGAGATGTGGTCCTCTGGGCAGCCTCTTCAGCTCCATGAGTTGCAACAGGCAGAACTTAGGACATGGAGAGAGGGTTCTGCTTCCTCCAGGCTTCATGGTGATGCCTCTGTCATTTTTCTTTGTTTTTCTTCAGAGCAGCATTGCCCCAGGCTTTTCCTTCTCAGCAGCATTGTCCTTCTCCTGTGTTGTTGTTCTTCATCTGTGTTTTTCTTCTCTTGAGCCATTAGTTGCTCAAGTCTTTTATACAGTTTTTAGTCCTTAGGTATGTGTCCAAGTATTGTCCCTCAGGAAATCAGGGGCCAGGTGGTGAATCCATTGTCTCACCATCCTCCCTTTCTGGGGTACCTGATGGGTCTTGTCTTATGCATATTCCCAAGGGTGGCCTCAGTCCATTGTTGTCAGACCAGCTGTGGTCCAGTGAGCAATGTTATCTTTGCATCTTCCCAAGAGTCCTCCCAGTGGCTCTGCCCAATACACATCAGCTATTGTCTGGGCAAGCAGCAAAGGTGATTTCATCTTTGTTGAGTCACATGAGAGGCAAGCTTTAGTCTCTCACACAGGTGTTGATCTGTTAGAGTGTAGGAGAGTGCTGCAGAGGAACTATGACAGGCTGGACAGATGGGCAGAGTCCAACAGCATGAGATTTAACACATCCAAGTGCCGGGTTCTACACATTGGGCACAACCACCCCATGCAGTGCTACAGGCTGGGGTCAGAGTGGCTGGAGAGCGGCCAGGCAGAAATGGACCTGGGGGTACTGGTTGATAGGCTGAACATGAGCCAGCAGCATGCCCAGGTGGCCAAGAAGGCCAATGGCATCCTGGCCTGTATCAGGAACAGTGTGGCCAGCAGGAGCAGGGAGATCATTCTGTCCCTGGATTCAGCACTGGTTAGCCCACACCTTGAGTCCTGTGTCCAGTTGTGGGCCCCTCAGTTTAGGAAAAATTTTGAGTTGCTGGAACGTGTCCAGAGAAGGGCAACAAAGCTGGGGAGGGGTTTGGAGCACAAGCCCTATGAGGAGAGGCTGAGGGAGCTGGGGTTGCTTAGCCTGGAGAAGAGAAGGCTCAGGGCAGATCATATTGCTGTCTACAGCTACCTGAAGGGAGGTTGTAGCCAGGTGGGGGTTGGCCTCTTCTCCCAGGCAACCACCAACAGAACAAGAGGACACAGTCTCAAGCTGCACCAGTGGAGGTTTAGGCTGGATGTTAGGAAGAAGTTCTTCATAGAAAGAGAGATTGGCCATTGGAATGGTCTGCCCAGGGAGGTTGTAGAGTCACCATCATTGGAGGTGTTTAGGAAGAGACTTGAGGGGGTGCTTGGTGCTATGGTTTAGTTGATTAGATAGTGCTGGATGATAGGTTGGACTTGATCTCAAAGGTCTCTTCCAACCTGGTTAATTCTATTCTATTCTGAAAGAGAGGTGCTAGAGGACAGGAGAAAAGCAAATGTCACTCCAGTTTTCAAAAAGGGCAAGGAGGACCTGAGAAATTACAGGGATGGAGGTGAGGCTTGTAAAGGTGACAGAACACCTTGTTCTGGAAGTCATCTCTAAGCATGTGGAGAAAAAGAATGTTATCAGGTGCAGTCAGTATGGATTCTAAAAGGGAAATCATGCTTGACCAATCTGATAGCCTTCTATGATGGCATGACTAGCTCAGTACATGAGGGGAGAGCAGTGGATTTGCCTACCTCAATTTCAGCAAGGCTTTTGACACACTCTTATGGGTAAGCTTAGGAAGTGTGGGTTAGATCAAAGAACAGTAAGGTGGATTGAGAATGGCTGAAAATCAGCACTCAAAGGGTTGTGGCCAGCAGTCTAGCTGGAGGCCTGTAGCTAGTGGTGTTACCCAGGGGTTAGTACTGCTTCCCGTTTTGTTCAGCATCTTCTGGATTAAGGGATGGGATGTACCCTCAGAAAGCTTGCTGATGATACAAAACCAGGAGGAGTGACAGACACCAGAAAGCTGTGATGCCATTGGGAGCTGAACAGACTGCAGAGCTTGGTGCAGAGGAATCTAATGAAGTTCAACAAAGGCAAAGGTAGAGTCCTCCACCTGGGGAGGAATAGCCTCATGCACCAGCACAGGTTAGGGACTGACCTGATGGAAAGTGGCTCTACCAAGAAGGACCTGGGAGTCCTGGTGGACAGCAAGTTCACCATGAGCCAGCAGTCCACAACGAAGAATGTGGTCAGCAGGTTTAGGGAGGTTCTCCTTCCCCTCTGCTCTAATGAGGCCACATCTGGAGTATTGTGTCTAGTTCTGGGCCCCCCAGCTCAAGGGGTACAGGGAACTACCAGCAAAAGTCAGAGAGCTACAAAGATGAAGCATCTCTCTCATGAAGAAAGCCTGAGACACCTGGGGCCTTTTCATCTGGAGAAGACTGAGAGGGGATCTTCTCAATACTTAAAGGGCAAGTTTCAAGAAGATGGGACCAGTCTCTTTTCAGTCGTGCCCAGTGATGGGAAAAGGGCCAATGGGCACAAATCAGAATTCAGGGAGTTCAACCTCAACACAAAGAGAAACTTCTTTACTTTGAGGGTGCCAGAGATTGTGAAGTCTTTCTCTGGAGACTTTCAAAGCCTGCCTGGACACAATCCTGTACAACCTGGTCTAGGTGAGGCTGCTTTAGCTGGGGGATCATCTAATCCAATGCCCCAGAGGTGCCTTCCAACTCTTGCCATTCTGCGATTTTATATCAAATAAAATTCATACAGCAGGATTCTATCTCCTGCTCAAGGGAAACTGTGAAGTAATCTTGAAGCAATACAGATAGGGGAGTGAGGAAAGTAAGAAAACACTGATACACAAGCACATCTTGCCCCTCCCCAACCCCCCAAAAAAGAATAAAAATTTCCTGAGTTAGATCAGAATCTGCCAAGTGGAATCTGAAATTGCCCAGAATAGTTTGCTCTGTTCAAAGAGCAACTGGCCTCCCTCCCTGCTATGCCTTAGGAAAAGTCCAAGACCCGCTTGGAAACCGAAGACTACGCAGAAGAGGAACAATTGTTTGGCTGAGACAGAGGTGCAGGAGTCAGGAATGCAAAGCAAAAGTAAAAGCAACAATTGAACACAACTATATTTTTATAATGAAGTAGAAGCAATAAATTTTCAATTTTTTAATTATTTGAAGTTTACATGTAAGCCTCATCCTCTCACTATCTGCATCCTTTTGTTTCTTTCACAGAACCTTTAAAAATATCTTGCATTGTAAAATGACTCAACTTGGAACCACTGGTAGTGTCCATAGGTGTCAGAGAAAAAAACCTTAAGAGTAGGGGAGAAAAATTAAATGCCTCAACTGCCTTGCTCCATGGAAATAAATCCAGGTTTTCCATCAAAAACCTCTGAGGCATGTAATAAAAATTACAGGAAACTGGGAACATTGCTTCTCAGTGTCATTTTACAGAGGAAGTAGTCAAAAGCTGCCCTGCTGTTGTATACAACTATCCAAAGCAGACTGGATATAGTTTTTTGATTACACACCTCATTTCCTGACTAAACCAAAAGCAAGCTATTTTTATCAGTGCAATTTACTCTGAGTAACTGAAGGTCTTGCATAACTCCATGTGAAAAGGGAAATATCCCACCCTTTGAAATCAAATGAAGTATTAACTCATTATCAAGTATGAGAAAAAACTGCTAGTGATCTTTAAGTGAAGATGGAACATGACCACAACATCTTGCATGTCTGCTCCTGTGGTCTATCTATCTACTAAAGCATGCCACAGCTTAGCTTTTTAGTATGGCAAATGGTTGGGGAGAGGTAGGGGAAGATAGATGCTGATCACTGCTCCCAAACTGTAGGGGTATTCCAGAACTGCCTCATCTGTTTCTGCTCTAGACAAAAACTAAAAGGAGCATTACACCTCTGCATGTCTATTGTTGCTTTCCCACTTTTTGTAAAAATCCATTTCTACAAATAGATATAAACAGCCTAATTTTAGAAGTCTCTTTGGAAAGATACTATTAAAAATAATTTATGCTTAACAGTGCTTAGTGATACTAAGCAATTTAGCAGTATGTAAAAGAAAACAAAAAACCCACACCAAAAGACAACAAAGCTTTATTGATACCCAGTCCTGTTTGTTGACTTGACAATTCTGTTTCCTCCAAACCAGATGCAATAGGGGAACTTAAAATATTTCAGCAAAAATAGACTCTTCACACACTGCTTATTTCACTTCCACTTTTGACAGTGATCTTGTGCTTAATGTAAATCTAAATTAAGTTATTGCAGGGAAAATACATTAATAAACTCAAAGAATATAATGAACTTACAGGATGAGAGTCTGCCAGATCACGGAAAGTTCCTTTTTTGCCCATTAGCTTCCTGTAGACAACCATGGGAAAATGTACATCCAGTATACAGTTATTGTAAATAGCCAGACCAAGCACTATGCCAATCAGTGTAAACTGACCCTCCGTTTCAAAAGAGGACGGATTAAACCAAAACAGTTTTGTGGATTCATCATATGTGAACATCCCTGTAAAAAAAATGATGTTGAACAATTGTTACAGTTCAATAAAAATTACAGGTAAAATGTACCACTATAAATTCCTTTGCATTAGAATGCCTCTAAAACATGTTTTAACTTAACATTGTACTGACTTTCATAGCAAAGAGAAGTCACTTACCTTATGGTAACTGGAGCTGCTCAAAATATCCTTATTTATATTACCACTGAAAATATGCAGGAAACCTGTGATACAACATCCTGCAATGCCCCACTGCAGTTGCACATATACCACCTACACTGTCAACATGCAACAGTGAGAAAAGAATATAGATGTAATGATTCTTAAGAAGTCCCAATTACCATAAAATGATAGCCTTTCCAGGCCAGTTCCAGCAAAGGAACAGACTACGCACTGCTGAATTGGAAGCTGTGGTGGTGGAGCAGGGATTAACCATCACATACAATCTTAGCATTAAATGTTAAATTGACTTTTGTTGATTTAAAGGTACTTGACAAGGCCCACTCTTGCAGCTGTCACACGCATCGTAAATTGCGTGGAAAACAAATGGGACTGTTTCACAGGAGAGGCTGCGATTTTAACAGCTTGTCAATGTTGAAATGGAGAGGTTTATGCTTTGCTCCCCTATCCCTTCATCTGATTCAGCTCACTATTTCAGGTGACCAATTTCCTGCCAAGTTCACAAGCTGAGTACTTTCACAGAAGGCTTTAAACAGCTGAAGTGGCAGATGTCAGCAGCTGGCAGAAGCAGACAGTACTACACAGTCAAGCAAAAGTCAAAGAGCACCTCACCCTTTCAACTTTAGCAAGCTCTTGTTTATGAAAACAGGTTATAAACTACTGAGTCCCAGAGAAAATCCATTGCTCACCTGACTAGACACTAAATGAAGACAAATGCAAACCCCATAGAATTAAGATGAGAGAGAGACCACTTTGGACAAGTATAACCCCAGTGACTTGTTGCTTGTACAGCTAAATCTTGTGATTTCCAGGGAGAACCTACAGAAAAGTGCCCAGGCTCCTTTTTCCCAACACACCAGAAGTTAGACACGTGGTAAAGAACATGAACTGCATATGCCACAAAGATGTATCTTGTAATTTCTTGAAGTTACACTTACAACCTATGGAAATGTTCAAATTGATTACAAAGCCATACAAATGGAGCCACAAAGTCAGTCCTAATACTGAAAACAGTTTGTCAGCTTCAGCCAACAGTGAATTCTCATTCAGTGCAAGGAAATGAACTGCAAACTCTGAAAGTCTGCCTATTCCTTCAAAGTGAAGATTATTCATCTCAGTAAGGTACTAGGACAAGGTCAACTAATAGGAGAGCAAACAAGTAACAGACTAACAAATAGAATAGACTAGCAAATAGAAATCAGAGATGAGCAACATGAGCATATACAGAAGAAACATTAAATTCAAGTCTGTATTCCATTTTCTGAGTTGACTGAAACCTTTGATTACTGGTACACAAAAAAAAATATGACTAGTGCTTTCCAGAATGCGATAGGAGAGTTAAACAGTCAAAACCAAAACTCCAGTAACTATCTAATAATGAAGGACTAACAGTTTACCCAGACCTGCATCTAGAAATACTTTAATGTGAAATGCAGTATTTTATTCATCGACTGAAATTAAGGCTACAACACATTAAAATCATAATAAACACCACAAGAAATTTAAAGCTGCAATAAGGGGAAAAAAATTGCATATTCCTGCTAGGAATCTTCTATGAAATTATTCTTTCTTCTGTTGTACCATGGCGACTTGTTCACAACTCAGACAAAACATTAGAATTCCTTCTTTAAGTCAAACTAAGATTATTTCATATGAAAATATAAATCAGCAAAAGAAACTGTTACAGCAATAAACATCACTCCACACATCCCTGTCAGAGGACAGACATTTTAAATCCCATTTACAGAATTTCCTTCACTTTCTCTAGTAAATAAAATTTTTACCAGAGTCACATTTGGTGTATATGGTGTGTAAGCTTACACTGCAGTGCATCGTAACAAGCACACAAGAAAAGACTGTGAAGGCAAGCTACATTTTCTGCTTTTACATGTTTATGTCAAAAGCAAATTTTTTTTCTGCCCAAGTTGATATGAATACAGTGTGCATAGATGTGTATGCATGTTTTACATTTTAAGTCTGTATTCAAATTACTAAGTAAAAGTATTACCCATCTTTACACGCAGGGAGTGTATGTACACTGGCTAGATCTAGATGAATCAGACTTCAGTTTCTAAATGGGGGCATTTCAATATAGACATTCCACACAACTTCTGTTTGGATAAACTCAAGTCTATAATGCATTTTGTGTTAGAAATACAACTTCAAAAAACTAAGACTTCCTTATTTTGCTATACTGTAATTTATTCCAACTAAACTTACTATTTCAGATTCCAAATCTCTTTTAACAGCAGCTTTCAGGGTGAGTAAGACTTGCTTATGGATCACTTGTTACAAGAACTGGCATGTTCTTGTGTACAGTGAAGGGCAAGTGCCAAAGTTCAGACTGTGTTACCAACTCTGGGGACTTCTTTTTTTAACGTGGTCAAAATTAATTTTGTGCTTCTTCATCGATTTTCTAAGCTACAAAACCAAACCCAACAGCTTTCTTTTTTTAACAAACAGTGCAATGAACCCAAATTAACTAGTGACCCCAAGAAGCTGAGCTTCTTTAATGAAAGCCATTACAGGAACAACAGTGTGACATCCTATTTCACAAACTATGAAATTAGTATAGGGACATGTCGGGTCTCATTTCCATTCTAAAATATTTTAAAGTTTTACAATTATGTTAACCTTCGAGCAGCAGACAAGCTGCATATTACAAGCAGCATGTCCTTGTATGTATAAAGACAGAAGCATAGAAGAATGGTGCAGGAAGCAAGGGAAAAGAATGAGATGGAAATGTGACTGTAAAAAACAATCTAAAACTTTGGCTCCAATGCATCAAAATTCCTCTTAATTCATATCTACAATCAAATTCGACACTACCGTCACATTTTAGTCTTTTGAGACTATCAAATTTTAAGCTGGTGGAAGGGGAGGAAATGACTCAAAAACTCACCATAGTCCTACTCTGGTTTTATTGCAGAAGTTCTTCCTCTGGTTTGATTACTAATTCTAGAAGCTAATCACAAAGCAAAGTGAGAAAACAGGTGAGAGGACAAAAGAACCCTGCAAAGAAACCCTATACTACTGATTCATATCTAAACAAGCTTCCACTGACTATACACAGTTATTCCTTTCATCATCATTCCTTCGGAGGACGACTGCAGATGACATATAGTGAGTATCACTGGGTCAAGCACACTCATGACCACCAAGAAACCTGGAGAGCTTCAGGAAAAAGGAAAAAAAAAAAAGGCACCAGCAGATGTAGAAAGGCACTGCATAAACAGAACAGCCTAGGTTGGAAAGGACCTTGGAAAGATCATCTGGTCCAATATTTTGTGGGAAAAATCTGATAAATTAACAAGTTATTAGAACACATACCAATATCTGGATTGAAGATTTCTTCCACAACCAGCTGAAAAAATTCTTTGGAAACACCTCCTTCATCTACCCCTTGCTCTCCTTCAAATTCAACATATAATTGCTTCTTCAAGTCTGCAGGATTTTCCATGGCAATCATCTCTAGCTATTAAGTGAACAGAGGCATTTCATTAGTTAATCTGTTTACTAGAAGAGTCAAATTAAGTATCAAATAATGAAATCATAACTACCCTCTATACCAAAAAGGAAAGCAAGCATAAACCACAACAGTAATATCAGATACCAACAGTAATAATAAACCACTCCAAGCACATGTTAAAATTCCAATTTATTACACAGCAGATCTTTTAGGCAATTAAGTCTGTTAGCCTTCTCCATTTCTATTCTATTAGGCACTTATTTAAAATAAGTTATCATTGTGTTGCACAAAATTTACAGAAAAAAAGATGCATTACTGAGGTAACCACATTTATCTGACAATGAAAGGAGACTGCAGTCTGATCTACATATTTGACAGTGAATGTTTCTGTGAACAGATCACACCAGTACGTTTTCAGAACCCTTCATATGGAAGACAGAAGGCAAGCCTTTTTCACTAGTAGTTGCAGTTCATAAACTACTGGCGGGGAAATCCTGAAATAAAAAATAAACACACAAAACCAATTTGACTAATATTACAGTCAAATTGATCCCCCTTCCTCTTGAACCTAACGAAGAAAGTCTCAGAAATCACTTGCTCTTATTTTCTTAGTGCCTTTAAACAGATCTAGCACATTGCTTCCATGGAAGGAAAAATTCAGTTCAGGTCAAACAGAAGTTGTGATGTTTCCTAGAAGGGGGTTTCATGTCCATATAAAGGTCATTACAGGCCTTTCTTCCAATAAAAACATGCCCTTTCAGTAAAACAAAAGGTTATGCAAGAATGTTTTGCAGGTGATAAGAAATATGCTGATTAAAAACAAACATATTGGTTGAACTTGTGCAGCATGATTACATTAAACATGCCTACAGAGCAAACAGAACTTAACAGCAGTAAAGTAAGGCACAGGTGGAGCTGTACCTTCCCCTAGCAAGACCATATTGAGATTTGCCTCTAATCTGGACTACAGCAAACTGTACTTACCAGCAGCTGTTCTTAACATGCTGAATAATTTATTTTTATTTCCATATTCTACCTTATCCACACACACCCCAACACATCCTTTACACATCCTTTACATACCAGAACTTTACTATAGAAGTGTAAAGAAAAACAGGAAGAGACCAGAGGATAAAGTCAGCAGTAATGACACCAACTCATAAATTGATGCAACCAGTAAGAAACTTTTTTCCTGGCGACTGTCAAGTCAGCCAGCCATGTTTAAAGCAACACAGCAGGGGTAGAGAGAGTGACAGAGCTAAGTTGGTTAGCATAATGGGTTTCAAGGCTTTGAAGTTCCTCATGCAAAAGGAGCACATGGAGAGAGAATTGTACTAACCCATACTGAAAACCAGTAACAGGAAGAAAGAATGTAAACTCCATAGCATATTAAAAGCATATTAGCCTAGTTTACAAGAAATGGAGGCAAGCCATGAAGATCCCAATGATGAGAGGAAGTCAGGTAGACTTTTAATTGTGAATGTATCTCAGTCAGCCATTCTGGAAAACTCAGTCATGTACTACCTAAAGCAGTTGGTATTCTATTAGCTATAATTTGCAAGGGACTATGTTTGTCCCTATGGAGATGAAATAACATTTACTCTTAAAAATTCATTGCGTTTTATCAACAACACTTCTGCAGCAAAAATGCATTGCAGGTTCCTCCCTTCACAGTAGTTTCTCTCCATCACGTGCTTCTCCTAACAGTGCAGTTTTGCATAATGCCTTTCATATAAATCTCAAAAATCATGCATCTTAGAGAAGTGTAAACCCCCTTTTTGCTCCTGAATAGGAGGACAATGGAACTCAAAGCCTGTTCCAAACACAACAGACTTTTTAAAAACAGAGAAATAGTGTTTATTTTAAGACTTAAGTATAGGCTATACATTCAAGCTGGAGAGGCAGAAGTTCTATTTGACTCCCTTCCACTTAAAACTGGCACTAATAATACTTAGTTTTCTCCCAGTCATGACATTGTTGGCTTTGTAATATTTATGACTGGCAATTTACTATTTTGCATGTTTTATTACTTTTAATGAGTTCTAAGAAAGCAAGCATTGCCTCTGCATTTTTTTTGGGGGACAGCAACCTTTTGTTATAGTGTAAAGGCTGTCCTGTGTCATAGAAATAACACTTCTATTAAGGAGAGTGCTCGTGTTTATACATACAAAGCAATTACAAATATTATTTCAAAGTGATATTTGCCTGAGAACTATGCTGCAATAAGCAATGCAAAAGAAGAGCACTGTTTTAAAAGGGGGGGGAAGGAAACACTCTTAATTGAGCAAGATTGGCTAGGCAGCTAGGAATGGAGTGCTGCGAGGGAGTCAGATAAAGGATTATCAAAAAGCCAACACTTGGAGTCAAAGCCTAATGTTCCTTCAAGCTGACTCTACAGCCAGGAAGGACAAAGTTGCTAAGTAGCACAGTTGAAGGTTGCTGTTTCTTTGAACATCCATGTCTCAACAGTGATGCTCCACAAGAAAATCGGAGCATGGTAGAAAATGTTAGCAGAGAGGCACTGAGTTTTAGCAGAGCCGCAGCAGCATTTCTATAGCAAGGAGATATTAAATATGGTTCAAAGGTGCTTGGGTTTTGTTTTTAAATAAGGAGCTGCCTCAGCTCAGTCAGCACAGAGGCTGCTGGATCAACCAAGTTTAGTGTATGTGTGAGTTCTCAAAGTTTAAGAAGCTAATGTTTCCTGCCATGATAGTTTGACTGGCTAAGTAGATGAAGGCATTACATTCTCCAGGGACTTCACCCCACAAAGAAGCCTGTGTGGAGCACATCTGAAACAGCGCCATCAAAAATCAGTATTCATGAATAGCTGAAAGCTAAGGCACAATGATATAAAGAATATCTGCATTTTGATGACAATACAGTGCCACAGCACATAAGGCTATGATTTTCTTAATGACAATGAGTTTTCCTGAAAGATAGGAATCTTTCATTAGCATACAGATGAAAAAATTAGAGTTTGATTATCTTCTTAAAATTAATAGTAACTGAATTAATCTCTAGTCAGTCAACAAATACGAAAAACTCCCTCAAGTTCTAGCAGTGTAATATGAAAGTTCTCCTTAAGGCAGTGGCAAAAATGACATGAACACAACTAAAGTCTGAAATTACCAGTGACACATCACAACATAAGTTAGTCACTACATTTTTCTGCAAAGCAGCATGTGAAGTAATATTTGAAGTGACTAAGAAGCATCTTTATAGCTCACGCATAAGCTTACCAGCAGACCTTACACACATCTGCAGTCACACATACACTGCATGCAGCCAAGGCACACTAGTGCTGAGATTTTCTACTCAATACCTATGAACATCAATGTAGTCTAAATGAACCTCAAATCTCCTGAAGTACTTTGTTGCTAATCTTCCTACTGGCTTCAGCTGCCATAGAACAGTTTTTGCTCATCAATACAGTTGGCAGTGACAGCCATACGCATTCGATGCAGAATTTGTCAACTCAAGTTTCTAACTTGCAAGCATGCCCCAGAGAGAACCTGGTGAAGGAATCCACTACTTTTTCACTTTTAGAACTTGTGTATTATAATTCACACCCTTTAAATTACTGCTACCAGAAAATAAACCTACATATGATCTTGGGCATGGGGGTGGGAAGAGTAAACTGGGGAAGGAATGAAAGAAATAAACACTGATGGGGGATGAAAAGCAGAACAGATGAACTTCCTTTTATTACTACCCCATCCAAAGAACATGACTCCACAAGAGTACAGCTAGCCCCTTAAACAGAAAAAATATATTACCTCCTTTCAGGAACTGCAAACTGAACTCCCAAATGTAAGGGTTCTTCTACTAAAAGTGGGAACTGTAACTTGACCAACTCCACCATTTGCTCCCCACCCCCCTAACTTCTCAGACTAGCACATGCAAATAGGTATAAATACACATGCATTCTTTGTATCATGTAAGTCAAATACAATTAAAAAATGAAATTCTTTTTTTATGCAAGTTTCATATGTGGAAAGAAATTGAAAATGAACATGTAAACACATTATATGCTTAGAGCTATATGTTTCAGAATGACTTACAATTCTCTTAATGTTAAACAAATTATTGCTTCAAAGTTATTTAGAAGATAGTGCTTCAAATTCTCAATAAAAGGAGAAAAGCCTACAGTAATAATAATTAAAAAAATCACTATTACTCTTACTTGTTTTAATGAAGTCCAAAAAGTTACAGTATATACATACTGAATTCTCAAAGTTTAAATATTAGGTATCAGTAAGAGGGAAATGGCTTGGCAGTAATTTAATTAGCTCAACTAATTAACAGAGAAAGACTGGTACTTAGTCCATTTGCACTTGAAAAATATCCAACATTTACAAGGAAAATATGAATAAGATCACCTTAACCTTATTTTAATCAGTATTTCTGAAGGCTGCCTTTTTCAGGAACTGATAAGAGTTATTCCATATATAGTCCAAGTTTGAACTGACTGTTCTGTAAAGGCACAGGTCTAGCAACATCAGTATAGATCAGCCTGTAACTATTCAAACCCCAAAAGTAAAAAATGCAATTCAAGAGTAAAAATACTGATAATCAGTTAGTTACTTGCAATTTATGTTTGGAAACATTATGCCACTGAACAGATCTAAGAATAATTGTTTACTTACTGCTGAAGGCTATTATCTTGGTAAGATCTTTCTGATAGATCTTTCAGTAAGACCCTTCCAAAGTTCCATACTGCACTCAAAACTGCCACTATAGCTTATGCAAACTCATACAACATAGCTCTCACTTAGGTGTGATGCTGTTAGTGCTGTTACAGGTACCCATCTTTGACTACAGTCAGAGACACATCAACTTACTGTAACGACTAGCAAGTAACATCTTACTGCAGACCTATTTCATACCAATTAGGAAATGGAAACAAATTGTGAAGAATTAGTAAAATTGCCTCTTAACCTGCTACATGTTCTTTCTGTAACAACAGCATGGAATTCTTCAACAGGTCAGGTGCTCACTGAATAAACTGAGATGACAGTGTGGATCAGTATTTCCCTATAATACTTTTCAAGCTACCAGTAGACTTGCAGCTTAGAGACTTCCTGAGGTTTATTTGTGGGTTACATCAAAATGTCTGTAATACCTATTAACTTCTTATGGGTATTTCATGAAGAGCTACAAGTTCTGGGCAAAGACATCCACAATTGTAAGGCAGACTAAGTGGCAAATCATGCCCTTTTGTATGTTAAGCTTCCTTCTTGGTAATGTCACTGAGTGCTACCAGTTGAGTAAACCAGTATTTCCTATTCAACTTCCCTATGGCATTGTTATGTCCTCTGTCATATTTTTACCCTTGAGAGGCCTTGACAAGCACTGAACTCTCCTAATGTATTTCTATTGCATGCTTTTCAATACTAAAGCAAGAACAATCAAATGAGAGACTTAGGCACACCATAGTAAACAGCAACACTGCATTATTCCATTAATTCCTTTCTTAATTCCTAACACTTCCTCAGGAATATTTAAAATCTCTTCCTTAAGCACTGTTACTTCATATCATCAGATTAAACATATCAATAGTGAGCAGGTGAGTTCTGCACCCATTACAGAGAAAGTTGTGTTGATATATGTGTAAGTCCTCATCATCTGAGAATAGCCACCTTGTTCCATCTGTATGAAGTCATAGGCATATCTTGAATTTAGAACAACTTCATCTTTTTCCTTTATTTTCTATCCCAAGAGAAACAGTTTAATGTTTTCACTCTCTGGGGTTTTGACATTAACAGTCGTAAAAGGATCCATGGCAACTGCCTTGGCATGTACTCTTAGATTGCTAGGCTGTTTGTAAGGACTTCTGCAAAGGTGCCACAATTTAAGTTGGCATATTTGTGCTTAATCTGATATGAATTACCTGAATGTCCAACAGACCACATGCACGCACAGTGATGACTGCTGTGGCCCTGTTGTGATACAGCAGCTGCACCAACTTGATGTTGCCCCTCACTGGGGTCAGAGTGGCTGGAGAGAAGCCAAACAGAAAGGGGGTACTGGTTGATAGTGGGCTGAACATGAGACAGCAGTGTGCCCAGGTGGCCAAGAGGGCCAATGGCATCCTGGCCTGTATCAGGAACAGTGTGGCCACAGCAGGAGCAGGGAGGTCATTCTGCCCCTGTAATCAGCACTGGTTAGCCCACACCTTGAGTACTGTGTCCAGTTCTGGGCCCCTCAGTTTAAGAAGGACATTGAGACACTTGAACATGTCCAGAGAAGGGCAACAAGGCTGGGGAGAGGCCTTGAGCACAAGCCCTATGAGGAGAGGCTAAGGGAGCTGGGATTGTTTAGCCTGGAGAAGAGAAGGCTCAGGGGTGACCTCATTGCTCTCTACAACTACCTGCAAGGTGGTTGTAGACAGGAAGGGGTTGTTCTCTTCTCCCAGGCAACCAGCACCAGAACAAGGGGACACAGTCTCAAGCTGAGCCAGGGGAAGTTTAGGCTCGAGGTGAGGGGAAAGTTCTTCACTGAGAGAGTGGTTTGTCATTAGAATGGGCTGCCCAGGGAGGTGGTGGAGTCACCATCCCTGGAGGTGTTCAAGAGGGGATTGGACGAGGCACTTGGTGCCATGATCTAGTCATGAGGTCTGTGGTGACAGGTTGGACTCGATCTTTGAGGTCTCTTCCAGCCTTAGTGATACTGTGATACCTCCCCAGAACTAGCTGTTATCCTCTTTTAGCCCATCATATCCCAACAAGACAGTACTGTTCCTCTTTTTTCTCCAGTATTTATGTATATTCCCTCCCCTCAAAGCTGAACAGTCAATGAAGTAAACTCTATTAAACCAATGTGATGAAACCTAAATGGATGCAAGCTTGAGAGGTAGTGAAATTGCAGAAACTATTCTTAAATCAGGAAACTGATGCACAGTAAGCTTTAAGCTTGAAACAGTATATTTCTCATTTGCCCAATATAAAATTTGGTTTGTTGATAGAAGACATTTTTGGATTGAGAGGCACAAACTAGCGAATTTCCCCAGTGTCTCCAATCACCTGTCTGGCTCTTTAACAACAAGCTTTAAAGTCATGGTTAAACTTCAAGTTTTACAAACATTATTGCACTTTAGTAAGAACATAGAAAAATAAGCTGCTGAAAGAGAACAGCATTAAGCAAAAAAGTAAGAGAGAAAGTCCTAAAATTAAAGGGCATGCTTACAGAAAGTTTACTGAGAACCATTCTTCATAGCTTGCATTCTGTTTAATTCTCATCTTTCAAAATTGAGCAAATGGCTTTCGGTTTTACCTCAAGAAGCCAGCATATTCAGAAACAAGCTGCTCTCTCAGTTCTTGGGTATTAACTGGTCTGTCATCTCATTCCTCAGTCATTGGTATTTGCACCAAATTGCAACAAGGCTTATAAAAGAGAAGTTCTGCTTATTGTGCAGGCCCTCAGAAGGGCAGTCCACAAGAAGACTGCACAACTAAAAGGTTTTAAGCCCATCTTCCATATGAAAAAACCTTACTATCAGAAGATGATCCAAGAGAGTCCAGATGACCAAGTACTGGTAACTCTCAACATTAAGAGCTGTAACAGCACAGAAACAGCATCTGTTAATAAGAACTTTTAAACATCTAAGTCTGCGATCACTCTAAGTAGAAGTGGTTCTGTTTGATACACAAATATCCAGTAGCACACTTAGAATTCAAACTCAGTAAAGCTGAGTTTCTTGTAGAGGAAACCTAGTACATACAACTCTCCACTCACACAGTCCTTTTCAGTCAAAGCCCACTACTACAAAAAAAGCAGTCAACACCTACTATAGCTTGCACCAACAAACTTAAGCCCCATGACTTACCCGCACAAGCGCATCATCTATGATGTGATCACGTCTCACTTTGAGTCTCAAATATGGGTTGAGTTGCTGTCCTTGAACTAAGCTGTAGAGCACAGTTATGCGTCTTTCACTGTACATCCGGATTCTGTTGTCGTAATACAACCCCAGGTTCTTGGTAACAGCATTCAATATGAAGGGACAGGTCATAAAAGAGAATTTGTTTTCTGTTTCTACTTTGAAGAAAGTATAGTCTTTGTCCATTTCTAGAACATCGTTCAGTGGTTCATTAATAAATTCTTCAAAAGGGATGAGTGGTTTTCTGCAATCTATAGTTTTAACACCAAGCTCAGTTTCCAGTGGGTCCACTCGAGGACCCTTTTTATTTCTTCTCTCCTCACCCAACAGCTCTTGAAGAGTTAGTTCACTTGATTCGGGGATGGGTTCTTCATCTTCCTCTTCATTGTGATCTGTATCCACATCCCCTCCTACTACATTTGCATAGTAAACCATTTTCAAGCACTTTGAAGCAGCAACAACAGCATCATCATCGTTCACTAGGTTCCGACTATTGAACTCGTTGCTTATGACTTTGTAAGTAATAAGCTGCTGAAATGTTTCCATCATTCTCCGAATTTGGTCTGCTCTGTATTTAGACCACAATCTGACCAGTTTTGCTTGAGCTGCAAGGGGTAGTTTGCTCATTGCTTTGCAAAACAATGGCAGAGCCATTTCCAGATACTCTGGGCTATGAAGATTGCCATTCTCCATAACAATAATAAACAAATTCAGATAGTTAGGATCCCGAGAGTACACATTATGGTAAGTCAAGTCACATTCCACATTAGGTGACAAGTACACAAGTGCATTTAAAAAGGCAGTTTCTATTTTTTCATTAGAAAGTAATCTATCATAGACCCGTCTGACTGCTTCAATATCTACAGACACTTCATCTGGGCCTAGTTTTTGGAGGTTATTGTCTCCCTGTGTGTTATCACCTATTCTTGATGATGACGACGACGACGCACCTGAATCTTCCTCCATAGCAGCAGCCGAGCAGGCAGCTTTTTCCTTCTCATCTTCATCTTTGTCTTCATCCTTTCCTTGAAGAGACTTGAGCTCCTCCTTGGTGTGCTGCTTGGCTTTTCGGAAACTCTGTACCAACGCTTCAGCACTAGAAAACACTCTCCCAATCACCCGGATTAAAGGGGAATAATCCTCTTTCTCCCGACATAGTTCAAGAATTTCATATATTTTGTCTTCTGTTAGAAAAGTCACATCTATGAAAAGATGAAAGTATTCATTTTATTATGAAAAATATTTTAAAATATAAACTACTATCAATTGGCTCTACTCAAGGAATCTTGAGACTGGAAACAACAGCATCAGTGTTGGGTAAATTGAAGGCAGATACTTCATAATTTCATTAGCATGTTTAAACTTTAAAGCAATGAGTAAGAGCGACAATACAGTCTTCTGGTAGATGTGCACAGTTAATGTACAACTATACACAAACTAAACTGTATCAACCTCTTTCTTCAAACAGCACATGTGCATGGACTTCGTACATTATCCCTTAAAAACAGAACTTCAAGAAAAGATTCAGTAGAATTTTTTTTATATTAGAATGAATACAAGATTTTTTAACCCCCTAATGTTTTCTGCAACTGTTTTTATTCTAAACCAATACCTGAAAATCCTCCCTCCAAACCAAGTATGTGCTCAGAAATTTGGTGCCTTCTAAATAGGACACAGGCTCAAGCTGTGCCAGGGGAGGTTTAGGGTGGATGTTAGGAAGAAGCTCTTCATAGAAAGAGTGATTGGCCATTGGAATGGGCTGCCCAGGAAGGTGGTGCAGTCACCACCACTGGAGATGTTTAGGAAGAGACTGGATGGGGTGCTTGGTGCCATGGTTTCGTTGATTAGATAGTGTTGGATGATAGGTTGGATTGGATGATCTCAAGAGTCTTTTCCAACCTGGTTAATTCTATTCTAAATTACACACATGACTGGGTATGTGGTTGAGCTCTTTGTACATTAGACCTCACTGGAACAAAAAGCTTCAGTATACTTATTAACACACTACTGAAATTAACAAATTTGTTAGCACATATCATCTGCATGGCCTCCAAATACCCTTCTGCTCCCCCTTCTCCTCAAACCTGAGTCCACCTGAAATTTTCCTCTCTCTTTAGAAAAGAGAAGACACACATTGTCTATACCTTTCTATGCTACTGCTCAAACAGAGTAGGATTACCACATGATCAGACCCTAAAAAGACGTTCTGGTTTAAGCAGATCCTTCTGAACTGACAATTCAGAACTACAATGAAACCCGTTTAATAACATCTCTAGAGACCTAAAATACTCATCACTAACCATGTATTCACTAACCATGCTAGAGTAATTGAACACCTCTGTCTGAAGAGGTAATCTTAATAAGGACGATTTCAAGAATTTTGAAATGCAATTGCCTATGCCAACATTCATTCCAAACAGTCATTAAAAATATAACTGAAATGATGCAAAGACAGACAACCTATTGATTTATACAGTGGCTCAAGCCATTCTTAGGGCTAGTATAGCACAGTAAGGATTAAGCTTATGTCATGCTACTGAGATTGACTTCCAATCAGAGGACAGTGAAAATTCTTCGAAACTAAAACTCATCCTGTTTAAAAGCAACATCACTGAAAGTATTACGAAAGGATTCAAGCTTAGTGCAATGTTTATTTTTATCTGCTGCAGCACATGCTGAAGAAACAAACTTGACTAGAAGAAATTTAACTGCTGATACAGATGCCATTCCAGGCCATAGCTCCTCAAAATGAGGACCACAGCCTCAAGTTCACTGACTCAGTATGTCAGAGGGTACTCATAGCACAGAGATTATGGAGCAACAGTTGACAATTTAGCAATGTGATGCATTTCAGATTTCTGTACTTGAACAGGAACTCCCCAGTCAATTTTTAAATTTTTAGTTTTTAGGAACCAACCATGTGCTATTTCCAGTTCAGATTTTGCTATCACTATTGGCAGTTTCCCAAGTTTTAAATCATATCCTGTGACCATCCTCTAACTGAACTGTCGTAAGGGTCTGTCTTATTTTTACTTCATAACTCCGAGAACAGCTGGAGAAAACTGTAAGTGAAGCTTTCTTCTACCTGAAGTCAATTTTAGTTGACTTGTGTGTGAAGATATGAGCTTTAACATGCCTTCTCCTCTCATTCTTTCTTCTGCAATTCAGTGATCCAATGAAGTGAACTTACCTCCTCTCAGACCCTGTTCTCCATAATACGCCATGATATATCTGTACATGAAGGCAAGCTTTAGCAGTGATCCCTGACAGTGAAAAAGACTGCATGTGATCTACATATTGCCAACACCACACTCCCCAATTAGCAAATTTATTATTTTCTATCTCTCATGGAAATTTTCTTATGATTGTGTGCTCACTGTGTGTTCAATGACTTTCTCTGTTTCCAATTTAATGCTTTGGTGACCAAAGTTGAAAATAGCTTTCCAGGTAATTATTACACTGATTTTGAAATGGTGTTCTCTATGTGACTACATCTGTAACCCATGCTTTCTATATATTTGCAGCTAATCTATTTCCTTCCTCTTCCTTGGTCTGCCATAAGAGTTTACTGAGATCCTGACAATGGCCTCCAGATATGGTTTTCCCAAAAGGTAATAAATACTCTAAGGACTTAGCACTACAAAGCAGTAATCGAAAAAACTCTCTGAAGGACATTTCTTCCCATTTATTTAGTCCTTGCAATCCTACGCCAAGCACAAAAGCAAGCTGCACATCATTTTCCTTGGCTTTAACTGAAGTTTTTCCAGAAATTGTTTCTGCAGATGGACCTTATAAAAACCTTGTAATGCTAGATTCTTTAGACTTTGTCTAATTCCAAAAGGTAACAGTCCCAGGTGAGCTTTAAGAACACATAAATGCTCTCTGTCCACACAGCCACAAAGACAGGTCAATACTTGTGACACTGCAACAGATGAAATCCAAGTTGCTACTTCAAAAAGACTGTCTCTGGCCAACTGGAGATAGGTTGAGAAGACTCTCAGGTATCTTACCTGGGCAGAAATTATTACAGGGCCAGAGAGGAGGAGAATTCGGTATGTGCACACCTCCATTTATATAATCAAATCCAAGAGACAAATCGCAAAATAGATCTAATGTGCCTCTTGCCCTTCCAACATTACACTGACTCCTCTTTTCCTGCCATAACATTTGTCTCTTTGCTTACTCAGATCATAAATAATTTGTGGACAAATTCATCCTTACATCAGAAGAAGGAAAAACTGACACTGATTGATTGGAACATCTTAGGTCCCTTCTAACACAGTTATGTTTTATTGCTGATTCTGTAGGACTTTAATTCTTCGCTGTTAATAGTTACACTTTCTTTAGCTGAAATGAATGAATCTGAACTGTGTTCACACTGGTCATTGAAATGATACTTAAAAAATGGTCTGCTCAAAGATCAAGGGCTTTATTCTGCATGTGATTTCCATTTCTACCACAGGTTTTGCCAACAACTGAAGTTTTTCTTGTAGTTTGTGTCTACTATTCTAGAGAGCTCTTTAACTTTTCTAGCTTTTCAAAGACCCAGTGTTACATTTTTGTACACTGGCTTAGAAATCACTTTGCTTATTTTTAGTTTAGTAGATGCATTGCCTAACAACATATATAATTTTTTAAGCTTCTTAACAGAATCTAGCATTAATTGAACTATAACTTTTGTAACTCGTTAACTGTAGAAAAGCTAAACTAGTGAAATGAAAGCAGTCATACAACACCACTTAAAACAACCTGTCCTTATTTGCAAAGCCAGTAATCTCAGAAAGCAATAAATGCACACAGATTTTAACAGACATGTGACAAAGATGCAGGTTTGGAATCAGCATGCAGCATTAAACCAGTCATTTTCAAAATCTATAGTAAAATGTTTGCCTATTGTATTTTACTTCCTCAGTCATCAGAACACAACCCCACTCAGCAGAACACCAGCACAGTGAATTCCATAGGCTTATACCCATGCATATTAAACGTATTTTATTTTAGGGAAATCTGAAAATATCTTACCTTTAAAATCATCTCTTGGGCCTTGCAACTCCTTCTTGTTCATTTTTCTGTCAGTGCAGGAATTGTTATGGGCACCTTTGGAATTGTTTTCTAGGTAAGCTGAGCTTGTTCCTTTCTTGGAGGGATGAGGATCACAGAGTTTTGCATTAATCTTATAAAGCTCGAGGGCCTTAATGGCTGCTGCATTGTTATCCATACGGAGAAAAGTTGGACAGGAAGCACAAAATTCATTCGTGCAGGCTTCATTTCCACAGCCCTCAGTTAACTGATGGTAGTAGCGCTCTATTAGATGCTTTGCAGCTGCTCGCTTCCTGTAGCAAACATTCAAACAGTAAGTACAGGGATTAGTAGAGCTTCCACATACAAAGCTCATTCAAAAGCATCAGCAACGCAGAGATTAGTCAGGCCCTGAAACACAAGATTTGTGTGTCAGAGAGGACAGAGGGTTTTTTTTTTATATTTTTGGTTGTTTTTGTTAATTTTTTTCCCAATGCAGGATTCTCATCTTGACTAATGCAAATACTTTTAACAGAAAATTTCAATTTGTAAGTCCTGTGTAAATGAAAGGTAAATCCTGTTTATGCACAGCTTTACAGTCTAGTGTTACAGGGGTCACAACATTCTTTAGCTCTGAACAATCCTAATTGTCACTGAAAAAAAAGGAGCAATTTAGATACAAAACAAGGCTGCAAGTGAAACAGAACTGGATCTCCTACAGGTGATTGAGGCTGATGAATAGTATTGAGGTATGGTCACCAGTGACAGGGAGGAAGCACGAAATGCAAACAATACAAGCATTTATTTAGTAATACCATCAACATCACACCAATAGGCTATAAAACCTTTTAAAGAAAAACAATTTTTGAACAAAATTCCAGGTAACTTAGCAGATTTAGTCCATTTAAATCTATATGGAAAATATTAATTAATCTGATGACAAAATCATTATTATGGATGAGCACAAGGCTGACTATCTCTCTCTTCAGCTTAGAAAGGTGTATGGTTCTCTAAAAAAGTCTTGACTTTGTCCTGCAATCATACATGGGCAAGTATGTATTTGAAGAATTACAACTGTGTTTCTATACAAGTTAGTGTGTTCAATACTACATATACACACAAGAAAATGTAACAAAGTCACAGACTTAAACATACAGATGGTAAAGAAATTGCTGGAAAGGTGCAGGTAACAAGGACAGAAGCTGCATGCAACAAGAGTACCATAGCTGACCACATTTTGGAAAGAAACCCCCAAGCTTTCACTTCACTTAAGAAAATGAGTTAATGAAAAAAAATATTAGCTATGAAGCCTTTCAAACGTTGCTATGGTGTACCATGCAGGCTTTTTACCGAATTGTAATGATACTGTATGATTAAAGGTAGAACATGGGAAGCAACCTCTGCAGTTTTTATATGAAGATTTAAGAAAACTTGTCTCTCTCCACATACATGTATGTATCTTTCATGTTTCAGCTTTTAGTATAGAGGCTCTAAAACAAGTGTTTTAACACAGCTTTAGCCATTATATGATTTCAAAGACTTCTACTCCTGAATGCCAAGATTTCATGCTTTGTTCATTCTTGACTTTAAATCTGAAAGGGTGGAATTACTGAGTGTGAAATACTGGCATATGAAAACAGGCAATATCAAGCTTTTACATGTAAGATATGGCCACCTGTCTCTCCAGTATGCTCCTTCTTTTCCTCTGGCAACCTCTTCTATGTATTACCTTGATGCCTTCACAAAAGCTCTTTGTACCTTAAGTTGAAACTCACTGTTCCTTTCATTTTCATCCTTCTGTCTTACTGACCAGCTTTTCCACAGTGCACACAATATGGCTGTTAGTTCATATACACATCATTCTGACTTTATCCTTCCACACCATATTTTCCTTATTTCTGCATTGCAGTCAACATGTAGATCACAATTTTTTCCACCCATAGTTTTCTGACTTACATAATACAGCTGCAAGTATTATATGGATTATTTCTCATAGCTGTTCTGAGTATATAGTAACGATACAGGTGTGTAATTATTTACCTAACACAGCTAGAGTTCTCACTTATACTAAATATGTCATGGAAAGCTGACCAGCTCCTTAAGTAGAGAGAACTTGTATTTTCAAGCTGAAGAAATTGTCAGTCTCAGAGGAATGCACATCTTTCTAGCTTACACAACACCTCGTTTGTATGAAGTTATTTCAGTGTATAAAAATGGATATAGCAACACCACAGGACTTTAGTCAGGTCATTTCCAAGATGCCAGGAAACAAAACTAAGCTTAGATTTATCCCCATTAATTTCTGAGAGATTTGGGTATTTGTGTCCAATATTCAACTACTAATTACTTCTCAAACTGTGCTATGCCTACAGTAATACTGTTTGTACAAACTTCAGCTTGACCCATGGCCTCAGCCTCAGTGACTCAAGTTCTGTGAGATTCTATTAGACACAGAAAGTTCAACTGAAAGTGACTTCTTTTTAATTTTATTTTAAATCAACTATGGAAGTAACCATGACAATGTGCAACAGTACCAGAACAGAGTAGTATCAAAATTTACCCCCACCCCTACCTAGCAGCTGTTCCACAGACTTCTGACATGGCCTTAGGTAAACAAAAGGGAAAAAAAAATTCAAGACAAAGTAAGGACACAGACCTAAGAAGGTAGAATAGAATTTACTGAGCCTTCCCACAAGGCTTACCCTTACTGACACCCATCCATGAAAGCACTTACAGAGAATGCAGTTTAAGTAAGCCAGTGTGTGATTTTACAGAACAGTTAAGGGATTCTATACCGTATTCTCAGTGGGTACTTGAGGAATGACAGTCACTGCCTAGTGGAAACAGGCCACATTTCCTTACATTATGCAGAATAAAAAAAGTAGCTGCCCATCTTCTACATTTACCAGAAGTGAAAATTTGATCTTTTTTTACATTCCCTTGCACAAAACTTAAGTTCTTAACCTGAGGCATTAAAATTGGCTTATCAAGCGAGGGAACACAAAACTCTTCTCTATTCTTTGCTTGGGCTATGCTGTGAAAACTGCAGCTCCATGTAACTGCTTACACAGGGATTCAGTGTTCCTTTTATAAACTCAGTGACTTGTTTGCTGCACACGTTCACTGACTTTGTGGTACTCGCAAAGAGCAAGTCTTTAGGCTTTTTAATTGTTCTTTGTTACTGTTACTTTGCCTTTGTAATTTTAACACTTCCCAGTGATACTCCAGTTTTGGAATATGTATCACTGAGCCTCTGCCTTTCTAGATATGCAGGCAAAGCTCACTGGGCCACATTTTGGGTCATCAAGCAATTTTGGACTGTCTAAAACCTGTGTAACAAGGGACTGTGTGTACTTGTTCAGAAGTTCCTATGTTACAGCACCTAATTTGTGTTTCTTGAATACCTTGAACTAAATACAGGAAAATGCTACAAAAAAGGAAACTTTTGTGACCAGAAAAGTTTAAACATTTAAGAGGTTTTAGAGAAAAATGAAGCATATAATTCTTTAAAAGTTCACCCAAAAGCAAAGAACTTTCATCTAAGCTTCAAAACTTGACTAAAGTGAAATTATCTGCATAAATGCATCGGGTTTGATTTAAGCTTACCGAAATTTTATAAATACATACAAAGGTTTCTTACTTTACTACAATTATCAGTACGAAATTATGTATTTCTGAATGGTTTCCACTTGGGACAAAACTTCTACATTGTTTCTACACAGAACTCTCACAAGATGGGCAGTTATAGTAAGTGGAAAACTACAACAATGACTTTTAATGGAAGCACTAGGAATTCAGAAGTGCTCAAATGGTCACAAGCTATTTTCTTTCTTCATGAAAAGAAAATCCAACAAAACCATTGATGTTCATAAAAACTAGAGAAAAATTTGTATTTGTCTTTTGGATAGGAAAAGATCAGAAACAGGTATTTGTGACTTCTATCTACACCTGCAACATTTCTATTATACTTTAGAAGTACAACAACCAGCAGAAAAGAAGTGTCAGTTACAGATGGACATCTTTGTGAAGTTAAATACTGCTTTCTGAGTTTCAGTTTCAACCTTTGCATGTTGGTTTCTGGGTTCTGTTCAGTTACAGTAAGAACAGCAGTGCTAGAGAAGACAAGCTTTCAGTAAAAGCATGGCCCACACAGACCCATTTGCAATGTCTTGTATGCCAAACACTCCACTCAGAGCTGGAGCTAAGCCCTCTGTGCCAGCAGTGTTTTAACACCTTTTGCCTGCCTTGGCCACTGGCACTTCAGCAAATGTATGTTTGTAAATGCAGACACACAGGCACAGGAAGCTTGTGTTTTCCAAAGCTCATTCTTTTCACTGTGAAGAGCCCCAATAGCTGGAATTCAGACTGTGAGTCCCATTGGCCCATACTGGCTTCACCCAAAGGACCTGCCCTCCCCAACATGTATTCTAGATCCATTGTGCCTTGGGGGAACATTAGTTGCTGGCAAAGCAAGTCAGGCATGGCACTTCCTCAGGAAGGGTGAACCTCAGAACAGAAGAGTTGACTTGGCTTTATGGAAGAATGCAGAAAGACAGGGAGGAGATCAAGAATGTGGTCAGCACGTATCTCAATCTTGTCTCACAAACAAGTTACCTTGCTACATACCTATTGGAAAAGCACCTTTTATTACAAAAGCACCCTTTACAACCACCTTTTGCTCTTAAGGTAATTAGCTCCAAGACTCCACAGAGGTAGTGTCCTTCCATAGACCACCATACTCTCATTCTTACCTGTCCTTCTCAATACAGTATGCAGGGTCTGTCACCTATATCATCCCTCCATCATTTAATTAGCCATAAAATTGGGAGATAAATAAAGCATCTATAACACCTTGGCTTTTCAACCTAAGAAACTTAAGGAAAAATCCTCAATTCTCCACCACCCAGAAAAAACCCACCACCATTAAAGGTCTGAAGCCATTAAATAACTGATTATGGGGAAACAATTATCAGGCAATCACAAAAGCCAATCAGCATATGTAAATGGTATTAGTTTTAAATACTATGCTCATGCTCACAGAATCAGTGTCTTTTGAAAAGGCCGGAAAAAAATGTAGCCCACATTTAAAATGCCTATAAATTTAGTTAACTACAAAGCAAAAATAATTTAGATTACTGATGGAATAAACTTAGTAACAAGTTTAGGACTGACTATAAACTTTAAACATTTTACTGTCTTTGAACAAATTTGTATTTGTAATAAAAAATGAGTACATCAATGTACAAAAATATCAATTGTTACACTTCTGCAGAACAATCATCTCCAACCACGCAAAACATTCAACAGGTCTACAAATCTTGTTTTACGTAAGGACTCCTGAAGTCTAACACCTCATACTTGCTGGAGGCCACAATTAGACCAACTTTGACTTTCTTGGAAATAAGTGAATAACAAATTCCACATACTTGCAGGAATCTTTCAAGTCCAGCTTTTACATTCAGGACAAAAGAAAAAAAATAAGCAAAACAAATATTCTTTAGCACCTTCCATGTTGCTTTCCCTTGGTTAAAGACATCAAGCAAGTACAACTAAACTTCATGTTTGCCTCTACTGAACAAAGTTGAATTTGTCAAGTATGATATTTATATACAAGTTTGATCAGCAGTGCAAACAAAAGAGATGAATCTCAGCACTGCAGTGAGATGTCAAAAGACACAGACATTATGTTGGAGACATTGACTCAGACTACACAGAACACCTGCAGATTATCTACATATGGACCACCAGAATGTTTCAATAGAGAATGTGATACAAGAAAAATTTCAGACAAAAAAACTGATCTAAGAAGAGGGCTGACCATTGCAACAATTAAGACTGACCTGCAAAGAAGATATCTCAAACTTACACTTTCCTTGTACAACATTAAGAAAAGTGGTCAAGTAAAACAAACACAAAACTGTATTTTCAAGTTATTAAAAGCTCCAGAACACTTAAGCTTCCACAATGGCTTTTATTTTACTATGCCTTCTTTCTGCACAACACTATTAGAAGGATGAGTATGATCACATAGAAATCAAGTACAAGTAAGATTTAAACACCTGAATTGCCAGTTTAAAAATAGTCCAGCATTTGTGGATTAGAGAAGTCCAGAGAGAAACAGCTCCTCTTAAAGCTTTCTCTCTCTTTAGTTTCAAATGCTAACATTTACAACATCCTCCAGGCTTCACTGGAATCAAGGTCTATAATACAATTGATTGAGTTTTACTTTCCAGTGAAAAATCTGAAATTCCCTTTCTTTCAAATCATTCCAAAATTGATCAACTTATCTTGCTGCACTTTTGCTCTAGGAAGCAAAGTTTAAACAGACAATTGTAACTTAAGTAGTTAAGTGCAAGAAAGCAGTAATTCTTGAACAGAGACAATGTAGTCTTATTAACTGATGAAGTTTTCTCAAGGGAATCACTGCCTAGCTCAAGGATATGTTGCAAAAGGCTCCAAAAACGATTTTAAAAAATTTTGTCCTAGGTAGATCACAGTAGATATACACAAAGTTATTTCTTAAATATTTCCTTCCAAGAATGACAATAAAACAAGCAGCAAATAACAAAAATACCTATGCGGCAAGGTTTGATGTAGGGGGCATGATCAGTATATCCCATGCCTATGCTATGTAAACTCACCTGTGTTTCCAGCTATGAAGAAAGTAAATCTAAGGCATTGTATGTCTAGAAATCACTAGGATACAATCTGAACATATGTATCATGAAAGATACTAATATTTATAGAGTTACTGTATATACAAATGCAACAATTGTAAGGTTTTTCTGGCCTATTTTGAAGCATCTGTAACATTTTACTTTGCCATTCTTTCAAGGGAAATAAACCAGCCATCACTCCAATATGAGCTGGCTATACATCATCTGCAACTGTAACATTTTAAATGGGGGGGGGGGGGGGGGAAGGTGTGTTCCACAACTTTGAAGAAAGGTTTCAAAATTACCCTCATCCTCAAGAACAGAAAGATGAATGCACAGAAAGCCTGTGCAAAATACCCAAACTTGTGCCTTGATATGTGACAGTACACAGAATCAAAACACACACATTGACAAAAACATCAAGTTACCAGTGAAGAAAACAAGAAGTATGTAAGTTAGTGCTAAAGAAGTCTTAAGAAAGCTATACTAATTGAAGCCAAAAATTAGTGCAGACCTGTGACAGGAGCAGACAGGAGATGCTACTGATCTTAGCCAAAGTCAGGAATGAATGCTATGGAAAGAAAAGACTCCTCACTGAGCTAGCACCAAGATGCTCATCACAGAGGGGCAGACCTTGAAAAGCCTGGGATAAGTGGAATTTAGCCATGGAAGAACTTGAAAGAATCAGTGTATTTTTTACATTTAATTTAAATTCACATGTGTGAAACATGTGACTGCACTCTTGGTATAAAGCTTTGCAGTCCAAAACAAGGAAACAAAGCAATTACATCAGCAAACCAGGACAAAACCAAACGTGTATTATGCAAATAAAATTCTTACTTAAGTCACTGTATTTATTAATGAATTGCAGGCATGTAAATAACATAGTAACTGTTTCAGCTACACAGTAGGCTTGCAGATCAGTGTTACTCAGCCTCCCATGCCACTTTGTGGCAAGAGCAACTACGCAGCAGGACCGCAGTAGCTCTCTGTACCGGTCAATATACACAGCACAGCGCTTTGGTTTTACAAAATTGAGTTTTGTGAGTGTACCATGCATGAATACTGAATAACTACTATTCAGACAAGTATGTGAAACTCCACAACTTGGCTGGCTTACATGTATTTTAGACAGACAAGCAGCTCTGCAGCAAAAAAAAAAAAAAGTTAAATTTGGCTTTTATACAGAAAAGCTTGTTACTGCAAATCATTTTTTCAGGGTCTGTTTTAAGAATGATATATAAAAAAATTCTTAAGACTGCTAGAAGGCTGAATGGAACTGCCTTTTCCTTCTGATTTATCATAGGTCTGTTTTGAGTCTGTTTCACACCAGTCAAGATGCCTTTTTTGGACACATCTTTTCTTACAGTATGTATAAAGCAGTTTTCAACTAACAATATCCAGAGTGGACTACAGCTAGTCTACAGTTTGATTTCCCTGGTGTGGCTAGGTCAGGGAAACAAAAGAATAGAACTCAACTTGCTGCAGAAGCAATAAAATACAATGCATCACAGGCTGCTACTGGAGCAGAACAGAGCATGGTTTTTGCCCTGCAACCTCTGTCTCTTAACAGATGTCCACATAGTGACAACCAATAACCTCTCAGATCTGGATTGCTGCAACTTGTACTCCTAAGTAAGCAGCTAGACAGCATTTCTGTAGTAGATGGCACAGAAGAGCAAAAAAACAAGTTCTTCGTCCCGGAGAAAATACTCCTGCTAGTGCAAGAGAAGACTTCACTGAAGTGAATTGCTAAAAGAACATGGGGAATGTATTTCTTATTTCCTTTTCACCACTTCCAAGGTTAGGTATGCAGTCCCATGTGGAGGGCCCCACTTCAGCTTTGCTCCTCCCCAAGTTTGGCAGCTACAGCAGAGAAATCCTTGAGCAATTCACACTATGTCCCTTGCCTGAAATGTATCCTGAAACTGGCATTCAACCCACAGTGCTAAAACACTAGATTACTCAGGGGAAGGGTGTGGAGAAGACAGTTTAAGGTCAGAGAAGTAGTTTGCGGCAGAAAAGAATCCAGATCTTTAAAAGCCTCAGACAGTACTCTAACCACTGGGCTACACTCCCTCTATTACTTTGAAACTTCTGCTGTAAGCCAGAAAAAGAGAGTTGGTGATTTCCCCTATTTGAATTCTATGACAGGGCAGTTTGAAAAACTAGAGAAGAATGTGTTTGCTAACTCACAGATGAAGTAAGTCTCAAATGACTTTTCTTACTTTAAAAAAGGCCCACTCATTCCTGAGACTCTCTTGAATTTGAAATAAACGTTAGTCTGTCACAACAATCTTGTTTCTAATTTATCTTAGCTTCTAGGCTAATGAAGACATAGAAGGTTCAGAATTGTGAACAAAATGCTACACAATTATCATTTAGTGAAAGAAAGCTAGTTTTCTGCTTCTAGAAGTAACTAGTACACAAATTTGCCAAATTAAGTCAGGTTTTCTTTGGGTTTTTTTTTAGTTCATCTATTTATCAGCCACAACAGGTATTAGCAGCAAGCACTGTGCCTTAGTACTGAAGTATCTTCAAACCCAAGCAAGATGTTAATGAATAGCAGATGGAAATTACACCCCTACTGTCAAGTCTGAATATAGGTCTGGAGATTTCTGACACTGTATTATGCTACCATCTACTGGTTCACATTAAATTAAACCTCTGAATTTTCCTTTCAACCCATTTACCCTCAAAAAAAAAAACCAAAACCAAAACAAACCACCATCACAATTTCTACAGAGGCTTAAAATTTATTTTTCCACAGCAAAATTCTAATGTAATTTCACAATTCTAGTCAGCATTTGTCTTTTTTGCTTCCTCAAGTGCAAAACTAGCTGTTACAGATGTTAAAATTTAAACAAAATACACCAGACTCATCCACTTCTTTACTTACATTCGGCTAGTTTCAATGTTTTCAGAGTGCGGTTCTCCTGGTGATCTGCAAATACAGATAGAATAAAAAATGCTTAAGATTTAAGTCACTACTATATGAAGAGTTCAGAAAGGCATAAAATGATGTTAACACATTATTGCTACTAAAAGCATCAACTGTCCTGCATTTACATGTTCTATTTTTTCAAATGCTATAGACAGTTTATAACACAAAACCTGACAATATTATCAAGCCAAATTTCTAACAAGGACAGCACTTTTCCCCCACAGCTTATGAAACAGCAGCTGCTAGAGAAGAGCTCTGCTGGCAGCACCTCAGTATTCAGGTTGGACAGTGCACCAGTTCTAGGTCAATTTTTCATAACCATTTCTGCAACCAAAATGTACACTCAGTTTATCAGTGATCAGCTGTTACAAACAGATTCTCTCCACAGCTGGACTCTTAAGAAGCAGCAGCTTTGAAGTGGGTGTCAACAGAATCTCAAAGGAAATTTCATGTCTGTCTTTACTTGAATTTATGGACATAATCGCACAGGCAGCTTTCTGTTTTTTCCTTCCAGCTAACAGGTCAGCCAGGAATATTCAGAAAGTGTTATTGCCTGGCATTTTTGAACATACAAGCAGCACCTGTGTTCAGCTTGCCAACTACCTTGACTTTTAAGGGGTGTAGATGCATATTAATTTATGTAGGCTACATCATAGCTGTTTAGCTCCTTCTTATTTCCATCTTTATGATTCAAGAAGTTAACATTTAGTTTATTATTTTTAGAATGGATTTTTCCCTCCTGCCCAGGAGTTTTCATCTACATGAGTTTGTAGCTGGATGAGCCAGGAGACAAGGGAGTACATATGCATCAGTTTTGACTTCAAGACTTTGTCTTAAAATTACACCCTGAAGCACCTCATTCAATTTTCACTTGGGTATAGGTTTTGGTACAGTTGACCACACTGGATATATTGCATAAGGAGCAGAAATAGAGCACAGCCACTACAGTGAAATTCTGTAGTTACATGAGCAAAATAGAATTTTTCATGTCAGAACTTTCTGAAAAGGTAGCTAAAATCTGCAAATAGAACTCACTTTGTAGGTTTCAACAATTTGCTACTAGGGGACTTCAGTTAGCACAGCTAAGCAGGCTTTGTCATAGCTTTACTGGGAAAATTCTTGTTTATAGGAATGCACTTCCTAAAATTTCTCTACTTACTCTATGATTATCTATACTATTCTAAGCCCTACTGGAAATCTCCACTTGCAGCCAGGTACATTTCCTCTTTTTCCACTGCTTCATTGTGCTACCTTACAACATGGTGTCTCCTGTTAAGGCCTGGACTGTTCTCAGAACTCTATTACAATCTTGGTTCCTGTAGTGACAAACCAGATCTTAACCTTCTGGATTTTACCAAACGTATTTTAATAGATCCAGTGCCTAGAAAGCATTTCTGGCAAACAGCTTAACCTTCCTAGGCTAGCTGGACAGGCTGTCCTGTGACAGCTGATGCAGAACACATGAATTTCTTTGCCTATATTTCATGAAAGTTGTAAGTCAAATGACACTAGGGATGGAATTCTGAACATAGTATCCAAACAAACATTACACTCGTACTCAAAATGAAATATCCTCTAGTTGGAAAACAACAAGAACTACCAAGTTCCAAATTTTAGTCTCTATTTGTTCCATCCAAACTATATTCCTATACTCAAGGATGTTCAGAATTCAGCTGACAAGAAAAATGCTCACAAGGCAAAATAATTTCATTTCCCTTCAACTCCAGTTACCAAACCAAGTCATTAAATACTTAGCAGAGAGAAAAGATCCTCAGTTTTATTTTCTCCCCCCCACCCCAATTAGTGCTTAAAGTTGCTAGAAAAAAATATGAACTAAATAGTGGTACTAAGTATTGTAAAGTATTCATCACTCTGACCCTTTAAAATACACAGCAGCATGAAAAATTATAGAAAGAGATTGGCATCCAAATTTTGCATGTAAAAAGGTAGCCTATTAATCTGCAGTACAGACATGTAAATGCAGCCATCAGTATGTCCAAAAAAATCTTTTCCTATGCTTATCATGTGTGATTTTTATCCAGGCTTTCAGACAGTGCAGTTCAGCACATGCTATTCTGCAAAACTATATTTTCTGTAACATGAGCAGACTATGATTTACAGAACTATTAATGCACTTAAACAGATTTTAAAGGTTTCAAACTACAATATAAGCAGCAAATAAAATGAGCTTTCAGTACTGATTTAAACAATGTGGAAGATCAAACTAATTACAGGAATCCTAGCTGTGTATTGAGAAGCTATTTATTCTGCAATATCAAATTGTTTACAAACAAAGATACCTTGTTATTCCTCTGATCAGGCAACAGTACTGAAAAACTATATAGTATGGCAAGGCATCCTTTCACCATGCTTAAAATCTGAAACAAGAGTTCTGTTCAGAAAAAGTCTCAAAGCAAATGCTGTTATAAATTTCAGCTCTGAATTAGATTGTAGATACTGATCACAAGACACCACCTAATCTGAATACTGCAGTATGAGCTAGCAAATTCAAATAGTAGCTCACTTGCTGTAACACAGGGAACAACTCCAATCTGCAAGCCACTACTTTTACCTGCACTGTACCTCACTAGAAGAGAAGAGTAAAAGTATGCAAGCCTACAGCTTTTAACATCAATAAGCCTCCTGGACAAATACTTTAAAAAAATGAACAAGTTGCTTAAACAGGTATGCTAAGCAATTTATGCAGAATTTCAGTATGACAGTAAAAACCACAAGTGACTTTTAATGATGGTATCACTTTCAAGAGTGATACACAGAGCATCACAGTGCTCATACTGTAAAGCAGGCAGGGACAAGCTAAATGAGTTTTGAAATCACTCTAAGCAAGAGGGTAAGTCAATTTGCCAGCTGACTTATCTTAAACAATATACCTCAGTACTACTGAAATACCTTTAAAAATAATGCTGAATTAAATATTTCCTGAGAAACAACACAATACACCTCATGCTTACCTTTTACAAGCTGTGGCCATTCGGTGACATCAGGGTGATCACAATTGAGTCACTGATTAAAAACAAGTTGTCACACCAGTCCTGTATCACGCTGGGCTAAGCATAAGCTTAACAAGTCTAAATAAGTAAAAATAATTTAGTTAAAAGTCCTTCCAAATTATTTTCAGCCAGTCCACTAAAAAAAACACAAACCAAAGAACAAAAGTATTGATGCTAAGCATTGTTTTATCTGTGAGATTAAGACCTATTGCACAAAAGATTAGTTAATTTAATGGCAGTACACTCAACTGGTGAACTTGAAAATTCATCAGCTTATTTTTAGCCTCTCTAAAAACCAATCCCAAATCTCTCAGACCAGTGGAAAGCACCTGACATCAAAACAACAAGCATTTAAAAACGCGGAAGCACGTACACAAATACGAACCGTAAGTTCTACAATATAATTCCATTATTTTCTTCCCTGCTACAACTCAATTAATGCTGATTCCTAGCAAGGCTTTGTGTTGCTAGGGACCAACATGTAACTTGTTTTTGAGTGCCTCTCCCCAAAACTAAGCAAGCTAAAGCTATGCAAGTTTTAGAGGAGCAACTTTTGCTATCTGCAGCCAGACTTTTAGGCTCTTTGCTCCATTTATGCCACAGGTACTCTCCTCTCCCTTAAATTTTTGAAAGTGTATTTTACCTGTCAATTGTTTCCTGTGATCTGGCTCCACCGGTATAAACTGAAGGGTTGGTCCTTTACTTTGTCACGCAGGTGGCAGCCAATGATCACTCAGCAATACTCCTGCCCAGAGTGCCCTGGGACCACCCCAGCTGATTACTGCCATGGCTGAAAAGGAACCAGTTAGTATCTTACCTACTGCTATTATCTAATCTAAACTATAATTAACTGATAAAAGTATTTCCAAACACAAAACTCAACACTCAATTCACCCCATTCTTTCTCCCACCCAAGCTCCTAAGTGCACTTGGCAAAGCCTGTAAAGAAAAGAGGCCTCTGACAGTCAGATCATGAACTGTATTATTCACTTTGTTAAACAGTTTTGATTAAAATGGAAATGTAATTATTGTAGTTAGAAAATAAAACACTGTACTACTTCCTCTAAATAGCTGGTATCTGAGAAGTTTATTCCTGTGGCTCTAACCCAGATGATACCCCACATTTGCAGGTTGCCATGCAGCAGAAGCTTCATATAGAAGCAATGCACACAAAGGTTAGCAAGGTATTGGGGGCACACTGGCAGCTCTCTACCAACAACTGCAGTCACAATGCTCTGGTGCAAATACTAAGAGCACAGACAGATTTAAATGCTTCAGGAACGAAAGCTTTTGTGCTTCACTCCAACCTACTACTAAGGTCTTTCAGTAGAGTCTTAGGCTTCAGGAGCAATCAAGGATTCTCACACTACTTTGTATTTGTTAACTCGCCAGAGGCAAAAATTACTGATCAGAAAACAAGACCCAGGATTTTCTAATGTTTGTCAGAAAAGCTGCTGACTTGTGCTATTCCACTACAATTTGCTATTCTGCTACAAACTCTGCAACAGAACAAAATTTCTATTAGTTTTGCAATGGAGCTTATCAGGTTCATAACTTGAGGTAGACTATGTCACAACTATTTTAACACCAGTAATATCTGAGTCTTCTCATATAAACACAAGTGCAGTTGTCAAATAAAAAGAAGCAGGTTACCAAAAACTTCCAAACCAAACCAGAAGTTCTCTATTACCTATGTTCCACAGGTACAAATTGTCAAAGTTTAACTGAGTCAATGCCAGGAAAAAAAAAAGTCAGTTGGAAAGGTTTCTCATTTGTCAACATTAAATGACAAACAGGGTAAAGATTTTCAAATTAGTGTTTGCTGACCATCAGCTGCACAGAAAAGCAAACAGCAAAACCCAGGATGCTGATGTAAAACTTAGAACACTGCTTATGGCATTCTCATAAAGACCTGACAATGTCTATTTTCAGGAAAGCCCTAGCATTAAAGGAATGGATAGCTATTCTAAGGCACTGCTTTCTCCTGAAGTTAAATCTAAATTCTTGATGCTTTCTGAACTGATGCAAAATGTCTCTGTAAAAATGCATTTTAAAATAAACAATGCTGCTACATCTTTACCCAGTAACTTCTAGTAAGGTCAAAGAGACCAGTGCTGTAATCTCTAAGGCCTTGTTAGTTGGGAAACCCACTTTACTGAAGTACAAGTTCATGTTCTGGAGTGTACCAAATCAATCATTCTCTATCTGTATCACCTACAGATAGGACAAAAGCTAATTACAGTACTCTCTTGTTCAAATGTAAATATTTTAGTATAGCCTGACAGTAACCAAAGTAAAAAAGGGGTTTGCTGAGGCTGTTTTATGTGGGAGGAGAGAAGCCATGAATGTGACTGTCAACAGTGAAAGAACATATGAAGTACTACATTAGGAAAAACAACAACAATTAAAAAAAAATATCAGATTTTGAAATGTTAAAGAGTATGCACTGAGACAGCGTATTTGGTTTGGCTAACCTGACGTTAATTCTCCCCAAATCATCCTTCCAGTGATGTAGCTGGGTGTTGACTATTTGGTGCCTGGCTATTGCTGAGCCAGGCACCAAAGCTGTGCTTTTCCAGCTTTTCCTCCCAAACAGTAAGCTGAGAGTTGGGCAAGATCTGCAGAGGGGACATAGCCAGGCCAGCTGACCCAAACTGATCAAAGGGATATTCCATGTCATAGGAGGTTCTCCTTCTCCTCTACTCTGCCCTGGTGAAACCTCACCTGGAATACTGTGTCCAATTTCAGGCTCCCCAGTTCAAGAGGGACACGGATCTGCTGAAGAGAGTACAAGGGAGAGCTACTAGGATGATTAAGGGACTGGACCATGTACCCTATGAGAAGAGGCCGAAAGCCCTGGGGCTTTTTAGTCTGGAGAAGACAGAGGGGATTTAATGTTTATAAATATCTGAGGGCTGAGTGTCAAGATGGAGGGGATGGGCTCTCCTCCATTTCACCTTGTGACAGGACAAGGGGTAATGGATATAAACTACAGCAGAGGAAGTTCCAGCTCAACATGAGGAGGAACTTCTTTATTGTGATGGTCACAGAGCACTGGAACAGGCTGCTCAGAGAGGTGGTCTCCCTCTCTGGAGACTTTCAAGACCTATCTGGATGTGTTCCTGTGCAACCTGTGCTAGATTCCATGGTCCTCCTTCTGCAGCCAGGTTGGACTTGATCTTCAAAGGTCCCTTCCAACCCCTAACATCCTATGATGTCAGGTCAGATATAAAAGCTAAGTAAAAGAAGGAAGTGTGGAGACATTCGTTGATGGTGTCTGTGCTCCAGAGCAACTATATGTATTGGAGTCCTGCTTTCCAGGAGTGACCAAAACCTTGTCTGCTTGATGAGAAGTAGAGAATAAAATGCAAAGCAAAAGCAGAGATGTTATTAAATTACTTCTATCCTAACTCCTGTGCTTTCATTATATTTTTCCCTCTCCCCTGTCCATCTAAGAAGGGGAGTGATAGAGCAGCTTTGGTGGGCATCTGGCCCCCAGCCAGGGCCAACCACTATAGGTAGCAGCTCCACAATGACAGTCAAGACAAGTTTGTGCCCAGGCCTGACAGATCCCACTCTGTTAATCAGATTTACCACATCACTGAACATAGTACCTACAGCAGCTCTGCAAAGACGTACTTAACTGAACAGGTATAAATCTGAGAGTTAACAACTCAAAATCTGTAGTGAAGTTTGTATCTACCAGATGAATTTATTGTGTATCAGAGCTCTGAGTCAGGTAGTTGCAGCATTTCCAATCTGTTGTAAGATACCTTTGAACTACATTTACTGTACTGACATCTAAAGACCTCCTGCTAGTGTTCAACAATCCAAATGCAAGAAAACTTAATGAATCGTATTTCCCTTCTATCTTCTTCTCATCCTACCTTTCCCACCTATCCTTGCTGCCACTCCTGTGGAACAGGATGACTGGCAAGGATTTCCCAGCCCAGACAAAATAAATTTTTGTAAAACCTTAATTATCAGAGTTCCATCTGCTGGCAGAGATAAGCACATTGAAACACAGGGTGGGTGGTGAAGGAGACTGCCATCAGAGGTCCCTTATTCTGAACCTAGTTTGAACAATGGATCTAGTTTGACTGCTGGAACCAACCAAGGCAGGAAAAAACCAAACCTGGTTAAGTGTCAAACACCACCACTCAATTGACAAAGGGAAACCACACTGATAAATACACCAACATCCTGGAAAAGGGCGATATGAAGAATAGGAAACTGACCTAAATCAACTGCTTTTCTGTCACAGGAACAATTTTTCAGAAAATGAAAGCAAAACCAAAAACAATTCTGGATGTAACTTCCCGTTTAGAAGGTGGGAACAGAAGCCCCAGATCAGATATTTATTTTTATTACTCACATTTCTCTGGTCTTTACTGTCATTATTAGCATGGCTTAGTTTAGGCTCTCACAAACACACAGAGCAGCTGAAGGTATCACACAAAGTTCGTGCCTGTGACGTATGCCCTAGAAACCTGAGATGGCTGCTAGGCAATTTGGGACTGGGCAAGCTCCAGTACAGACACATCTCTATCGGCCTAGCAACTACCAGACTGCAACAACTCCTATTAGAATTAGCAAGACAATACACAAGATCCATGAATTCATACTACGTATCTTAAGAATCCTGTGTGGCTCAGAATAACCTTCGTCAAGAGGAAACAGGATGAATAAGGTTTATGCACTAGTTTGAGACAAAGCCCATTTCTCTGATGCAGATTTTCTGAAAAGAACATTCCTATCAATTAAAAAATGAGGAAATTAATAATAAACATGTGAAAAAGCAAGAAGTTAGAAACTAAGTTTCCACACATAAAAAGGATCTAAAAGCAACTTCACTGCATAGCCTGATAAGGTCTTAGTAGTTCATTTAATCTTGAGAGTCTGGAACCACAAACACAAGCCAAGAAGAGGTCCTGAGCTTCAAAATACACACCTGAAGCTACACTATAAAGAACGTAAGTACCTACTTGTCAGCAATCAAAAAATTAATTCATTTGAAGCTGGAAGTGTTCTGGCTTTAAGTTGTCACTTACTTGGATTTCCTATACCCATTATTTCCCTTGTGTTATTTGACATTCATTTTCTGTGACAGCACAGCAATCTGGTAGCTGACACCCAGTATCTGACATTTAGGAAGATCTCCAAAAGTTAAAACACTTTTCCAATTTAATCTGTAACTTCTTGTCTACCTTAGCGAAGCATGGGAAGTAGCACTTTTAAGAACCTAAGCTTCCTTTACAAGCAAATTTCAAGTATCTACCTAAGTAATCTTGAATTCAAATTCTTTTACAATTCTTTTTGACATACAATCTAATGAAAATGGGGGCAAATTACTCGTACAAAGAAGCACCATGATTCTTCTTTACCTCCCAGTGCCAGAATTTAGGTTGCTTAACCAAAAAAAATCACCATCTCTCTCAAGAAGGCACTCCTAAAGACAGCTTTTGTATTGTTTTTTTGAAGAATCCCTCTGAATTGCCCAAGAATTACTTTTCATACATTCCTGGAATGACTGAGTACCATGGCAAAATGTGCAGTCATTATCTATACAGTGGAAAGTGCCCTCAGAACTGCCCTAGCTAGCTTACTGCTTAAAACCAAAACCCAAAAAACACAAAGAATAAAAACAATCCCACAACCATGACAAGCAATAAGAGAGCTGGCCTTTTATAACTTGAGATTTATTCAGCTGTCCTAGAGGAAATTTTAGGATATTCACCAAATCCTAATATTTGCAAACTCCCTAAGTTCAATCCTGTTACTTGCAGGAAAAAAACATTAAAATAAATGGAATATACTGTTTTAGATTTCTTAATGAAGTTGGAAACATCAATTACTTGTTGCCTGCATGCTGCTTCCAACACAAAGAACATGAAAAGGCATAAGACTACAGAATTTTTTTCATACAAGAGGACAAATTATGAATAATCCTAAAGTAAAATACTCCAGCCATGAATAAAATCTGATCACATAAGTTAATGAAGCTGCAAAAAATCCAGTAGCATGGAACCTATACATATTTTTCCCCAGTGTCTGGTAAACCAACAAAGACAAAATTCACTCAGTGAGAAGACCAAAAGAATTTGGTTCTATCCCAGAAGATACCAACCTAAAGCCCGTCACAACTGATGAGCAAACAAAAATACTCCTAAGTATTACAGCTGCAACAACAGATATGACTCATGAAAGGTTCTTGGAAAGGTGTCTGTTCACTGGTACTAAGTGTTAAAACTCGAGCCCAGTTCTCCCCAGTTACTCAATATTCTTCAAAACTGTTACGGAAGTAGCAGAAAAGAACCACAAAGACAGGTTTAAGGTAGGAGAAAGTGCCTTGCAATTAAGATAATGGAAAGAGCGCAATATGGATACTAGGAGAAACTAAGCTCTCTAACAGCAGAGAAAGAATACATAAAAAAGATCTTCCAATTAAAAGAAAACATATAAACCCTCTAACATGTCTAGAAATTGAAGGCTGATAAATTCAAACTAGAGTAGAAACAGAGGCATGCAGGATAGCAAGCACAATTAATATTGAATAAACTGGGGTAAGGATTTGAATTTGTTACTGTCTTCAAATTAAAGCTGATACCATTTTGGTGTTTAGACTTCAGCAAAACACACAAGTTACCGAGTTTCACAACAACAGAATTTGGTGCTTCTCAATATATATAAATCAACTACAGATGCACATAAAAGCTTCATGCTACTCTGTATGCTTACTTAGCCTTGATGTGAATACTCTGAAACTCGCATAGTAACAGAAAAAGGCCTAGTGTTTGCTTCCATTCCCTCTGCTGTACTTCAAAGCTAAAGGCCCACCACATGTTATCACCATTTTCTACAACTGCCCCTGCAACACGAAACACTAAATTTTTCCCTTTAACACCTGGTTTTGGCTCGATATTCAGTAGTATCATAGATATACTTTGTTCACTTTTGTAAAACAGGGAAAACATGTAAAATTAGCTTCTGGGTTTTTCACTTAGACCACTGCTGATTTTTCTTCCACTACACATACTAATTTTTTGCATTAGAATGATTTGTTTCCATCTCAAGTTATGCCTGTCACTTCAGTCTCACTTCAAAATGATATACAGATATGAATGGAGAGCCCCTCCTACATCAGGAGGTGAAATCCAATCATCTATTTAAATTTCTTTAGTAGCTCTCCTTTTACTAACTAGTCATCAAGTTATTTTCCAAACAGGTAAGTTTTACAGCTTCACTTCACCTTTAAATATTAAACTTTTATTCCACCTGTCCCTTTGCCCATGCTTTGTTGTTTTGCTTTCTTGTCACCCATGTTTCAGACAGCCTTCCATGTAAAGTACCTTTCTGGTCATCAAGTTCTTCAGTGTCATCAGGATGTTTGCTTATATAGTTTATATTAAGACCAAGCAATCATGCAATTCTGTAGTGTAACATTCAGCCTTTCAGATGTTCCATTAGCATTCATTACTCAAGTTGTGGGGGATTAGAGGGGAATTCTTCAATTTCTGAAGCACACACCATTACAAAGACTATATGCATACATATGGGGCAAGCATGTAAACATTCAGAAAAAAAAAAGCAGCCAACAGAAATAACAGCAATAAAGAAATAATGGCTTATATTTGAAGAAGAGCCAAACATGTAACTGGTATTGAAACTGGAGAGCAAGAAGCAGGTGGGTGGTCCCAGGGGTGCTGTGGGTGCAAAATTAATGTATGCTACCTGCCAGACACCTACTAGAGTAAAGGACCAAACGACACAATTCTCAGGAACATCTGGATTCACTGTTTTTAATTAGCACACACTATATTTAAATTTCAGCTGAGAATTAATAATCTTAGCTCCTGTCTCTAGCTTCCTATGAAACAGAACTTAAAGAAAAGATGACACTCAACAAGGCTTCTACAAGGCTGAGATTTCAAAATGTTAAATATGTTTAGATGTTAAACATCTTTTTTAAAAAGTCCAGGCAAAGCTATGGCATATACAACTAGTATCAGCAGTTACTGAGTTCTTCCTCACGTTTTAAGTGGTTAAAAAAGTACACACACAGCTTAGAAATAGTTGTAACTACTGCATGTAACTACATGCAATTTTATGTATGCATTTACAGACCTATTTAATATAGCAAAAGTTTCATAAACTCTATGCACCAAGTTAATGAACTACAGAACTTGAGACACAGAGTGGTACAGTTACTGCATACTAACAGGTACCTCCACAAGCCTACACCAGAGAAGTTAGACTACAAGCCAAGGTTCCAACCTTGCTGTGATACTTGCACATATTTTTTTAAGATGCTGTGCAAGGAGAGACACCACATGCCTTGGGATCACATTAACAATGCTAATGAAGGTTATGTTTCTGTACTTCCTAATGTTCCAATTCACAAATTTGACTTAGATGTTTGCTTAAATTTTCTAGTAGTTCTGAACTTATTTTTCAAGTCACACCTAAAAAGAACACAAGCCTCACTATAAATGTGCTCAGCAAAAGGGAAAAAAACAACCCAGACTTTCAGAAATGGCATCATTTCTTATCCAATCCATAGAGAAACAGGTGCATGGTAGAAGTGTGATGCCAAGCTCATAACACAAATTAAAAGGGAATTCATTAATGTTGTATCATCAGTACTTATTTTCTCCCAAGAAAAATCAAGTAACTTAGTTTTCTAGAAAATGATGCCTTACTAGTAGAAGTCACAGTCAAAACAATATGGAAAAAATGAACGGGTGTTTCTTCTTGAAGGCCTTTTTTTTTTATTAGGAAACAATTATTAGCATACACACAGTATGAGTGAAAACATAAACATACCATATCTTTCCAGAACTGTAGAAATTTGTTCTTTCAAATTCTAAACCGGACTTCTACGGTTCTTGTACCTATAATGCAAAATATAACATTTCAGTTTTTTGCACTACACTTTATACCAATCTGAAGCTCAATACAACTTAAAAGTGTTCATTCAAGAATGGACAATCAATTAGTCACCAGATTCCAACTAAAAAAATCTTAGTTGCAAAAATATATTTAGAATCATAGACAAGAATCAGAATACCTCAAGTTGTGAGACCCCCATAAAGATCATCAAATTCCACACCCTGTGCCCCAAAAGACTACCTACTACAAAGTAGTCATCTGACTTCCCTAACTGAATCACACTTCCCACAAAAACGAAACGTGACAAAAAATACTTAGTATTAAGTGTAAAAGCAGAAAGTCCATACACACAATGCTCCCTGTTTTTTTCCTCCACAGTGTTGCAATACAGTTTTCCCATTCCATTCATCCAGTTCATTATAAATAACCATTTCCTCCTGGAACATTCTGGCAGAGTTTCTCCTTTCCCTCCCCTTTTTAAGGAAGAACTGGTACTTATATTAGGAAAAAGACTCAACACTCCAAAGAGTCACAGACAGAACCACATCTTTGTCCTAGCTGCACAAAACTGATGAAGTTTGATAAGCTTTCCTATAAATTGTTCGCTTACAGGGAAGCTGTAATTAATGAGGAACAGATGACATTTTCAACACACCTAAAATCACAACCAAATGCAGAAGAAAAAGTGACAGAATCAGGCATATAAAACTAATGATTTTACAAAAAGTTCCTCACTGACACAAAGTACCACATTTTCAGTACCACAAAGATTTAATACTCAATACAGTTTTAGAATCTAGAAATTAAGCAGCAGCAAATATGACCCAGATTATTTAGGCTGACCTCTGATACAGGCCCTGGAAACCCTAATCTGGTAACCTTAAGAGTACATTTGGAGTAAAACCTTAAAAGATGTCAAACCACAGAGACCCCATCCAGTACCAAAGGCCCAATTTTTAATTAGAGTTGTGAAATGGGGTGATGATGTTGTGTCAGTACAGCACTAACAGTTTGTACACCTTTTTTTTTTTTTTTTTTTAAATTTGAAGAGAAAAGTTAAATAGGACACCCTACCTGTTTCATGAAACAAGACTGCTGTTTCAACAATTACATGGATTTATGTACAACTGGGCTTAATGAGTTAATGCTATGAAAATGGTGTAAATAAAATTGTAGTGCAATTCCAAAGAAAAAGAAAGAATAAATTTATCAGACTGATAAGAGGCAGTATCTCTTGCTTTTCCTGTTCAGAGGTGGTATTTCTGCTGCAAACCAACAACAGAAATCCAGAATATCTATCTTTCATTCTATCAAAGTGTAATTCTTCATTGACAATGACACCATTGAGGAGACTCGGGTAAAAGTATTCTGAGAAATGTGACCAGTATTTTCACATCTTATGCCATAGGACTTTCAGCTTAAACTTCGATGTGTGTATTGGTTCATGCACACACAGAAAGCAGTATCATCTATATAAAATTCACTCACTGTCCTCCAAGGTACCAAAGCACTAACTTTCAGAATCAGAGTATGAGCAAAGCACAAAGTACAGCATGAAAAAGTACCACAAATGCCTCTATCAGGGATTTTATGATTATTGCCCAGCAATTGAAAAGAAAGCAAAGGTTCCCAACATAACTAAAGTTATGCTGTTTAAGACAGTAGAATTTACAGAGGAAAAAAGACCATAGTGGATGAGGTGGAGACACAGGATTCGCTTAAAAACATGTAGCTAGCAGTAGAAGAGCAGTTAATTCCAACAGCACAGAACTGAAGCTTCTTGACTTCCAGTTCTCTTCCCTCAATCTCCTCCCCACCAGCTACAAGAGTTACTGAAAAAAATCTGCTTGAAGGCTACATGACCACCAGCAAAATGAAACACAGAATCTGCAATGCTTGTCTATAGGGAATAAAAATAATTTCATGAAGTCAGATGTGCTTCAGCATTTGTCTTCAGTGTACTTACTAATTGGCACTAAGCCACATTTGCCTAAAAAAATGCAAATTACAAATGTGACTAAAAGCATGGCTAACACTATTGCTTCCACTCAACATAAAGAGATCTTGGTCTGTCACATGATCAGAGCTAAAAGAGCTGCTTGTTTATAACTATGCCATACATTTTCAACAAGAGAAAGAATTCCAGGCACACAGTGATACTAGCAAAGATGGTAAGCTACTGAATTAACAAAACCACAGCACACAGAACTGTAAAATACTTCAGTAACTATGAGATGCAAAACAACACTTTGCAACTGTCAGGTCTGCCATGATTAAAGGTATCATGAAAGTATCTCAGGTATCTCAACAGTATTATCCACTTTGTTTGGCAGTAACTGTCATGAGCAGAAGGGGAAAAAAAATAAACATCTAAGAGCACTACCCTAAAGTAGTAGGTATTTTACCTAGTACTATAGATTCTCTCACACAATTTCAAATATTTAAGTTCAATAAGAAATGTTTCCTTCGACAACTGCCATTGTTAATGTAGTAACATTAGCCAACTAAAAAACAAGTATTCTCAAACATCCCTCTTTCATTAAGATATTCAGGACATAAGAACCATGCAAATGAAGTATTCACTTTACAAAGTGAAGTGCTCAACCTTTGCAGTCATGAAATGCTGGTATTTCACATTAGGGATACACTCTTAAGAGCTCCCATGTCCTTAAACTCTGATGGAATTTGCATGCTTATGTCCACAACATAGCATGGTCCACAACAAGCAAGTTTTGCTACAACAGCTGAAACACATCTAGGTGCTGCTACTGCTGCCAGTGTATGTTAGTATAATTTGGACTTTCTACACGAAAAAAAGAGGGTATTATAGACATATTAAACCACAATATTCATCACTAATACTCTGGATATGAAATTCCACTAGGAAATAAAAAGCAATCATTATCTGAATATGCCTGTACAAACAAGAAAGATTAAAATATCACATTGGAAATAGAAATCCTGAAGTAGCAACAGACTTCTTCAGTATTATCTAGCTTTAGAAGTTTTTACACCTTTTAAGAAAGTGAAAAATACTCTACTGTAAAATTAAAATATTTTAAGTATTAATCAGCTCAAACACATGACTACTCACAAGGCAAAAGATAAACTCGTCCACAACTATGGTAGCATTTCATGAAGTATTTTGATCTGCAGCCCCTTTTAGCAGTTCAGCTCCTTGAAGAGCGACTCCACTACTCTCTAATACTCTGAGTCTGCTGAACTGCAGCTGGTCCAACCTGGTCCCAGAGGGCATACCAGAGCAGGAGTACACAAGTAGTACTACAGCCTGGCTGCCTGGACAAGTCTGGCATCTCTCAGCACTGGGCAAGCTTGGCAACATATTACAGATAGCTTCTGTGCCTCTCCTGCACATAGCTCCTAAAAGTACAGGAGAGGGGGTGCTTGTTATTCTAACCTTATTTCACCAGTTTCTTTGGTGTAATGATTATCAAGGAACGACCAACAAGTCAAAAAAAGAGGTCCACCAAAGTGAATAAAAGCATGGTGGTCTCTATGAAGGAAAGATGAAGAGCTAGCTTCACTCCTAGAACCCTAGCTTGGTCAAGACAGCAGAAACCCTGCCACAGCCTTCACAGGACAACAGAATGAAAAGCAAACCATGTAGACTAATTGCTACCAGAGTGTTACACAACCATCAATCCAAATACATGTTCCATGATTTTTTGCTTGTGAAAGGCCCAAGATCACATTTCCATTTGGTTTCAAACTGAGACATTGTACCTTTAAGTTTTCAATACACTGTATCATTTACTTAGGTCACAGCTTTGAAGTTACATTGCACAAGGATTGAGAATGAAGGCACATTTGAGACATACAGCATGGCTTCACCAAGAGCAAGTCTTGCCTGATTAACCTAGTGGGCCTGTAAGGTGGAAAAACTAAATCACTGGACAAGGGAAGAGCTAAAGATGCCATCTATGTGGACTTCTTCAGGGTCTCTGATATGGTCACTTACAACATTCTTCTCTGTAAACTGGACAGATATGACGAGTGGATTGTTTGGTGGATGTCATATTGATTCAGTGGCCGCATCCAGAGGGCAGCAGTCAACAGCTGAGTGTCCAGATGGAGATAGTCATGTCCCTGATGGGTCCATACTGGGACCAGTACTGTTTTAAGATTTTCATTAACTACACTGGCAGTAGGATCAAGTGCATCCTCAGCAAGTTCATAGAGGACACCAAGCTGAATAGTGTGGTCGACACCTGAGGGAAGGGATGCCATCTGGTGGGAACTAGAAAAGCTTGAGAGGTGGGCTTGCCCTTGAGGAGCTCATGAGGTTCAACAAGGCCAAATAAGGTACTGCACTTGAGTTGGGACAAGCCCCAGCATCAATACAGGGTGAAGAACGATGGGATTGCAAGGAATCCTGTGGCGAAGGACATGGGGATACTGGTGGATGTAAAACTGGACACGAGGTGGCAACGTGCACTTGCAACCCAAATAGCCAACTGCATCCTTAGCTGTAACAAAAGCAGCATAGCCAGAAGGCCAAGGGAGGTGATTTCCCCCTCTCTACTCCACTCTTGTGAGACCCCACCTGGAGTACTGCATCCAGCTCTGGAGCCCTCAGTACAGGAATGACATGGCCCTGTTGAAACAGGTCCAGAAGGGCCACAAAAAATTTAAGAGGGCTGGAGTACCTCTCCCATGAAGAAAGGCTGAGAGGGCTGGGGTTTTTCAGCCTGGAGAAGACTCCAGAGACCTTACTGTGACCTGTCAAAACTTAAAGAGAGCCTATAAGAAAGATGGAGAAAGACATTTTAGGACAGCAAATCATTCTATTAAGAGAAGTAATACTCTCCATATCAAGAAGCCAAGCAGTGTATCAATTCAAGTTTGTGCTATACCATCACTGCTCTAACACTCACCTCCAAGACAGTCCCACTACTGACATACTACACAAGCATGACTCTCAAAGGCAAAATATATGAACACAGAGCATGCTTTTAAATCTACCTGGATGGATGCAAACGGTAATGCTTTTTTGAGATGTCTTTAACAGCTACATACTGCCAATATCCTTTTTAAGTTCCCAGATTACAGAAAAATTTTAAAATTCCACACCTCTGCTTTGCTAACTGCAAGTTTCCCTTAAAACACATTTACCTGTGTTCTAAGGAAATGAAAGTTGCTTCAACAGATGCAGGTCACCCCTCTTACCTAAGACAGTGAAGTGAGGGTCCAGAGGGAAAGCCACCCATTTAGCTCCACTCAGCTGAACAACTGCAGCTTCTCCTAATTCTTCAGCACTCTGTAAAACATGGGTAAAGAACCATGCAGGATGGTAATGGAAAGAGTATTGGTAAAGACTGACTTCCACTCCCTTCCTCCATTCAGCAGTTTGCATAATACAGGGAAGCAGGCTCAACCTATTAAAAGCAAGAACTAGTTAATACTTCCTTTAAGAGATTCATTTATGAGTATTCGTGAGACAGAACAGTACGGCAATATGTAACTCAATGCAATTTTGCAACCAGTAAGTTGTCAATGACTTTTGTCAATCCAAGCCACAAAAAGATGGAACTATTCAGACCCAGCAATTTACAGTGTTATTTGGTCATGTGCTACACTGCCAAGCATGGATCCTGGATGTCCTTTGTGATTTGTCTTTTTTATATATTCTCCTATGAGGTTGTTTTCCTGAAGAAATGCCTCACTAGCTGATATAGCTACTGAAGTGCTGCTTTTTCACAAAATATTACCTTTACACTGTGTTTGCTGACTTTCTGCCACCCAACAAGATGCATTACACATTACTATTCATACAAACCAGCTTTTTTCTAAACTTACATTCATGAGCAATACAGCCTTATGAGACTGTCAGGCACTGTGTAGATACAAGAAGTTAATGCAGTAAATGTTACGGTCAAAGTGCTTAAGGTGACAAAAGTAACTTCACGCATGCAACTTGCTCACTGCTGCTGTTTCTGGGAACCATTTAGCAACACTTATTCTCCTGAGAGAGGGGGAGCAGTAATTAAATAAAAAAAAACCCAACCCACAACACACATCATATTCTGTATTATTTGTTACAGCCCCCGAGAGCAAAGATATCTCTATTCTTCTTCAATATACCAAATCAAAATATGATTAATGACAGAAAACCTTTCAACACTGCTGCTTTCTGAAGCTCATAGCTACCTCAAATATACTGGGTACTTCAGAAAAAGCATAAAACATATCTCCTTTGAATAAAAATCAGTATCAATTCACTAACCAAAACAAAGCAAAGACTCTTAGTACCAGAAGCAAAGACTGACACTGGAAACATGACATATGCCTACATACTTTAGAAACTGTTTCCCTTTGTTCCTCAATTGCATGTTCTATTTTTATGAATTAGTGGCTTTTATTTTCCAATGTGTGAATACACTACTGTGGAGAGGGAGAAAAGTTTCCTGCCTTTAAAAAAAAAAAAAAGATGAACTATCTCTCAACATTCACTAAGTAAACAAACTAAAATTAGCAGAGTTAAAACAAAACAAACAAACAAAAGTTCTTGCTATGTGGGAAAGACTAAGATGATGCATATTTACAAAAATGTAAACACCAAATTTGTTCTAATTATTGTTTATACAGAATGTTATATGCTTAAACATGTTCATAGTTAAACACATTAATGGCTATTAAAACGTGACTCTAAGACATTTCCCCCTGCCCTGAATTTGGCTAAATAGAAGCTGTGAATTCATAAAGAACTAGTATAAAACACATCAACAAAACACAAATTCATGGTATTATATTGGCCTATATGTGTCATTTCACATTTCTGGAACAGGTTTTTTTCCTACTAATAAAACCAGAAATTAAATGAAAAGAAAGAACTGAACTTGTTTTATTTTCTGGAGTTAGTAAGATCAGAGACAATCTCAAAATGCTCTAACAAGCTGAGAACATCCCTAGGTGTATTTAGCATACACAGTGTCAAATTCTATTCATAAAAGAATCATAATTTGCATATGTCTTTAAGCAACAGCAGTAATTAAAAGAAACTAGAAGTTTTGTTTGCTATTTGAAAAAAAAGGATCAACCCCACACAGTGTTAAGGTTCTGAACAGGATCTAGACATATTTAAACTTTAAAACACTGCTGTAAAAAAAGTTAAACACTTCTGCTTTTCAAGCCTGCCTTTCCTTTAGCCACTAAAAAAAAAAGAAAGTTGCATAATCATAAAAAATCCCAAACAAATCAGAGCACTTATTTTGCCATGTAGCTTGGTGCTTTTATTTCTAAATTCTTGGGTGATACAATGATATTCGGGATATTCCACTAGAAAGAAAGAGCAAACAACTCTGGTAAAGAGAAAAAGGACTTGTATTTCCAGTATGGCAAATGTTACATTAAATAGGAAAGTATGGAGAGAGATGAACTATCTGTAATATTGCACAGAAATAATTTCTATTAATGATGTTTTTCGGCCCTGTAGTCCTAAGCAGCAGTCTGGCTTTTCTTCCAAGGTTTGTCTGTATTGACTTCACAAAACATTACTGTTATGAAGACAAGTCATAAGCACTGCAAATTGCATCTGTTTTACAAGACAATATTTGAGGAAAGCTACTGAATATGCATAGCTACTTCAAAATGCACATATTCTGTATTCAACAGAATCATTAAACTCTGAGTTTTCAGAGTATTCTCAATCTCTTTTTAAAAAAAGTACCTTCAACTGTTTCCAAGATGAAAGGGCACGACTATTCAGTGCACTATTCAAATTAAACAATGTGTGAGAACTGTAAAACCAATTTCCTAGCAGTTTTCATTCTTACCAGAGGTACCTCTCACCACCACATTATTCTTCCAATCAGTCATAGATGTCAGTTAAAGCACAGATTCTCCCTTACCAGGTAATCTCTCTAACTGGATGCTATGTGCATGAACTAGGAACTTAATCTTATCTCCTAGGCCCCTCCTTTTCAAACCAGTCAACAACAACAAAAAAGGTAAGCTGACAATACAATCACACAGGTCTTAGCTCATTAGGAGATGTAAGCTAATATCAGGTATGATTTCCCACTGAAGAGCTTTTTGGTAGACGTGCAAGAGAGACAGTAAAACTAATCTGACAAGCTGATTCTCACGGAGTCTCAGGGTTGCAGCCTTCTACTCGAGGTAGAGAAGTTTCCACACACACAGGCCGTCCCCCAAGTGAGGTGTTAAAACACAGGCTTTGTTCCAGAATTGGAACACCACTTGTACAGGACATATCAACAAGTATTTCTATTAACTGGAGAGCAAAAAAGAAAAGTCTAACTAGAAGCCTGTACGTTACACATTCTAGGCACTTTGAGAAGAGTTGTGGAAGATGCTTTATTTCCTGAACAGTAGCAACTTCTGAATGACCACAGGACATGATCTTAGCTGATTTACAAACAGACTCTGAACACTCCATAGAACTCTTTAAAAGAAATACTGCGGGTATGCTTAAAACTATAACCCCAAAAGTCCTGCAATCGGGACTGACAGATCACGCTTAGCAAAGCAGCCTGTCCACAAGTTAGCAAATCCAACTCTTCAGATTGGGCAGAACGTAACACGAGCAAGTGAACACCCCTACTTTGTTAAGCAGGCCTTGCACGCTAGTTATGCACCTTCACAGTACTTCACACACCTGTACCTCCCCGACTGCCGCAACTGCCCATGCTGAAGGCATTGTAGTACCCCTTGCCCAGACCAGACCCGAGTAGCGGGCACCGCCGCTGCCTCACTCGGCCGAGCCGGGAAACTGAGGGAGGGGCAGGCTGGGTTCACCCAAGGTCGCTCAGCAAGCCCAGTCTCCCCAGGGGCGGGCTGAAGTCCGGAGTCACCCGCCCGCCAGGCCCTCCGGCTTCTGGGGAGGGACGGGGTAGCCCTGAACCCATGTGCCCCACGGGAAAAAGGGAGAGGGACACTGACCCCACGCACCCCCACCGCCGGCGCCTCCTGCCCGCCTTCCCCAACCCGGGTGTAGAATCTCCTCGGTAAAGAGAAGCGGGCAGGGCCGCTTTGCGGCTCTCTCCCCTTCAGGCCGGCGTGAGACGGTCGCCATCCTCCTTCCCGGCCCAACCCCGGGCCGGGCGCTGCGCAGCGCCTACCGACCTGGGCGCCGCGGCCTGCTGCTCCCGGTCACTCCCGCCGCCCGGGCTCATGCGGGGGACGCGCTGCGCTAGGGGCCGTGCCACAGGCGAGGAGGAGGCGTCGTCGTCGCCGCCGCTGCTGCTGCTGCTGCTGGTGGTGAAGCCGCCGTGGCCCCAGGGCGGAGAAGACCGGACTGCGGCCTGGTGGGGCGGAGAAGGAAGAAGCGAACGGCCTGGCAAAGCCAGCAGCGCGGTGCGCAGGGGCGGGAAGGCGGGCCGGGCCCGCGGGTGCGCCTCCTCTCGCGGACTCAGTCGCTCTCAGCCCGAGCCCCGCGCCACCATCTTGGGAACAACGCGGATATCGGCGCGGCGCAAGCTCGGAGGACTCACGGCGGGCGGGGGGTAGGGGGGGAAGCAGGAAGGAGGACCCACTGCGTCCCGGCGTGCAACGCGGGCGGGGGGTGGGCGGGCGAAGCGCTTGTGCCACGCTACCCACCACGCAAAACCATAGAGATCACGGGCCGCTGCCTCCCCGCCTTTTTCACTCACGGCGCCAAGCGGAAGAAAGCCGAAGCAGCGCTTGCGTGCCGGAATGGTTGAGGCGAGAGCCGCCATATTGGAAGAGGGCAATGGGGTTGCTGAACTGGGGCCTCCCTCCCTATGAAGCAGCGGTTAGCACGGTGCACGGGGCGGGTACGTGACGGGTGGGGCGGAGCTCGGAGTAGCGCATGCGTCTGCGCTAGCTCTGCGGGGAGGGGATACCTGGGCGGGTTGGGGGCCGGCGGGGGAGCGTGGGCCGGCGGGGGTGGGTCAGTGTGCTGCGACGTGTGTGCGCTTTGAGAGGCGCGGGCAGGTATATACGCGCATGCATGCCGGCATACACACCCGCGAACATACACATAAACACACAGAAAGAGACATGTCCACGTGCGTGCATGTATCATAGAATCACAGAATGGTTTGGGTTGGATCATCTAGTTCCAATGCCCCGTGACGGGCAGGGACATCTTCGACTAGACCAAGTTTCTCAAAGCCCCGCCCAGCCTGTCCTTGAAAACGTCCAGCGTGGAGGCAGCTACAAATTATCGGGGAAACCTGTTCTCGTGTCTCACCACCCTTACAGGGAAGAGCTGCCTTACAGCGAGTCTAAGTGTACCCCATATCCTATCACTACACTCTTATCAAAGAGTGTAGGCCCCCCATTAACTACTGGAGGCTGCTATTGAAGCTCTTCTGGGAGCTCTCTCCAGACTGAACAACCCCAAGTCTCTCGGGCTGTCGTTACAGGGGAGGTGCTCCAGTCCTCTTACGATCTTCATGGCTCTCTTCTGGACATGCTTCAGTTGGTCCATGTCATTCTTGTGCTGGGGACCCCAGAGCTGGACACAGATGGGGTCTCACATGAGTGGAGTAGGGTGGAAGAATCACCTCCCTTGACCTGCTGCTGGCCATGCTTCTTTTTATGTGACCCAGGATTTGGTTTGCTTTATGGGCTGTGAGTCCACATTGACAGGTCATATGTAGATTTTAGTCCCCCGGAGTAATTTTCTGCTGCCCTGCTCTCAATCCACTCATTGCCCAGCGTGCATGTGCCTACCTTACACGCGTAGGCATGTTGATGCACATTGTGTACACCAGCGTGTGTGTCTATACACACACACCTTTGCACAGGCACACACATATGCACCCTGTTCATGCAGGTGCCCAGCTGCAGGCAGGCAAGCATGCAGCCATGGAGGCACACACACAGCCCAGGGGAGGTGGCACAGCAAGAGACCATGGCTGCTGCAGGTAAGAAGAGAGTCACCATGACCTTCTTGCCCCTCAGGGAGGTCCCCACCAAGCCCTGCCACTGTGAAGCCCGGCTGCACTGTCTGGCCTGTCTGGCAGGCCCCATGGCAGCCTGCCCAGGCTTTATCAAGTTTAATCTGGGCAGGGTGCCAGGGTCAGCTGGTGGGAGGGAATGCAGGGAGGGGAATAGCTGGTGACCTCTGAAGGGGAGCCTGCACTGGCGCCATATGTTGCTGATGATGCCAGCTGAGTCACACAAGGATAGGCAGCACCTGGACTGGTCATCCCAGCCTTGCTGGGCTAGGCAATGCCCAGCCTGGCCACCCAGCCATGTCAGGCTCCTCATGAGACAGAGAAGAGGATGGGGAGACCAAGGGCTGGCTGGCTGGCTCAGGCTGAGGCTCAGGGAGGGCCTTGCCATCACAACCTTCAGGAGCAGACAGGTCGGCAGAGGTCCACCACGGTGTAAATTTAGGTCACCAAGAGCCTGGTGTTATTCAGACTCCAAACCCTGGGAGGGTCACAAAGCAGTAGGGCCCTAAGGGTATGCAAGAAATTCTCTGGAACTACATATCCATGCCTGAACCCTGGCTTGCTTGTCTGCCCCTACAAATATTTTTTTGGTTGCCTCATGGGTCATTGTGTTGCTTTCTTTCCGCTACCTACACCCCAATTTATGCATTGCAAGTAAGCTTTCAGGGAGATTTTAAAAACACAAGAAAAATTTGCCTTTTGGCAGGTCAATGTTGAGAGCAAATTGATCAAATAATTTCAAAATTGGACATGCATGCAAAATTTCTTTTTTGGTAGATTTTATGGGTTTTTTTAGGCATTAAATATGTGGCACTGCAAGCATACAAGGGGAGAAGAAAAAGCAAGTAGAAGAAATGGAAACTGATCTGAATATTTTTAAAATTATCCCTTAATAAAGGAAATTAAATAGGAGTGGTTCTACCCTGGCAAAAAATACACTTTTTTTGGTGTTATTTTTTATAAGGTGTAATCCAGAACCTTAAGCAGTTCTTAAATATTAGAAAAAACTATTAAAATAATAAATGGAAATTCTCAAAGCATGATACTGAAGCTGAGTGTTTGTTCTGACTCGGGAAACATGTTTAAGATCTTTGAGAAGACATGGGTACATTAGACGCTCTAGCATGATTTTGGAAGACCTAACATGTATGCTGCAGGGTAATAGCTGGTAAGACCACTGGGCTTAAACTACATTGTTAGAAATCAGCACACAGTCCTGATGCTCAGAAAGAAGATGGTAGGCAGATGTGTAATGGAATATTAAGACTGAATGAAGTACTCTTTTGCTTCTGTGTGATCTGAAAGTAGAGTGCATTGCTGTGCTCAGGTGGTCTTCAGTATTAATCTAAAAATAATTGCTGAAGTGAACACTCTCTTCTGCATCTGGAGGCTCTTTCCCACACAGTAGCAAAACTTGCCAACTTTTATGAACTTTCCTGTTACCTCTGAAATAATGATATTGAGAAAACTGTATCTGAAAGATAGTCTCTTGCTACTTTTCCCTTACTCTGTTGGAGAGCTGACATGGCCAATCATTATCTCCTACTTGACTAATAAAGATGCTATGAGGAAGCATGCCACAGGCTAAAGTCCAAGTAAGCAATATCTTCTGCCCTCCCTTTGCCTACAGATCCAGTCTTCCCTCATCACAGAGATGCTCTGTGCCATTCAGGTATAACTTGGTTTTGGTAAGTCCATGGTGTGAAATGTTCCCATGCACCTCCTTGCTCTTACTGAGCCTGAAAAGAGCTTCCCAAAATTTCAGATGAAACTGATCACCCATAAGTACTCCAGATCATCTTTGCCTCTTGCCCTCAGAGACCTCCCACAAACACCACAATCATTCAGGTATGAAAGAAAGTGGCGTCACAAGGGTATTGTCCACTTCTCAGCATGCTTGGTTGCTTCCCATCTGCTCCCATGAGCTTACATATGCCCAGTTTAAGTAATCTGTAAATTTATCGTCCTTTTCTGTGAGCAGCATCTTTCTCACCCAAGCTTTGCTACTGTCCATAGCTATCTGGCATCACCAAGACCACACCTTGCCGTTAGTGATGTCACCAAAATAGTCTTTTCCATGTCCTTTGCCACTAGGTGTTCTGCTCCATTAAGCAGTAATGCCATGATTTCCTTAGTCCTCCTATTATTTTCCTTCACATCCCTCACCAGTTTAAACTCCAGCCTAGCTTTGACCTTCACAATTTTATTCCTGTGTTCTTAAATGATGGTCCTAAAGCCCTTCCTAGAATATATCTCGGTCGATAATTGCATGGCAGCTGACTTGATAACTTTTATCAGTACATTTGCTCATCTTCTCTTATGCTTATAGCGGAAAGGACCAGGACTGCTCAAAATACCCAAGATAGGATTTATACAATAATAGCCCCTTTTTACTCCTCTTTTTAAAAATTTTTATTATTTTTTTCTTTTTTTTTTTTTTTCCCAAGTAGAGCCAACACTTGGTTTGGAGTCGGGACTTTTGACCCTTGTAGACCATCAAGTCCATCTCTTTCTCCCACAAAACAATCAGTTGCAATCCTGAGATCTTGTCCTTAGTAATGGGCAGCTCATGGCCCATCACTGCTCTGAAGTAATATTGCTTGGACATCTCACAGGATTTCCTCTGAATAACCAGTGGGATTGAGAGGAAGAGGCAGATGGTAGCAGATGGAGGAAATGTGTAGGACAGACCCAAATAATGTAGATGCTGGCATTTATGTATTGTACTGGCTGCATGCAGAGATATGGGAAGGAGTCTTCTCTCAATAGGACAGGTATGAAAAGACTCAGTCTTCCATTTTGAAGAGGTGTGGGACAAACCACACTGTTTCTGCACATGGAAAGAATGATATGGTAGAGGATCGTAGTGAATGATGCTTATGGTCAGGATTGTGCCCCAAACATTTCTAGAACATACTTCTCTGAGTGTTAACCCTCCTTTGTTCCCCCTCCTTTCTGGAGGCAGCAGGGGGGGGATCCTCGCACCACTGAGTCCAGGTAAACAGCCTGCCTAGGGGTGGTCTCACCCCTGTGGTACGCAAGGCCCAGGCTATATGTTTGTTTCCCTGGGTATAGCATATACTTATGCCGTATTTGGTAGGTGTTAGTTCATTGGTTAATCTTTGCGTTAGCAACAGATGCTCATTGGATCAGTGTTCACTGGGGCAAATGGTAAATAGGGGTCGTTTGGTAAATGAGCCCCCCACATCATGTTGGAGCCTGTGTCTGTGTGCGTGCCAGTGCTGCTGTGGTCCGCCTTGCCCGGGACTCAAACCAGTGCCCCAGGAGGCCTCACGCTCCTTCATCACCATCACCCAGCTGTGTGCGGTGCCGTGGACAGTACCCCGTGGGATCAACCACTGCATGATCCATTGCTGCAGGAGAAATGCCAGCAGCCTGTGTGAGCCAGCGTTGCTGACCTGCCACAGCCCCCCCTCGAGCGGGAGACCTTTGTGTCCTGGGAGAAGCAGCAGCCACGCGGTGCAGCCACGCGGCCGGCGCCATTTCCTGTCTCCGTCTTACGGCACATCCGTGCCACGTTCTCTGGACTATAAACATTATTAAGGGGAGACTTCACGAAGTTCTCAGCTTGTAAGTCAAGCCTTTCTTTATGGAGTTTTCAGTTAGGGTAGCGTTGAGATTGCTCCGGGTGGAGGGTTGCCGGTCACTGACCAACCCCTCCCCCGCCGCTTTCTGAATCCGTTTCGATTCTAAGTTCTGTGAATCATTTGATTTAAGTGCCCATACACAAACATTCTGTAAAGATAGTTTCACTAACCGAATATCGATACCTGTGAAGGGTGACTGTAAATACCCCGTTACAGAGTTTGTGTATATATATATAAAATAAACTTAACATATATTTTCATTGATATATCTGCTGCTCATTTCTGAGGGCATATTCACAACATGGATATACCAATAGCAAATTGCTCTATAGCAGTAGTGCATGGATGACTGAGCTGCATGGTGGATTTCGCTTTGATTTTGCTAGGAATAAGTTGCTATTTTGGAGGAACCAGGCAATCACTTTTAATTTTTATATGATATGCTTGCAATGTTTTTTTACTCTGAAGTAGGTTGATTAGCATTATATTTACTGTGGCTGTTGGTGTGACTAAGTTGTTTCTGTTGCAAAGGGGATAACTGTACTTTCCTGCCTCATTTAAGCATGTTACACATTCTGAAGTGCTGTTATTAGAGTACAGAAATGCTTCTGCTGCCTTGAGTGCTTTCAGCTATTCTGCATTGGTACAGCCAGCTGCTGGAAAGCAACTGGATCTGCCCCCCTGAGCAGACTGAATTTGGAGAAATCTGATTGGAATTCCCACTGTAAAAGCCACCACTCCCTCCATGCTTCCTCACTAATCCCTCTTGTGGCTCTAGTGCCTGGGTGTGTACTGCAGCTGAGAAGAACAAGTGCTTAGACCGTATTTCGCAGCAGTCTCCTCCACAGAACAGGCTCCAATTGCATGAGTGAAAGTAATGCTGGGTAGAGAAAATAAAAGTCAAAAAGTATAGCTAATAAACTGGTTGCTAAATAGAAGCCTTGTAGAAAATCTCATTATCTGAGCATTTGGAAACAAGTGTCTTTTTTATCTGCTGAAGGGGAACAAATGAAAATTGCCTCATGCACAAGTTGTATGAAATAGGCGTCAGCTTCCAGCGGGAGGAAAAGAAGATTAAAAATAGAATCCTGAGCCTCATTCACCATTTACTTATGATGCTGCAGAGATGCCATCATGAGCCAAGTCTGCTGCATATTAATTTCGGAGATGTTGATGTCTCACTTCAGAGCTTTGTAGAAAATAATTTCCTCTGGAGATGTCTTTGTAAATAACACGGAACACTATGTGTGTCCTGTTCTCATTTCATGTGAAAACCCCAATGTAAATGACCTGATAATAACTTTTTTTTGGTGTTGATTTCAAATAATTATGTGAGTGAAAATTAGACTGAAGTTCTGTGGGTTTAACCCACAGATAATAGCATCTTTTTGTGAACAATCTACCTTAATTAATCCTGTTAGAATGAGTACATTGAAGTGTTATGAACCTTGGGGAGCCAAGCCAAAAGCTTTGATTTGCTTATAGCTGAAGCCTTTATGCTTCCCTTTGCAGATAAAAAGATAAGGAAGGGGGAAAGATCATCAGCCATATAATGAAATACTGAAGTTCAGAGTTAGAACTAGTTTGAGCAATTGAGAGATTAAAAATCCCTCTAGTGACTGAATGATGATGATGGTCTGTGGTGGTCTGCCCTCTCATCTATTACTCTCTTTTTCCCTGGTAGAGATTTGGAGGTGGAGATAACACTCTTGACTTAGAACTCCTCGGTTTTGACACAGACAGGGGTACTTGAGCTCTTAAGTCAGTCCATAGCAGGCTGCAAGTCTATTGGCCTAGTACAGTGTAATCCTTTTCTTAAGCAGGTGCTGATGCTGAGACAGTATGGTGGAAGCTGCGTGGCTTGGCTTTGTGATAAGCAAGCAAGATTCTTTGAACTTGAGCCCTGAATGTAGGAAATGGCAGGTCACAACTGAAGTGTGTGTTGCTTCTAACCTTCTCTCCTCTCATTCCTTTCATGATGGTGAGGAGTTAACCAATTTAAAGTGGTTAGTAATGTGCCCCTCTCCATCCCCTTCTGGCCACTCTACCCTTTGCTGCTTATGATAAACATGACCCTTCTCGTGCTGAGAGCTGTGGTAAGACTTCTAGTGGAGTGTCAGATATGAATGAAACAAGTGTGAATAGGAAAAGAGGAGCTTCAGTTTTCAAAGTTCTACGGAGATGGCACAGATACGATTTTCCTCACCTCCTGTATGTATTGATACAGGTGAGCTTTTTTACCAGTGTTAGTTTTTAATGTCTGAAGTGAGTCTTTGCTTTTGTTATTGGATTGGTGTGTAGGAATAGCAAGGAGGGTGTTTAAACTCTACCAAATTAGAAGTTAATCTTTACTCACAGGACAGAAACATTGGTTTGAAAAATACAGAAGCAAAATGCAAGCATTGGAAAAGTCTGTTTCACAGAATCATGCATCCAGGTGGGTTTTTAATATCTCCAGAGAGGGAGGCTCCACAACTCCCCTGGGCACCCTGTTCCAGTGTTCTGTCCCCTTCACAGTAAACTTTTTTTCCTCTTGTTTCCATGGAACTTCCTATGCCTCAACTTCCACCCATTGCCCCTTGTCCTGTCATTGGGCATCACTGAGAAGAGCTTGGCTCCATCCACTTGGCACTCACCCTTTACGTATCTATAAACATGAATGAGGTCACCCCTTAGTCTCCTCTTCTGCAAGCTAAGGAGCCCCAGCTCCCTCAGTTTCCCCTCGTAAGGAAGATGTTCCACTCCCTTAATCATTTTTGTGGCTGTGCGCTGGAGTCTTTTGAAGTAGTACCCTGTGCTTCTTGAACTGAGTGGCCCAGAAATGGACACAATATTCCAGATGCAGCCTCACCAGGGCAGAGTAGAGGGGAAGGAGATCCTCCCTGATTAAACTCAACATTCATGTTTTTCCAATAACCTGAATTCTCACTCAAGAGGGAAAAGATAATGAATGGACTGTGAACATGGCATCAAGAGTGGTTTTCAGTATTTCATCCTAGGAGCTGAGCTACTTACCTTCAGTTCTTAGATTAAACTTCTCTGTAGGCATTTCTGAAGGTCTGCACATGCTTCTGAGTCTTGAAAAGCACATTTTTTTTTTCCCCTTTCCCCACATGGTCTCTTGGTTAAGGTGTGATGTGGAGGTTCATGTTATCTTAAAGTAGTTCGCTCTTCTGGCTCAAAGGCTGATGTTGATCGAGTGAGGGTGTTTTGGTTCCCCACTGCAAGATGAGGGAGAGTTCCTGCTGCATTTTCCTGTAGTGAGCCTGTCCAGAAAGAGCCTTGTTTCCCTGAATATTTTGCCCAGCACAGCATCTTCTGGAAAGTAATGGATTGAAAAGAGAAGCAGATAATTTGCACCCCTTCATCTCTGAGACTTGTGTACCATCTTTCTCCCAGCCTTGCATTTTCTTTGTCCAGTCACCCTGAAGGAGCAGAGTATAGACATTTCTGTTCTTCCTCTTGGGAGTGTGATGCTTGTGCTATGCTGCAGGTCTCCATGTTATTTCCTTTGATCATCTCTGCAGATGAACTGGAAATGCTCTTTTTTTCCCAGCCATTCTTCATTCCTTTCAGATCTGTGCCATGAGGATGCCCGCACTACAGAGATTTTCAACCAGTTTTTTTCTCCCTTTTTTGCTCGGTGCCATGCTGTATCATGCACTTTTCTACAGTTACAGCCTGGCCCTGGTTCCTGACACGGTGTCTGGTTTCAGAGAGAAGTCTCCAGCGGTTGCTGTAGTTGTGAAAGATGCTTATGAGCAATGCTTTTGTTTACTCAGAGATTTCATGGGGACATCTTGGTATGTTCTGTAGCAAGCAGTGCAGCTGAGATTGCCTTACATCCTATAGCTATGCAGGTTTGAGTTAACTATTGTTTTGGTTGTAAAAGATAAGCCTAACTGACAGCTGACCACATGTCCACCTTATTTTTCCAAGATATATATAGAAGTGTGACTTGCTGAGCAGAGCGAAACGACTTTGTGCACTTAATGTGACATGCTTAATAATGCTTGGAAGAGTGAAGGCATCTGCATTTATCAAGCTGCCATGGCTAAAAAGAAAATCTGACAAGCAATCCAGCACAAACACAGCACATATTTTTCTAAAACAAGGGACTGCATGATGCCAAATTGCTTTAGAGACAAGGCATTCTATTTTTCCAAGAGAAAACTTGTGTCATGCCAGAAACTCACTTTACTCTTGGGTTATACTACAGAGTGACAAATCCAATTTACTTTTCTTTTTCTTTTTTTTCTTTCTTTGGCATTTTAATGTCATAATTATTTTCCTATTTAAACAGATCATTCCTTGAATATAAACTATGGTTTAGTTATTAGCACTGAAGTGACCCATTGGTGAAACCAGGTCTAGCTAGCTATCCATATTTGCTCCAGTCAATAAATTATTTTTAAAATATCAAGACATGACTGAAAAGTTGAAGGCTCGAGTAATTAGCATCCAGTGTGCGGGTTTCCATACCCAGTATTTTCATACAAGTGCATTAGTGATAATGCTGTCTACAGAGATTTTAATTTGAAAAGGAGGGTGCTCCCTAGGGATGACTCCTTGAAAATGAAGCCTCATTTAGCTTAGGAATCAAAAAAAAACCCCAAAACATCAGCCACGGCTCCAACCTCTCTTAATTCAGGTGCTAGAAGATGTTAGAAGAGAAGCAGCCTGGCTCCTCTTTTTTCCTCATCACAATACTGTGCCAATTTTACTGTAGCTCTTGCTGCTGCAGAGACAGCTGTACCAGGTTCAACCTCCTGTAGTTGTTGGGACCTACCCTGCAGTATGTCCTTATGTGAAAGGTAGAATATACAAGTCACATAATTTCATCAGTATATGATGCTTGGATGGCTGTGCCTTGCGGGAAGGCACAGAAAAAAGAGGGGAAGTGGGAAGAAGAATGAGAGTTTCAGCTGCCTCACATACCGTGTCCCAGTGAGTTGCCTGGTTTTAGTATTAGGTGGAAATTTATTTCTTGTGGTTTGTGCCTTGGTCCCTGCTTTACTTAGAGGGAGTTTCAGAGGAGGGGACAGATGGACAAGGATTTGGGAGGTATTGACAGTTGAGCATGGCTGAGGAGAAGAGATCAAAAATGTTAATTTATTACCAAAGTGGGGGTGAATTGTGTTTGAACCCAGAACTTACAAGTGCTATAGCTTGTTTGTCTACAACTGCTATCTCCAGTGCTGACCTCACCACAGAAGCATCAGCTTGAGAGACAGCATACAGATGTCTGGATATGATTTTATGCTTGGGGTCCTGCTAGAGCATTTTGCTGTCTGCGTCTGACCCATGTGCCTGCATTGTCTCTCTGTGGAAACTACTATATAGTATCCATCTCAGCCCCATGTCATACCTCTTACCCCAGAGCTGAAGTATATTCTGGACTGGTAATACCTATATTACAGAAGAGATCATCTAGGCCATTATTTACCCTGAAAACATGTGCTTTGTCTGGAAAAGCACTGAACATCTATCTCATACACATCAACCCACCACTGCCGAAACACAGATCTACAGTAAGGGGTCTCTACATTTGTGTTTTTGCTTTCACAGGTTTGCTTTCTTAATTTTATATTTTGTAATATTAGGAAGTAATACTTTATGTCTGGCATGCTGAAGAAATACAGGTATTTTCACTGAGAAAGTGAAATCCTTTGTGGCACAGGAAAATCCAGTTGAAATACATGGTTTTGCCTCATTAAGTACTGAAAGGTTTGGCCCTTGGGATGGAAATAGACCTGGAAATTTTATGAAGGTGCTTCAGAGCTCCTTTTTCCTGTTGCTTTTTTCTTTCTGATATGATGACTGGAGCTGTCTGGATGCAGAACTCATTTGGACTGAAAGTAAGTGTATTTCAAAACAGGATTTTCATTCTCTGATGTCTGAGAAGGTCTGCTCAGGTATGAAACAGTATATTGGTTTTGGTTCTGATTTTCTAGGCTGATGTGGAATACTGATTTTACTTTACTTATATGGAAAAGGTCAAGCTTGTGAACAAATTATTGTGTTGCTAAAGACAGGACAAGTTCCTTTGAACTAGTTCCTTTACTAACTTAAAATGATAATTTATTACAGGCACCTAATATCTGCCTGGGTGCATTCCTGTGTGGTCTAGTATAGGTCATCCTGCTCTGGCAGTGCGATTGGACTAGGTGATCTTTCAAGGTCCCTTCCAGCCCCTAACATTCTGTGATTCTGTGGAAATAAAAACCTGCTACTTCACACTGTTTTAGAGATGTGGAAGATGAAATATAATGCTCTTCATGTACGTGAGGCTCAGATTCAAACTGATACAATAAACGTTAATTGTGACTTCTTATCAGGTTTTCCTTTGAAAGCCTACAGATTCCCTGACAGTCCTGCAATTACAGAGAGAAGTATTAAAAAAATCATCACAAAGCAGATGTGATTCTGTGCCCAAGTTTTATTCTGTAACCCTGAAAGGCTGACCTGACACTGCTTTTGCAAAAGGAGTCAACAGATAAATGCCCATACACTTTTTTGTAAGTGACACCTGATTTAAATAGTATCTCCCCTGGTATTCTTACTATTCTAGAGAGGATATTGAAAATTGAATTGATCTCATCCTTCTAAATTGATTAAATTAGATATCATTATAGACATAAAAGCATTATGAAGTTGGATGAGCACTCACAAGCATAGCTTCAAAAGACCCTTGCACGATGTAGATTCTGTAACAGCAGACATCACAAAGCAATCTGCCAGTTTTTTTGTTTCTTGTTCTTACTGTATGAGCAGGATTGGATGCATGTCTGTTAATTAGGACTTCTTATCTGTAATGACCATAAAGGAGATAAAACGGTAGAGCAAATTTTAAATTGGTGTGCTGTTGGAGTATAAGTCATAAGAATTTCGTCTTTGAGACTCAATCACCAGTCCGATCTTCTGTGTTGGAATGGGGAATTTTCATTTAAGGCACAAATCCCTCTAGCTTGGAATGAACAGCTCAAAATTACTGAGGGGTCTGTCCCTCAAAATGAGGAGAAATATTGTAAGATTAATTGTTTAGAATGGGGGTTTATCTTTCATTAAAGTATCTATGCTGATATTTCTAAGACTGCACCTTATGCTCCAGAAGCAACATCCTTCTTTTTGCGTCTTATAATTTTGGTTAATACCATGCTTACTAACACTGCTATGCAATCCACGGTTCAATTAAACAAATGAGCTCCTAAATGTAGCAAGTAGCTCTCCCTGCCTTTTTTATCTATTTACTTCTCCATAAAAAACTCCTACTGAATCTGAAAGCAAGATTTACACAATAAACTCTTTGCCCTGAGTACTGTGAATAGTACCCAAATACTGTGGTTTGATTTCTTTGCCAAGAATCCAGGCTTCTCAGAAGCTTTGTTATAAGCCTGTTGGATCCTCAGTTAAGAGTTATGTAGCACACTAAATACAATCATTTATGGCTGAATGAGAGTTGTAGAGTGATTTCTAATGCTATAATGCTTGTAATGCTGGAAATAGTCCTTTTATACAGTGTGTAAAGTACTATGAAATAGTACTTTCATACACATAACTGTGTCATACACTTAATTGCTAATTAAGACATAACTAGACAAACCCACTAGCCTTAGCACAAAAAGAAGCCTTCTCTCCATGCTGTGTAAGCCACAGACTAAATGCAAGCCATGTGAATGATGGAATATTCAAACTGCAAAGTCTTCTGCATTACATTTACATTAAACAATATCCTAGGCCAAGTCTTCCCTGACCTACTGTCCTGAAGGGTCAAACCCCAAAACATGCCCTAGCCCAGACAATGGGCTAAGCACCTGTGAATGTGCTAACCTGGACAGTTCCTGGGGTCCAGATAAACATGCACCACATGTAATTAACTTTCTGACATGGCTGTGAACTGTGTGTGCCCCAGCCATATTTGGGTATGGCCCATCCTGTAGGTCCAGTTACCAGGTGTCTGTTACCAAAGGGCATTAAGTGTGTTGGGGCCGTATTTAAACCAGCCAAGAAGTTAGGCAACTTGCCTTGTTCTCACCCAGACAGCAACAAGAGCCAAATGCTTCCAGAATAGCAGCTGAAGAACTTGTCCTAACAGGAAACTACTACACCCAGGCCTTGCACCTGGACCACGGCAGAGAGAGGAAAGGTCCAAGGGAACTGAATCCCAGGAGAGCCATGGAAAGACTACAGCCCAGTGAGGGAGCACACAAGAGAGGCCCCTTAGCCCTCTCCGAGCCAAGGGCAACTCAAATTACAGCCACAGCTTTCTCGTTTTCAAGTGTTTGTTGCTAGCAATGGCTTGACTAATAAATATTTTGTTTTCCTCAGCTTTTCTGTTTGTATTTATTTGTATGTGTGTGCACATGCATGTTGATGCATGGAAAAGCAGGGCAAACATATGATAAAGACCAACATTTTAAGAAGATTGTTTTGAAGTATCAAAACCTATCTGTATTGGGGTATCATGCACCTATGACAAAGACAATTTTTACTGCTCTCATGAGGAATTGATAGGAAAACAACAGTGGCTTCTTTTTAATTGAAGAAGTTGCATGGTTGGAATGACTCCACATATTGTTAACAAAAGATGGAGATGAATTGAATAAATTGCTAATTGTTTATATAAAGTCATTTAGATCTAAATGAGTATTCATAAGAATGACCTTACTGATAAGACCCTTATATGATGTAGATTCTTTATCAGTGGTTATCAGTGTGTAGTCTGCTCTTTTACAATTTTTACTTTTTGCCATATGAGGAGAACTAGGTGTTTGAAAATATGTGTGATATGATTAGCTTTGGGGCTGTGAAAACGTTTTCCAGTCAAGGCAGCATAGATAAACAGGCTGCAGGGAAAGAATCAGAGAGGGATATCTTTGCTCCATGAGTGTGGCAGAAGCTGATTATTGAAACAGAGTTGCTCCCTGGCGTTTGTGCCAGATTCTGGTAGCTGGAAAGAGTGATGATTACTGTAGGGTTTTCTGTAAAGGACTAAACTTTATCTATAGATAAAACAGTTGTAAAGGTACCATATGCGCTGCTAGCACAATACTAATTTCTTACCCACGTGGGAAAGTAACCTCTGGATAACCTCTGTTGTTCACAGGGAAGGTAGATTTTGCAGATTCAGACTTTTGTTCCATTTTTTACAAAAAGAGGGATTTTAATGTGGGGAAACCTTGCTGTAGACCAAAATTCTGTTTCAGCTGTCTTGTGATTTGATTACTGAAACCTGATTTTTCTTACATGAATTCATGAATACAGTTAAAAAGATCATGTATCCTCTCCCTAGCAATGGATGTCATCTCAGGTGTTCATCCTGAACTGGAATTTCGGCTTCCATTGATATTGCAGTAATTTGGATAAAATCAATATGATTATTAATTTTATTAGTTTTTTCTTTATTTAATCCATCTGTTTACCACTTCCAGATACAATTACACTTAACACAGATACAAACTATGCAGCAAAGTTAACTGAAGTATGTAAGCCAGTGTGAACTAAAAGACTAAAATAGCCTTCAAATCTGCTTTTCTTCTCAATAACACTCTGGAAATGGTCTGGTTAGACAACTAATTATTCACAAAACATCTCTTTTGTAGTTGATTAAAGTTGATCTTTGCCAGGGAAAGGGACTCTGAATGGTATGTCCTCTGAGACATGATACATCTCTCTGGGCAACCATGAGGATGATCTGAGCTGTGGTACCTGCACCCTGACAGGACATTAGAGGGAGAGTCAGCATGCATTGCTCCTCCCCTACTGACTACTCTAATTTCCACTGGAAGAAAATTTGTAAGAAACTCAAGGAAGAATCTGTGGTGGCCTCCATCAATCCCTTCATGTGGACATTGAGGGACTGAGACTTTGGGACACAGAGCAGAAGGCATTGCATTGCTTCTTTGGCTGATGAGTGATAGATCTGAGTTAAGCACAGAATAACAGCACCTGGGGAATTTTAGCAAAGGCCACACCTCCAAGGGAAGATTCAAACTTCTTAGCCAACTGGACAGGCAGAAACAGCCCTGGACACTGCTGCTAGCAATCACATCCCTAAACAATGTGGAGTTCAAGCAGGAGACTTTACATTTGGCAGTCAAATTTTTGAGGGAATTTAAAATGTAACTCTCATGTCTTCTGTGCTGGGGAACAGATGAGTCATCCTCTCTACAGAGAGTTACCCACTGAATGGGGAATGAATTTTTCTGTGCATTCAGTAGTGACCTAATAATCTTATTGGTGTCATGCAGAACAAGAGAAGGCCAGAGCTAACCATTTATTTCAGCTGTTTAGGTAAATGGTGCAAGTATCACCTTGTAGGTGAAACTTGCAGGAAGTCTGATGGCATTGGGGTGGACCATGGGGAGGGAGATCATAGAGGAGGAGTTTCCTTCTCAGCTCTCCTGGATTTTGTTCTCAAAGATTTAAAACAGGTTTTGCCTGGATAAACTGAGTGGCTTTTCCCAGCTCCATCATTTAAGTCTATGGTGCCCAAACTAAATGGCCTTTAACATTAGTCTTTAAATCTTTTAATGTAGTGATTAAACATGACAGGGATTAAGACCCTGTCCAATAGCAGTTCACCTGGGTGTGTTGTTGGTTAAATGCAAAGCACAAAGCCAAATGCTCTTAAGCACCCAAGCATACTGCTCTTTCAAAATGTAGCAAGCCCCATCATGTCTTGTGATTAGGAAGCATTAATGTTTTTTATTGAAGATAGAGCAGAACAAAAAGCTGATAAAAAGAAAATCTTTCAGAGGAAAACAACAGATTGTGGACAAAAAGTTATAACACAAGTTGAAGGATTTTATCCTAAGTATTTATTTTTTAAAAAATATAAAAATATGTATGTTATGGTTTGGTTGTATTTAGGCTTATACCTAGTCTAGTGGAAAAAGAAATGATAAATACATAATTTCCTCAAGTATCTAGGTGAGAGATTAAGTTATGCATATAAGGCAAACCAAATAGAGTTTGACATAAGCCCCATTATCTAACAAAAGCTTTCTTTTGGCTGCCAAGTTGCCTCAAAATCTCCCAGGAAATGTCAGAAAGTACCTGTGCAAGTACCTGTGCAAGCCTTTAATTGTATCAGCACACAGCATATTTATTCCTGCCAAATTTATGCCATTTTTTGTTTGTCACCATTTTATGTGGTTTTAAGGTTAACACATAATTTAAACGCTGATCTTTGTTTCTTCATTGGCCTTTACCCATGATGCTAATTACTATAGCAACTGAATGCTTCACATGGCTTTTTTTTTCCGTAACATGTCAATGAGACAAATAGGTAGAATCATTATACTTAAAGATTAACAACAGAAAGTTTGAGGCAAAATGAAGTTTCTTCGTTTACTGAGAAAAAAAAGCCATTTCAGGAAGATTAAATAGTCCATTAATAGTTTTTTTGGTTTAGCTGGGGGGTGCGGTCCTGTCAGCCTGGGAGTGTGAGGCTTTTGTTTTTTGCTCCAGAAAATTAAAATGAAAATGTTTTCTTTCCACGTAATTGAATTTAAGATGAACTCATTTGGGTTTTCTGCACTGGCTCCAAATGCTTCATTTGCAATCCCTTCTTTTAAGAAGAAGTAAAATTTGTTAGTGGGACAGAGTCCTTCACAGATTGTGTCTCTAATGCTTATTTTCTTTACAGGGGTTAGGTGGTGCTGTGTACCATGACAGATGGAATTGAGATTGAGAAACATTAGGGTTTCTAAAAAAGCAAAGAAAACACATGGCTTTATCATACTGTTGATATCTGTGGACATGCCAACAGACAGAACCAAAATGCAAGATTCCCTGCATGGTATGCAATGAAGAAGGCAGCAGAGAGCAACAGCCAGCTGTCCTGTACTGGGTGGCTGAGGCTTTTGGGAGGGCTAGGATGCTTTGGCAGAAATTTTCAGAGGCTTTTCTGGACAGAAAAGAAAAAAAGGGAGAGCCTCAATGCCTCTCAGCTCTTGAGCAAAGCGGCTTTTGCTTTAATCTTTCTGCTTTTTCTTTGCATGCTGCTTTGCACCTCTTGCTCTTTCCTGATGCCACATGCTCACTTTTCTTCACAGTCCCAGTTCTCCCCAGGCTTCTGTGTTTCTTCTACCATGTTTTCTTTATATATCACTCTTCCTACTGCCCTGCTTACCATCAGTCTCTGCTTTCTTTTGTGCTCTCACTATTCACTCACAGTTTTTGCTTTCTATTCCCCCTGCATGTTGTTTTCCTCATGGTCTTGCTAGTCTTCAAACATGTGTCTCCCATTTTTCCCTCATGACCTTCTTTGCCTTTACCCATTTCATCTGTTGATCCTCATCCACTCCCTGATTCCACCAAACCCCACCAGACTATGCTGATCCCCATTCACTTCACATTTAAATCAGCCACCTTTTTACAAGGTATTTGGATGGTGTGTGGCTCTTCAGTTTTGGCCCCTGCTCAGGGGGCAGCACCCTAAAGCTGTGGAAGTGCATCTCTGGGCAAAAGGTCTAGCAGATCTAGTGAGAGATGTAGCAGATCTAGTGCTGTCAGTCATTTTGAGGAAACCTTTCTGGGGATGTAGGGGCTGTGGACATCAGTAAGCCTGCTCACAGATAAGGAAGATATGTAAAACAAGATGCTTTGGCAGGCCTGGGGAGAATGTGGGGGGCAGAGGGGTAATGGAGTGGAAGCATGAGTAGCAGGCAGGGGGCTGAGGCAGGAGACTGCCTTGTTCTTCCAAGGTGGCCTTTTAGGCAGTTCTGTTATTGCCAACTCCTCTCTAGGGTTTACTTTTCCTATCACAACTGAGGGAGCAAGAGTTAGCACAGAAAGTGGCAGCTGGACATGGCCAAAGCCTTTGGCATGCCTGTGTGACCCAGCTGCCACCACCTGCCTCCTTCACTCTCTCTGACCTGGTGCCCTCCACACATGGAGCTGCCTCCTCTTCCAAGCAAAAAGGCAGGATAAGGCGTGTGCCCTTTAGACCCTGCTTTCTTTTTCTTGATGCACAGTGGTGTGTCTGGTTAAGATTTCATGGGGAGCAGGGAAGGATATGCGAGTCCCTCACAAAAATCCCTGTGGACAAGCTGCTGCTGTAAAGAAGCTGCCCTCTGCCCGGGAGAGGTATTTCTACACAGGAGATTATTTGAAGCAGTGTGTGCAAGCAGGGGTGGTCAGAGCAGTCTTCCAGTTTAGCCGCTGCCTAACCCCAATTTAGAGGTTGAGGAGTGCTAGATAAACAGAACTGCTGCATACAGTGAGGACAAAGCACATTGAAACTGAAAAGGCTGTATTGTAACAAAGACACATCTATATGGCAAAGAAAGTGTAGTCTGTACTTACTGCTAGACTTAGCTGTACCTTATTTCTGAAAACTGCTCATCTGTATGGGTAGTATAGCTGAGTTAAGTTTAAGGAAACAAAGACTCCAAGACTTTGCCCAAAGGTATTCTCCATCCCAGAAAATTAACTGAAAATATAAAACATATGGGGCAATCTGATTTTTAACAATGGTTAATAAAAATATTAACAAAAAAAAAGGAAAAAAGCTTTTACTGTGTATTTTAAAGAGTTTCAAGGATGGTAAAAAACACTGGCGTGATTTAGCTGTATCCAGAGAGCTGATGCAATACATATCAGTAGGGAATTGCTTAACACATCTGGGCAGGGTTCCTGCTGGTGCTGTCTGCTGGACGTCTTTGCAGTGTAATAGGCAGTATGTGGGTGTTTTGGAGCCCCTCTCTTAAAGCCTGTCATTTCTGTTTCCTTGTTTGCTGATGATCACCAGCTGGATCCTGACTGTGGATTTGGGCTGTCCCACCAAATTAGTGTCATAGTATCATAGTATCAGTCAGGGTTGGAAGGGACCACAAGGATCATCTAGTTCCAACCCCATTGCCATGGGCAGGGACACCTCACACTAGATCAGGCTGGACAGAGCCTCATCCAGCCTGGGCTTAAACACCTCTAGGGACGGGGCCCCAACCACTTCCCTGGACAATCCATTCCAGGGCTTCACCACTCTCATGGTGAAGAACTTCCTCCTCACATCCAGCCTGAATCTCCCCACCTCCAGCTTCATTCCATTCCCCCTAGTCCTATCACTACCTGAGATCCTGAGAAGTCCCTCCCCAGCCTTCTTGTAGGCCCCCTTCAGATACTGGAAGGCCACAATTAGGTCACCTTGGAGCCTTCTCTTCTCCAGACTGAACAGCCCCAACTCTTTCAGTCTGTCCTCATAGGAGAGGTGCTCCAGCCCTCTGATCATCCTCATGGCCCTTCTCTGGACACCTTCCAGCACGTCCATATCCCTTCTGTAATAGGGGCTCCAGAACTGGAGGCAGTACTCCAAGTGGGGTCTCACCAGAGCTGAGTAGAGGGGGAGAATCACCTCCTTGACCTGCTGGCCACACTTCTCTTGCTGCAGCCCAGGATCTGATTGGCTTTCCGGGCTGCAAGTGCACACTGAGAGCTCCTGTTGAGCTTCTCATCCACCAGCACCCCCAAGTCTCTCTCCTCAGGGCTGCTTTCCAGCCAGTCACTGCCCAGCCTGGATTTGTGCCTGGGATTGCCTCGACCCAGATGCAGGACCCTGCACTTGGTCTTGTTGAACCTCATGAGGTTGGCTTGTGCCCACCTCTCCAGCCTGTCAAGGTCCCTCTGGATGGCATCCCTTCCCTCCAGCATGTCCGCTGCACCACACAACTTGGTGTCATCAGCAAACTTGCTGAGGGTGCACTCAATGCCACTGTCCATGGCACCCACAAAGATGCTGAACAAGACTGGTGCCAGGACTGATCCCTGAGGGACTCTGCTTGTCACTGGCCTCCACTGGGACATGGACCCATTGACAGCCACTCTTTGGGTGCGGCCATTAAGCCAGTTCTTTATCCATCTAGTGGTCCAGCCATCAAACCCATGTGTCACCAGTTTGGAGACCAGGATGTGGTGCAGGACAGTGTTGAAGGCTTTGCTCAGGTCCAGGTAAACGACATAAGTTGCATTAGCATGCACATTAGCAATTAGCATGCAAAGTTGAGCCCATGGTGCCTCAGACCCCCAGACCCCTCAGGCAGAATTGGTAATGATATTTCTGATAAATTTAATGTATTTTGCTGTTATTTGTATTTCTTTGGGATTGAGAGGGTCCCAAAAGAAGATTTAAGCTCCCTTGCATTAAGTTTCCCAGGCAGAATAAATATGAGCATTGAAAATAAGAATGTTTGTGTCATACCCTCCCATAGAGAGAATGCTCCCTTGCATTAAGTTTCCCAGGCAGAATAAAAATGAGCATTGGAAATAAGAGTGTTTGTGTCATGCCCTCCATAGAGAGAAGCAGGATGTAAAGACAGCAGGTGCCTTGAACACTGCTGCAGCGATGGTTGTTGTGGTAAGCAAAGGTCCCAGGAAGCCTATAAGCTTATAAAAACCCCTTTCAGCTAAAATAAATAACTGCAGCTTCACTCTCACAGCCAACTAGAGATTTACTCAATTTATACTCAGTTTAGGATCCTCCCAAAGCGCTTACAGCCTCTTCTGAACTCCTCTGTATGAATAATCCCCAGCTCCTGCTAAGCGTCTGTGCAGTCCAAGAAGTATTTATATCTTCATGCTTTCAAATATCACTGTTGCTGAGGGGAAAACCCTGCTGTTTCCACCTCAGCTTTCTCTGCTGCTCTCCCCCTTGCTGGTGAGGATTAGGCTCAACTGCAGTTGACTTTGCTGTCTCACTCCTTGCAATGGGGTGCCAAGCACTATATAGTGACACAGCAGCTTTTCCCCACTCCCCTCCATCTCCCCTCACTGCTGCCATTCCCTGCAGTTTCTGCCTAGTGCATGGAGGTGATAAGGCTTTAAACTCTTGTTGGAGGCTGGCTTATTGAAGAGGGTCTGAAGTGTGCAGTGAGATGAAGGAGCAGGAAAGAGGCCAAGGGGTCAGCCAAAAGCTCCTAAGTGGAACAGTGCCAATCTCACCTTGTTTCCCTCCAACTTTTGAGGTGGCAGTATGTCCTGCTAGGTCTAGCTCTGCACCTGGACTGACTGCAGTTGTGCAGGGAAGCTTGACATTTTTTTTCTTGATTTTATTTTTTAATTTAATTTTTTCCCTTTTAATTTTTTTTTTTTTTAAGGGAATGGAGGCTCTTTTTCAGAGCTGAATTCTTGGTTGTTAAAATATGTACTTAACCTTGAGATCCCAAAAGTCTGATTTAGAATCTATGAACAAGCTGCAAATGATTCTTTTACAAACTGTCACCTCAAAGCACTTCTCTTTCTTCCACTGGATCTTAGTGGACCTCACCAAGATTGAGTGAACCAATTCAGTGTTTATGAATATTCTGTATTTGTATGTTTGTGTGTGTAGGAAAGAAACCATTATGAAAATGATATAAAGATGTGTAACCATGTGTGTTCTGTGTGCACACATGCTAGTTTTATTCAGAAATGGAAGTGATTGCAGCTAATGCTGACAAAAGGGAAGCATATTGTTTACTCATGTTCATCCTTCTCATGAGCCTAAAGCACTGTGATTGGACTCTACTAGTTGCTGATTTTCTATTAATTTCAATGCATATGCGGTATTATGACAGTGCATAAAACCTAAGACCTGGCTTTTCTCTGGCCTATTTTAGGCATGGTGGCTTCTTATTATTACAATTCTTGCTGCCAGTCTGAGGTGCTGGTGCTAAATTTCAGTATTTTTGAAGGGTCTCTTCAGAAAACAAAATAAAAAGAATCCTGCATTAGCATGAATGACTCACATTCCACTCTAATTGGTACATTATAATTTTCTCTCTTCTTCTTTTCCTTCTCATTTTCAAAAGTACCTTTTATGTTGTCCAAATGACTTGGTAAATTTACATTCTGGCTTAACTGGTCTATTTTTCTATTTTAGAAAAGTCAGCTTGAGTTGGTTTGGCAAAGCAGATTCACTTCCTTCAGATGAGAGTGATTTCTAAGGAAGTTTTAGTTTGCAAGATACACAGTCCCCTAATTGCTGAGCTGCATCTATTGACACAGATGCAAAGCTGTCCATCTGGAGGAATTGTTATTTGAAAAGGTATGGGTAGGTAGGAAAGTTTTTTCCTCTGTGTTACCTGTATATCCAAGACTAACTCCAAGTCTTTGGCCGTGGTGCTTGCAGGGTGAGCTTAAGGATAAGCAGTGGTGGAAGGGATCTTACTGTGCTTTTTATTTCACACATGCTCGTGTTCTGTCTCAACTGCTTTGGTCTTCCCTGGAGTAAGTTTTTAACTCAAGCTGCCCATCTCAGCTGAACTTAAAAAAAAAACAGGAAAGCACAAAATCTTGTTACAGGGAGCACAGATGCAGAACCAAGTGATTTGAGAGCACCTGTGCAGTTCTGGCTGATGCCATTGGCTGCAGCTATCAGACTCATCCTGGTGTTTTGTGTGTTTGTGTTTTTGTGGTGGTGGTGTTGTTATTTTGTTTTATGTTGGCATCAGCAGAGAACTTGAGCTGGAGATAATCATACAGACATGCTTCTTCTTTATGCTCTACTGACTTCCATCATCTGTTCAAAAAGTTTGATGTGCTCTGAGGTGCTTAAAGACTTTTGACTTCACTTTTTTTTGTTTGTTTTTTTTCAACAGAAATTCTTGTACGTGTCTCTTGGCTTGAGAAGTCTTGTGCAGACAGCTGGATTGTGAGAGGTCTGTGAATAAATATTTTAGCTGGTTAAAATTCCCTCCCTGGTGCTGGGCAGCAAAATATCTCTGAATGTATTTCAATGCTAACCATTCTAAGCACTGGTTCAAAGGTTACTTTGCTTAATGCAAAACCTTCTGATAATTATCTATGTACTGGAAGAGACCCTTCATAGAGAACATCAGGTTGATAGTGTTCTCAGCCATATTAATTTCTGTCTATACATGCTGAGGGACTGAAGGTAAAGAAGAGTATGAAATTCTTCTCAGGCTGTGCTTGGCTATTTTTCCTCTGTTACTCTGCCTGCTTGTCCCCTTTGGCTGTGCGTAGAGAATGAAATCTTGCACAGGAATGAAGAAAACATCAGAGACTGCATGTCTTTCAAAACAATAGCTTGTTCTTTATAGAAGAAAGAAATTCTAGAAAAGAAGGATATACATGTCTTGAAGAGAAAGAAAAACTGTCTGCAATTTAGTTATTTTATGTGCATGGGTATCAAGTGAATCTTTTTACCTGGGCTTTTAGGAAATGCTGTCCAAGAAAAATTTGGTTGTATCAAAATATCACACTTAATTCTGCAAGCAGAATAATTGTAATTAACCATGCTAGCTGTAGAAAATGCCATGTTAGAAGAATAGGTGAGAGAAGCAGAGTTAAAATAGCACAAAAACAAGAATTATGGGGCAGAACTACTGCTAGAAACTGCCATTCATGCATGGAGGATTATCTTTTGCATTTAAAATGCAAGTCATAGCAGACTTCAGAACCTTTACTACTTTGTCAGAGACGGAACATCTCTAAAAACATGCAGAAGGTGGAACATTTCTGAAATACTGAAAACTTGTGTCTGCTGTGTTTTATCTGGTTTCAGTTGCAAAAATTTGTTTGTAGGTCAGACATTTGGCCTGCTTCAAGTCTCTCAATAGAAAGAGTGACTCCTGCTTGTCATCTCCTTAAGTGTTACAGCATCCCTACTTGTTCACAAAATCCCCTAGAGCAATGCAGTTGGCCTTACTGAACACTTTAACACTGAGCGTGCTGAAAGATGTGACACAAATGCCAAAACTGGTCCTATTTTTCTATTTTGTATCTTAAAAAAAGCCCCAAAACCCAAACACCCCAAGAAAGATTCAATTTTAGCCAAGCCACTAAGAAAAAAATGAAATTAATACGTCTGCTCTTACAGTGTGTTGCAATTATAGCAACAACCTGTCAATAAAATCAATAAGTTGAGTGAGCATGAGTGACCACATGATCATACAGGGATGAAAATGAGATTAGGGAAATACAGGCTATCTTTGTTCCTCCCTAGGAGCAAAGACATCATCTCCAGTTTCCAATCAGGCAATTGCCATCTGCTTCTACCCTTGATGATTCCTGGGTGTGGTGGTTTGAGCCTTAACTGGGACTTAAGAGCTCAGACGGGGGCAAGGCTGAGAATTCCTCCCCTGCTTCCCAACAGAGAGGAAAAAGAAAGGGAAGGAGCAAATCCACCAAGAAATAATTTGGAGTCAGCTTGGAAGTAGAGAGGTAAACAATATGTATATTGTTTAAAGAAACCTGTATTGTATACAGTAACAGGTAAGGTTCACAAGGGCAAAGAACAAGGATGGATGGGAGGGAAAAAAACCCAAGAATATAAAACCAGTCTCTCTGAAGAGGTGCAGAGGCAGCAGGATCTCACCTGACCGCGTGGCAGAGAAGAAGGGAGCCACCAGCATAGAATACATAGAATACATAGAATAAACCAGGTTGGAAGAGACCTTCAAGATCATCGCGTCCAACCCATCAACCAATCCAACACTGCCCAAACAACTAACCCACGGCACCAAGCAGCCCGTCAAGTCTTCTCCTAAAAACCTCCAGTGATGGCGACTCCACCACCTCCCCAGGCAGCCCATTCCAATGGGCAATCACTCTTTCTGTATAGAACTTTTTTCTAACATCCAGCCTGAACCTCCCCTGGCGCAGCCTGAGACTGTGTCCTCTTGTTCTGGTACTGCTTGCCTGGGAGAAGAGACCAACAGTCCTTGTCCAAGCAAAGGCAGGGCCCAAGAGCTAATGGCTGCAGTATCCCCCTTCTTATAGCCTCGCTGGGCAGGGAGGGGGTGTGGAACAGGCTAATTTAGTTTCCCAGGGGGAAAACACCCTCCAGGGAGGGCAAAAGCTCTCACAAGCCCTCCCCGCTGTTTCCAGGATGGGCATAGCCTATCACACTGGGTTACTCATGGCTCTTTTGCTTTGTACAAGCAATGAAATGTTCTCTCAGTGACTTGTGTCAGTTCAATAATCTTTCCTGAAAAGCTTCTATTTTGCTCTGCTAGTTTCCAAGTGGGAGCAACACTCTCAGAAAGTTTGTCTGTGTAGGAACTGAGCTGAACTGTGGGGATGTTTTTAAATTTTGTGCTCTTGCAAACTGTCTCTTTTCATCTCCCTGCAGACACATTTAGCTTCTCTCAGCTTTTTTCTATTATCTGGTGCAGTAGAACAGGACCTCTTGCTCCATAACCATCCACTCCTATGTCTGCTCTAGCATCCTCTCTGGGATAGTGGAAAGTGCTTGGTCCTTCAGTGAACGGTCTGAGAAACATTGGAACAAGGCAGTTAAAAAGAATCTTCTCTGAGGGGAAAAGGTTTGCTCTTGTCTACTTTCAAAAACTGCTTTGTGTCCTGCAGCCTATGCTGGAAGATATGCTTCATTAAAATCAAATCACAATTTTACTTTCAACACCTAGCATATTCTATTTTTCCCATGCATATTTCCATTCCCTTTTAATTCACGAAACTCCTGGCCTCAGTTGCCTCCAGTGGGAAGGAAATGCAGCAAACAGTTGTATGCTGTAGGAAATGATTGGCTTTCACCCTTTACCTTTTATTTTCAGCAGATCCCCTCCTGCTTGTGTGTGATGGGAAATGATGAAGAGGACTTGCTTTCTTTGGCACCATTCATTATTTGAACACCTTTATTTTTTCCCTTCTCAAAGGCAAACAGGTTTGATTTTGCTGTTCATCTAGAAGATTTTTATGCCTCTAACTATTTCCATTGTAATTTCTGAAATAGTTCAATTTCTTCGTCCTTCTCAAGTTGTCCACAACTGATCACGTGTGCGAAGCTGAGGTAAAAAATATTTTCAGTATTGCTTTCTTTTTCTCTGTCCTATTCTTTTCGCTCACTAACTATTCATTTTTTTAGCACTGTAAGACATCTCTGACAAAATGTCTGTAGTGACACCCAAGTGTTTTTCTGACTCTTGACGGTTAAATTTAGAAGCCAGAAGGTGTAGTTCATATTCCTCCTCTCAGAAGGCACCATCTTCTGTTTGAAAATTCTACATTAATCTGTCATGACATCTATCTTTGCTGGTATCTCATCCCAGCTCCTCACTTGGTTTACTTAAAACTTTTTGCTTTTCACCATTTTGACTCTCCTGTTTCATTATTAATTTTCAAACTTTCTCAGAAAAAAACATTCAATATTTTGTCACTTGACTGCCCAAGCCTGTTTTGTATCTGCATTTATTTCCTCTCCGTTCCCAAAGACTGAGTTTATCTCTATTTCTTATAAGATAACTTCAGTCGTACTGTACCGTGTAGCAGTGCCCATTTTTAAAACTCTTTAAATCCAGGTCAGATCAAGGCATTAAGTAGTCTGAAAATCTTTGGCTCGACTGGTCTGTACTTACGGTGAAAGCACTTTATCAGTTGGGATAAATCACTAAGGTTCACTCAGAAGCACAGGCGCTGATCAGTTCACCGGTCACACAAGGTGCAGAAGGCCACAGTGCAGCCAATAATAATAATAATAATAGTTTGATAATTTGTGAGCTTTCATTTTTCGTTAGACAGACTGACCTACAAACAAGGAGAACAGTGGAGGTGTTTATTGCGTGGTTGGGGGTTGGAACTAGATGATCTTCAAGGTCCCTTCCAGCCCTATGATTCTGTACCAGCCACCACAGATGCAAGCTGACTCAATAGTTGCAAGATTGCAAGACGATTGAAAACTTTTTGTATAAAAGTAAAAATGCTTATCCAGGAATTGCTTAAGCAATTCTCTGACCTAAAAATAGTAGCAGATCAAAAACTGCAATTATGTATTTTTAAAACATTTGGGGGGGAAAAAAAAATAAATCAAAAAACCAAACCACAAACACAAACCCCAGTTTATCCTCTCTGAATTGCTGGTTTCTGACTTTGGGACCTTGTTTCCAGGGCAACAGTTGATAGCATAACAAACACTGAAGGAGTACACAAGAGAATTCACTTTTCTGTTTTAAGTGAGTGTTATGTCCCTCTGTTATCACTAAGGAAATGAGGAGTATTTTGCACTGCAAAATAGTTATTACACTTGACTGCATGAAACACAAAGAGCCTGTGTTTGTTACCTGATATTTGCCAAGAGATGGAGCTGCAGAGTCAGACACCTACCAGATCTGAACCTCGTAAATCAGGAGTGATATAATAAAACCCTTGGCAGCAAAAGCCTGTAGCCTCTCATATTAAGGCATGCTAGTCTTCCCCCAGTGATGATGAGCTTAAGTTGGGCACTTAGCCAAGTCTGCCCAATTTATTGCAATTTATTTCATTAAGCCATGGTTCAGAAAAGCAAAGAAACAAGTCATGTCAGTCTTGGTAGATCCTGGGCTCTGCTCATACAATGTTACAGAAAATGTTCAACAGTCCCACAGTTGAATGGTAAAAGGATGAAAATAGCTTCCCTCTTGAGCTTACCTTAAAATGTCCCTTCCCTACATGCAACCCTGTAAAATGCAAGTTGGGCTGTGTGCCTTATACTCAGCAGGTAATTTTCTGGGGCTACTTTCACCAACTTAGGCATTGTTCAAAACCTCCTCTCAGTTTCTAAGCACCTACAGTGGGAGACAGAAGGTAGCAAAGAGATTCCCAGACTGCTGGAGATGTGAGTTTGTCAATCTGCTAAGTGTCCTGCCCCATATGGATTTACCAGCTTAGCTCTGGAAGCCATAAACCTGTGTTAGCACAGAGCAAAGCCAAGTATTTTCAGAGCAGACCTTGAGTTCAACTCCAGGTTAATGCACTGATCTGGCATCTTCAAGCCAACTCCCATCCACACCATGCTTCTGTCCTTCCCATCCCAGCAGCCCAGTGGGTGGAACGGGTCCAGGTTTGTCTGTACCTGCCTGAAACAAGATGGGATTGCCTGGAGCTGCTTTGGCATTAGGCGGAGCCTGCTGAGCTAACTGACCTCCTGTTCTTGTACAAGCCTTGAGGGCAAACCAAGTTGCACCAACTTCTGGGGCTTCCCACAGCACATTTACCACATCAGTTCTCATGCAAAAGAAGAGCCAGGAAAGCACAAGAACAAAACTACCCAAGTACCCTCTTGCAGCCCTGAGCAGTTGACAAATTTCTCTGTTTTAAAACCTGTATTCTGCTTCTTTTGCTTCATTCAAAAGCCTCATGCTTACTGATTCTTTTGGTGGAAGCAGTAGATCATCATGGAATAAATTCTCCCTCACTTGCACTCCTGGATGAGGAAGGAAGAGAGAGAGGGAGGTGAGTGAAGGGAGGTTAATCTGCATACAAACTTCAGGTCTTTGCAAAACAGTTTTGAACCTTTCTTGCAATAAAGGTTTCATTCTTTGTGAACATAATCCAAGTGGTGTGTCAGTCAAAGAGAAATTCAAAACTAAACATTAGAAGAAAAGCCACTTGTCTATTGGCTAAACTGAACTGAGAAAAGTCATTTTTCCTCCCTGTTTCTTTGTGGGAAAAGGCTGACCTGGGTTATATGCAGAACACCAGCAAAAATGTCTTGGCTGAAAATACTGACCAGAGTGAGGGGTTCAAATACTTTTGGGGATAAGGATCAGGCAGCATGTGTCTAGTTGGTTTTCCTTTTGGGTGTAGGAGGCAACACTGCTTGCTGGTTTCTGAAACTGCCTTTCTAGGCCCTAATTTTATTCTATGATTGACCCCAGATGGCAGATAGCCTCAAAATACATCATGGCAACCCCAAGCTCTCTTTGGAGTTTTAAACTATAAAGAGCATGATGAAATGCTTTTTCAATCTGACTTCCCAGGGAAAAGCCTGTCAGTCAGACTTGTTTGGTGGTTGAGTAGAGAAGGAGATAATAAAAAAAAATACAGGGGAGAAATGGACTATGATCCATGCTTGTAGGTGACAGATGGCTGGTCAAAATATATGTGACTTTTGACCACATGTAGATCTAAACCAGCATAATACATGTTGTCCCTTGCTGTGATATCAAAGGAAAGAAGAGAATAATTTAAGAGGTAAAAATCTATTTGCTAAAAACTTGACTTCTGATAATAATTTCTTTAAACATCTATAGTGATTTTTGTGGGCTTTTTTTTTTGGTTTGGTGTTTTTTTTGTTTGTTTTGTGTTGGGTTTTTTGTTTGTTTGTTTCAGTGAGGTAAATAAACTATGTTTTTTTTAAGCCTCTTAAGACTTCATGTGTTTTGACACATGGACCTGTAAGTCCACACAATGTAGTGGAACAGTGACTCCCAATTTTCATAGTCATGTCTCTGAGCTGAACAAATTACTGTGGTTCCTGCACTGGGCTGGGGAGACTACTATCTTGGGCAGTGGGCTACAGATGAAGTGTAATATGCTCATTCTCACATCTGAAGCCCACATCCCTGGTTAGAAACTACAGGTCTAGGTAAGTCCTGGTAACTCACTGAATCTCTGTGCCTCAGCCTTCTTGTGTTGGTAAGTGGAAATATCAGTAAGGAATAAACATAATGATATGTTTTGACTTAGCTAAGAAATGTTCTGCTTTATACAGGTAAGCAATGATGTCTTATTGTACTTGGTTCAGAGATGTGGTTACTGTCAGAGTCGGTACATGAAGCAACATGGAGCTCACTGAATTTGACAGAAAGCCCTTAGAGACTTCATGTAGCATTGCAGAGATGCCAATATACTTCTGTATGTGTGTCAGATGATGAAAATACAGCTTGTTTGGCATTTTGCTATGTGAAAGACTTGGGAAATTTGGTCCTGTCACCTGCACATATTCATCTGAGTTTCCATGCACTGGAAAGCAGACAAGCCACATATATGTGAGCTGAGATTTATTTTAATTAAGCAATTGAGAACAATATTTTTGCACTGTACAGGTGGCTGTATCATCCCAAATGATGTAATTAATGTGCATATACTTCATATATTAAGGATAACATGAGTCTTCAAAAACGCTATAGTTAAGTAACCAACATTTGTTGGAGCAGCTCTGTTTTCTTTGTAATAAAACTGCTTTCTCCCAGTGCAAAACTTGCCCCAACACTCAGTTGCTACCTGAGGCCATGTTAGAAATTATCTTCTCTACCTTAACCAGAAGCTGGATGGGTCTGACAGTCAAAACACACCAACTTTCAACAGAAGAGACAGGACTTGGTGCTTATTTCTGGAGTTAATTTTTGAGACTAGCCAAAACCTTTAACCACTATTTAAATAACAGATTTTCTCCCTATCGACCTGAAGTGCTACATTAAGCTGATGTTAAAGCTTAATGTGTATCAGGTCAAGCATACATCTCATGGATGTTGCAGTTTTGCTCCTGTGGTAAGCCATAGGCTAATGTGACTCAGACCTTAGGAGTTTTAAAAGTCATTGGATACTGGGACTAGCTGAACTCCTGATAAAATGATTCAGTGTCCGTTACATTGGGTTGAGTTTGCACCACATTATTTGAAAAAGAGTTTCTCTGCGTATTGTTGACTGATGTCATACACAAGACTGGAGAGTGGGAAAAGAACGCCAGCACATTTTGACTTTTAAGATAGAAATACTTAAGGAGGAGCTTAGGGTGACTGGGCAATAGATGGCCATTGTCCAGATGGCCAGGCATTTTCCAGTGAAGCATGCTTCTGATAAAATACAGTTATTTGAATACACAGTATTTCAGGGACACATCTTAGAGTTGATTATAATTTGGTATCTACAGGGGAGGTCTTTCAGACATCACAAGGCTTGGAAGCAGGCCCCCTGCAGGGCTCTCCAGCTGTGGCTAAAGGGTAAAAAACCTCTTCAGTACTAGCTGGTTTGACGGCTACATGGCACTTACTAGTAGAGATTAAATGACTGATGATAGGAGAGTAATATTTACAGTACACAATAGCCACTGATCTCCTGGTTATGATGGTTTTGACATGAAGGAAAGATATGGGAAATACCTGGACACTGTAGCTGATATTAGTAGAGACAGATGAACTCAGATCCCTCCTACCTCATGGCTGTCAGACTATTGATATTAAAAATCTTAAGTTTTCCTTTAAAAATGTTTATTACTTGCTTTTCATCCCAAGTATATGATTACAGTGGTGAACGTAGTCTACGCTGCAAAAAGTCAGTTATCATTTGCTCATATCCAAGACATCAGAAAATCCTGCTAGCCGAATAAAAAAAGGACTAAGACCTCTACAGGCATAGAAATTCCTGCCTTGGCTTTTTGGGCGTTCCTTCAGGATAATATGAACAGGATTTTCTAGGGTAATATGTGTAAAACCAGTTTGCTCTTTGAGGCTTGAACACAACAGCTCTTGGGAAGTTTGGGTTTGGCTCCATTATTCCCATGTGTTGGGGTGAGCAGCTTGAAAGACCCACAAAGATTGCCATTCCTTTCAGACCTTTTTCAGACATTAGTTAACTTCACTGCTCTTAGGTTTAAGATTTATCACAGTATATGGGCTCCTGTTCAGGGGTATCTTCTTTCACCAGTGTGGTGTGGGTTGGGTGACAAGTGTCCCACTGTTGGTAATGCCAGGTCCTGGAAATGAAACATAAAGCTCTTCAGCTCCTGGAGCTGTCATTCATGATACTCTCACAAGCAGCACATTCAGACTTTCTTCTGAGCTCATGGCTGAGGCTGTTCCTCTGAGCCTCCTGAACTGTGTTGACATGGCAACAAGCTGCCAGATTTTACATCAAAAGCAGTGCTGCAGCTCTTTGTTCTAGCAATTTATGGTTGTTGATTCAAGGTATCTGGAGAACTTTCTTCGCTGCTTCCCTTACCTCTCTGGATCTTCAACATGAATCTACTTTTCTTCTGACAAAACCATCAAGTTATTTCCTTTCCTGTCATATTCACCTCTGGAATACTCCTTTGCAAAGTACTGTGGAGATGTATAGGCAATGCTTGGCTATTTTGTATGCATATTTTAGCAATGTAAACTGCTTGCAATTCCTGGACAGCTAAGCTGTTGGAAAGACTAACTCTAGTGGAACACAAGATCAGGCTTCTGGTCAGTTGTCCTAGGGTTTCCCACAGTGCTTGGCTCAGTTAGTCCAGCTGCTGGCATGCTTTTGGCCAGTACTGAGTACCAGCTGCAGACTCTGTGTTCTATGAGGAGAGAGGCATATACCAAGGATCATTCTTGCCAGGCAGTCTGGATATGACCACTCTATGAGTGGAGGAAATTGCCACACAGGGGACACTGGATTCTGCCATTTGTCCTCGGTGTCAGCCCCTGGCCTGTTCTATTTTACTAGCACAGACAAACTAGAAGGTGACTGCTAAGTGGCTAGATGTATGCTGGTTGCTCCTGGGCATAACAGGTCAGGCTATGCAAAGCAGTCCTGTTCAGGTGGCTTGGGGCTGGCTGCCTTCAGGACAGTCTGGAGGCAGGCCCATGGCATAGCTGGGGGTCATGTGCTGCTGTGGTGGGTTGACGTTTCCCATCAACATTAACTCAGCACAACTAACTCAGAAGCAAATGAAAGCTGTATTTATAAGCAAAAACTACACTCTACAATGGAATGCAATGAATATATACAAAATATACAGTATTTACAAAGTTATACAGATATTTACAATTGGCAAATAACACAGAAACCCCCTAGGCCTCACTCTGTTTCCCCCCAGAGACAGGGAAGCTGCTCCACTGCCTGCCCAAACCTCCTCCCCCTCCCCTTTGTACCAAAGGGAAAAGAGAAGAGTTGAGAGGAAGGAATGTTAGTTCTTATCTTCAAGGCCAGCCAGAAGTGTTATTGTCTTCCAAGTGAAGCAGAACAGCCAAGCCAGAGAAAAGAAAATGAATGGGGATGGAAGTGAAATGTGAAAGATTGTTATGGTACAGCTTTCTTATCCCAGACATTCTGTCCAATGAGTTTGTTTAGAATCATCTTTTGTTTTCCTTTTTACACCCTATAGTGATTTATTTATATTTTTCTACTTTTCTGCTCAAAATCTGCAGCTAAATTTTAAAGCCATAGCCTAAAACTGCCACAGCTGCCCTCTGTCTCTGTAACTGTTATTTGTGCTGCTATAACTATTATTGTTGTTGTGATGATGATGTGTAACTTTTTGAGCTTCCAATCTCCACAACAATCTGAAGGCTCTGCTGTAACATGCCTCAGCAATGCTTTAATGGAAGGAAATTGAGAATGCAAGCTTCATGCTCAGGGCTGTGGAGCTTCATGCAAGCAAGTTTCATGCTCAAATCCTGCAGGAGTGCATGAAGGTCAAGAATAGGTTGTGGTGCTGGAGCAACCATTTTCAAATGCCTAGTGGAAGCTGCCACTGGACCCTGCTGTCATCCAAAGCCAGGAGCAAACTAACATATATCCAGTGTGGAAGATTATAAGAGGCCAGGGCTGAACTGTAGAATTGTTACCTGAGAGAAGAGGTACCGTCAAGATTTAAACTACCAGCCAAGAAGGTCCAGCCATGCAGCTTCTTATGTCCTCAGGGCCTTCAGGACTGCCACTCAGAGGTGCAACACTGTTCCATCTGTCCCTAGGATTTATTTCAAGTGTGCTAGAGCCATCCTTGAAGACTGATAACTGTCCTACCCTGCTTTTAGTGGCTCCCTGGGAGTCATGGGACTGTGAATACCAGTAAACAGAACAGCAGCAAGCATGTCCTTGAGGCTGAAGAGTTTTGCATACCTGAGTATTCTCTCTTCTTACAGGATACCCAAAATGACATGGCTACAGCCTAGCAGCATTTGTGAGAGCTCATGGTGGATCCTCCCTGTTTGAGTGCAACCATTTTGTCATTCTAGTTAGCTCAATTCAGTGTGCAAGAAATGCATGAAAACCTTTTTCCTAAAAGAGCCTAAATATTTTCAAATAATTTGCCCATTTAAATAAGTTATTTCTTTTACTTTAAGGGGTGAGGAAGTAAAGTTTAAGAATATAAAAAGGTTGCCTTGGTTCAATGAACGAAAACTCAGGGATGTGATTTTTTAGAATGATTAGTTTTACAGTTTCAGTGGAATTTTTCCTTTTAATTAAAACCAAACAATTTTCAGGACATATTATATGTATCTTGAATAAGAACTGTTCTAGGAATTTGCAAAACTAAATCTGAATTAACCTTAAATAAGACTGCTATAGAAAGTTGAGAGGGGAGGTAAACCTTTCCACTGTAGGTCTTAAGTGCAATATCCTTGTTCATCTTTTAATTGATGGTAAAGAGAGTTCTTGTCTTGCACATAGAAGAACTTTTCAGTTTGTGCCATGCTTAATAACTGGACCTTAAAGTGGAAAAAGAAATTTGGCCCTGAAGAAGATGTACTGCTTTCTGAGTTTTTGTTGTCACTCTGATATTATTATCACTTAGAAAAACAAAGCACAAGTAGAACAGTTGCAGTTTCCTTGCTCTTGTGATCCCATATATATTATCTGGTTTATACCTATGATAATACACCATCTTAGCACAGAAGGAGCTAGCAGTCTGTATATTTGTTAGTCACACTTCTCAGCCTCTTTTTTTTTTTTGCTGGAGCTAAACCAATGAACTATTTCATGGATAGCTTCATTCTCACATTTGATGAACTGAAGCTCATGGGAACCAGCTTCAGAACCAAATATGAATGATAACACTGCTGAATTGCCTAGTAAGATTTGTTGCTTTAGTGATTTTTCCCTTCAGGATTATCTAAAGACAATATAAATGCATTTTGAAAAAATATGTTTAATATGTGAACTAAGGAGTTTCAGATTTTAGACCAGGCAGGGATAGGTGAACCTTGTATCATTAATTGGTTGACATGGAGTCTGGTGCTAAAAATACATCTTCAAGGCTCCAAGTATTGCAATGACAATGTTTAACCAGATATGGCGACGACGGAGGTTCTTGGAATCAATACGGCTGACCAATATGATCGGTATTGATCCTTTATTGTTCCAGTATTGCAGGCCTATGGCTCAGGCCTATGGTGAAAGCATGGCACAGTAAAGCATGGAAGGAGAGGAGACAGGACAGGCAGAAAAAGAAGTGCGTAGCAAGGAAACTGCTACAATTTATATAACCTTGGTATGCCTTGTTGGCATGGACTCATTGGTTCCCTATGAGTGACCACACATCACACTATTGTAGATTATTGGTCCAACTATGGATGACACACGAGGTTTGTTGATGCAAGTACATGTCCTGTTGTCCTGAGATAACTCACTATGTTTCTAGCTACCAGCATCTTGTTTTAGTCACAGTGCTGCAGGCACAGCACTGTTTTGGCATACTGGTAACTGGCTCTGCACTTCTGCTGAGCATGGCCTACCACCATGTCAGGCTCTCAGGCCTGCACTGCCAGATTGCTCACACTGCTCGTCGCTGGCATTCCCACAACAATGTATTTTTAAAAGATCTTAAAAGATTAAAAAAAAAAAAAAAAAAAAGGCAATATTTTCTTTTATGATTCCTAAAAGAAATATTTCTTGAAATACACAGCAAAACCATCCATACAGTCATTAGAAGAGATGTACTGGTTGCACTAGTTGCAAAACTGGTAAGAAGTCATGGAACTTACAAGGCGTTCTATATCAAAATAGGAATAAACTTACCAACCTAAGCCCTGGTAATGGACTCTTTTGTGAAAAGGAAGGAGAGGTGACGTGTTTTGGTTGTACGCTACTCAAAGCTGACCTTTTTCCCATCACTGAAGGTAAGATGTGTAGGACTTTTTTACAGTCTTGGATTGATAGATGAGGTTACACAAGAGTACCGTCTCACATTCACTTTTTACTCATGGGATTTCCTGAAGGAAAACTGATTTGTCCCAAGCTGTTCCATTAAAAAAAAAAAAAAAAAAAAGGAAAAAAAAAGTTTTATTCTGCATTTATTTTATGGCATTGCACTGAACAAATACAGTTCAGTTACTTCTCATTGTTTTACTGATGAGAGATTATCATTGAAATGAAAACCATCTTTCTACTGTCAGCGAATGGATAACATTTTTAGAAAGGACTTATCTTGGAAACAGCTGTAGTTAAAGACACAGAAATTGCCTTAATTAAGATGAAGTAGTTGCCTCATCCACCAGAAACATGATGTAATTAATAGGCTGAATTTTTCATCTTTTCACATTGATAGTGAACTCCAAATGTAATCTTCCTGCATTTTGATTTTTTTTTCTATTTTGTTGTAGAAGTGATCACTCACTACTGATAACAGGCAAGCTCTTAGCATATAGATTTCTAGTTATTATGAACTACTTGAGTGTGAAAGCACTTCTAAAAGATATTAAAGAATATCTGACAGGTGTTTCTCACTACTTCCCCAGCTGTGGTAAGGATATGTATCAATCGTACCTAGGTATGATTCTGGAGATTTCAGAGTTGGAAAGCCATGAGAACATCCAGACACTTGGACACCTGAGTGGGAGTGGAGGAAGAGACAGGATAATACTCCCATGTTGTTTTGTTATGTACAGATAGCCGCAATTCACACTTATACATATGCTTTTGCCTTTAGCTTGGTAGTTTTTTTCACCATGCAGCTCTGTGTCACTCTGAATCACATATTATGAAAACTGTTGAAGAGTATATAGGCTGTTGCAACAGGAACATTTACCACCTAAGTACCATCTGCTTGTGAACACTGGAAGTCAAATCCACCAGTTGAACTGCTTGCAGGCAGCAGAAACAATATGCACACATGTGACTGGAGACGACTGCTCGATGCTTCTGTTTCTTTCTGGTCCTTCCTTTTGTGAAACTATGCAATCTTCCTGGATTAAGGAAAATAGGAACCTACCTTTTTTTTTTTTAAATTTAATGTTTGATCTACTTAGAAGTTGCTAGAATTAAAGCAAATGTTTGAGTATCTGTTATTTCATTTTAGAAGAATGTCTAACTGCCATTTTACCAGGTGGGCTTCTGAAATATAAAGTGAGCAATAAGTGGCAAAGAGATCAGTGAGAGTTCCCTTCCCTTCCCTTCCCTTCCCTTCCCTTCCCTTCCCTTCCCTTCCCTTCCCTTCCCTTCCCTTCCCTTCCCTTCCCTTCCCTTCCCTTCCCTTCCCTTCCCTTCCCTTCCCTTCCCTTCCCTTCCCTTCCCTTCCCTTCCCTTCCCTTCCCTTCCCTTCCCTTCCCTTCCCTTCCCTTCCCTTCCCTTCCCTTCCCTTCCCTTCCCTTCCCTTCCCTTCCCTTCCCTTCCCTTCCCTTCCCTTCCCTTCCCCTTCCCTTCCCTTCCCCTTCCCCTCCCTTCCCTTCCCCTGATACTAATGCAGCTCCTTGTACCTGCTGTTTCTTCCAATGTCTCCTTGTGGGAAGGATAAAAATCCTTGTATTTCACAAGGCCATAATGCTGAGTGCCAAGAGGCAATGCTGAGGTGCTTGTGTCTGTGAAGACTGCAGTACCACAACTGTGCTGTGGCTGTACTGGCTGGGTCTGGTGGGAAGCTTTTCTTTCAGTAATTTAAAGGCTTGGTTTGCATTACTTATCATGACTATCTGGGAGAGTGCAAACCCTTGTGAGCAATGAAGGTGTGCATAGGCAGGATTCACATCAAGCTACTATTAGGGATAGTACTGAAGGGACAAGGTGTTCTTGATATGGTAAACTATGTATATGGAGACTTGGTGAGTACACACAGACTTTGCAAATCTTAGAAAAGCTTTGAGCTTCAACCAGGAAGTCTCTTGAGTGCTTATCAGCAGTAGAGTAACTGAGATTTAGGGTAGAGAGGCGAGCCTGTTGCAATCACAGCATATGTTCCTAGTTTCTGGACTTCAAACGTGCTGAAGCAGAACATAAAATAGAGCATGACGAAGCTATATTGAAAGTTAGACGTAATTGGAATTCTGCAAATAGCACAGCTGCCTCACATAAATCCTTAGAGGTCGCTCCTTCACAACACCGGCTGGAAAGGCTGGCTAGGGGTTTCTGTTTAGGAGCTGCTAATTATGACAGATGACAGAGAGGTGGATAAATGCTTAATCTCTATTTCACACCATGTTTTGGAATGGCAGCATGGTCCATAGGACCGGATGGGATCCATCCTAGGGTGCTGAGAGAGCTGGCAAATGAGCTGGCAGGGCCGCTCTCCATCATTTTTCAGCAGTTCTCACTCACTGGAGAGGTCCCAGAAGACTGGAAGCTGCCCAACAATCCACAAGAAGGGCTGGTTGGGTGAGCTAGGGAATGACAGGCCTGTCAGCCTGACCTCAGTGCCAGGCAAGATTATGGAACAGGTCATCTTGAGTGCAATCACACAGCATTTAGAGGATGGCCAAGGGATCAGGCCCAGCCAGCATGGGTTTAGGAAGGGCAGGTCCTGCCTGACCAACCTGATCTCCTTCTATGATCAGGTGACCCGCCTGGTGGATGTGGGGAAGGCTGTGGATGTAGTCTACCTGGCCTTCAGCAAGGCCTTCGACACTGTCCCCCACAGCAAACTCCTGGCCAAGCTGTCAGCTCGTGGCTTGGACAGCAGCACTCTGTGCTGGCTGGCTGGAGGGCTGAGCCCAGAGAGTGGTGGTGAATGGTGCCACATCCAGCTGGCAGCCAGTCACTAGTGGTGTTCCCCAGGGATCAGTGCTGGGCCCCATGCTCTTTAATATCTTTATTGATGATCTGGATGAGGGCATCGAGTCCATCATCAGTAAATTTGCAGACGACACCAAGCTGGGGGCAGGAGTTGATCTGCTGGAGGGTAGAGAGGCTCTGCAGAGGGACCTCAACAGGCTGGACAGATGGGCAGAGTCCAAGGGCATGAGATTGAACACATCCAAGTGCCGGGTCCTGCACATTGGCCACAGCAACCCCATGCAGAGCTACAGGCTGGGGTCAGAGTGGCTGGAGAGTGGCCAGGCAGAAAAGGACCTGGGGGTGCTGGTTGATGGTAGGCTGAACATGAGCCTGCAGTGTGCCCAGGCGGCCAAGAGGGCCAATGGCATCCTGGCCTGTATCTGGAACAGTGTGGCCAGCAGGAACAGGGAGTACTGTGCACCTTGAGTACACCTTGAGTACTGTGTCCAGTTCTGGGCCCCTCAGTTTAGGAAGGATGTTGACTTGCTGGAACATGTCCAAAGAAGAGCAACAAAGTTGGTGAGGGCTTTGGAGCACAAGCCCTATGAGGAGAGGCTGAGGGAGTTGGGGTTGCTTAGCCTAGAGAAGAGGAGGCTCAGGGGAGACCTCATTGCTGCCTACAGCTACCTGGAAAGAGGTTGTAGACAGGCCGGGGCTGGTCTCTTCTTCCAGGCAACCAGCACCAGAACAAGAGGACACAGTCTCAAACTGCGCCGGGGAGGTTCAGACTGGATGTTAGGAGGAAATTGTACACAGAGAGAGTGATTGCCCATTGGACTGGGCTGCCTGGGGAGGTGGTGGAATCACCATCATTGGAAGTGTTTAGGAGGAGACTGGATGGGGTGCTTGGTCACATGGTTTAGTTGATTAGGTGGTGTTGGATGATAGGTTGGATGTGATGATCTTGAAGGTCTCTTCCAACCTGGTCTATTCTATTCTATTCTATTCTATTCTATTCTATTCTATTCTATTCTATTCTATTCTATTCTATTAATTTTACCCTTTCACTTTACTTTCCTTGTGGTGTTGCTTTGGGTTTCCCTCTTGTCCATGGTTGTGTTTATTGCCTCCTTTTTACCCTGGTCTTTTGGTGGAGTTAATCCTGCTCTAAGAAGAAGTAAAGCCTGACACTTTTACTTTCTCCTCACCAGCTTATGGTGCTCAATCTTTATAGAGCTGATAAAATGAAAGGAAACACCAGACTCTCTTGTTTCAGTATAAGAAAGACTGGAAAATGTGAAGAAGACATATATGATAATGCCACAAAAAGAAGAAAGACTCTCAGTCAAGATTTTGACTGCTTGGCGGATCTGCTATTGCCAGCTAGATTTGAACATACACCCAAACACATGCATACATATGCAGTTCTTTGGGGGTCAGATTCTCAGTCTTCCTCTTGGTGCAGGGCTGTTTAGCAATCATTCTGCTTGCTTTAAAATGCAGCTTTTGCCTAAGAGATGCATGGTGATTGCTTCACAGCAAGAGAAGTTAGTCCTGCCTGTGGGAAGACAAGTATTTACTAGTACTTTCTTACCCCTTTTTTCAGTTGTCTTTTCCTTGTAAGTTCCCATCAGAATTTCCTCTGTATCAGTGCATAGGTGCACAAGGGCTATTTGACACTCCCTGTGGCATCTCCAGCTCTCTGTCCCAGCTTTCTTTCTCAGTGCTGTGACCTGGGTGTTTACTGCTCTGAGTAAACTGGTGATTCATATGTGTGTGCTCAGCTATGTGGGAAGAGTCACAGAGGAATAATATGAAAATTAAGGGTTTTTCCAATGAATCCTTTGCAAGGTTTTACTTTGATTGCTTTGGAAATCTTTTATTTTCTTCTCCAAATCACAAACAGAAAGGCAGATGGATTTTTAAATTTATTTTCCCTCCTTGATATAAATTATACTTTCATGTCTAATTTCAGATGAAGAGCACCCTTCCAAATTAAGAAAATAAAATAATCAAGCTTTTAGACTGCCAGTTCAGAGTTTCTCTCTTTCCCAATGTCTCCAAAGTCTTCCTCCTCATTCCATCTCTCTGTTTCTCCTGACATACTTCACTTGCTTCCCATTTGCTTCTTTCCAGTTTCACCCCATCTTGTGGTGTCTACTCCATTGCAGATCTTTCTCAGTAGTTTCTCTGAGGATGTTTCTCAGCTTTCTTGAGACAACTCCAGGTTTCTCTTTTGATAAACAGAGCAAAAAAAAAAATGGGTTGTCTTATGTGATCGTATCATCAAGTCACAAGGCTTGAGGGCTACAATGGGCAGAATCATTCAGATTTCCCCAGGAAATTCTTACTTAGAATCCATGCTTTGCCTGTATCCTCCATAAGACCTGAGCCTCATGTGCAACACTTTATGCAGTGAACCCAACAAGCACGGAAGGAGATCTCCAAGGAAGGAGATCAACAGTATCAGCGTTACAGAGCATCATTCTGGATACATTACCTGTATACATATCTGGACAAAGGGTATGTGCACTGGGAAAGGCTGTACTCCTCAAAGGCCGGCAGCAGCACAACACCCAAGTTCTCCACCAGAGCTTATGGGGAATTGCCTGTTTCTTCCTCTGTGTCAGGGAGCATCTGCCACTTGCTTCAACCTACGGGGACCAGGGGATGCCACCAAACTTTGGCTGGGGATACTGAGAGTGAATGTGCTTGGGTGTGGGAGGGATCTGCAGAGTGGCAGTCACCTGTGTGGCACACACATGCAATCTGCTATTGCTTTTCCTCTTTTGCTCCCATGATTTAAGACCCATCAATCAGCTCCAGCTTCACACCCTAAGCTTTGTAAGGCATTCTTTGATTTTGTATAAGGAAGTAGAAATTACTTGACAAGTTATGTGCTTAGTAAGGCCTTCTGTTTCAACAGCGTATTTATTTTGGACCATGTTTCCTTGGGCAGCAGATACATGCAAAAGAGGGAACACAATTCCTGAAAATATTTTAATAGGTTGATGTTAGCAGGGTTCTCAGGGAGGAGAGGCTGAGCCATGGGAGTACTGGATTAGAAAGCTGGGGTTGTGATGGGTGGAGCTGAACCTTGTGAAGGGAGGACAGGGACTGTGGGGACCTCTGGAGAAGAACAGCTATATGATGGGTACTCTACAGTGTGAGCAAGAAAGCTTGAGCTGAGGGCAATTTTGGGCTTAGCTGCTGGTCCCACATGTTCCTGCAGTTCAGATACACCACATTTTCATCCTCTTCTAACTGAAGATGGTTGCTTTCTTCACCACTGTATTTCAGTGCCAGGAGGAGCAGCCCAGTTGGAAGAGCAATCCAGGATGTGCAGCAGGATGTGCTCAGACTCAAGGCATAAACAATTTTATTTTTTATTTTTAAAGTTACACAATGATCAGCATGACCAAATACTCTTAATTACAATAGCTTTTGTGTTATCAATAACAAGGGAAAATGGGGGTAGAAGAGATAAGTGATACATATAAGAGTATCTTTGGTGCCTAGTGCTGGATTCATACCCATACACCTCATTTTGAAAGAAAAAAAAAGGGAAACTGAGATACAGAACTCATGCAAAATCACCTAATAATGTCTGCCATACAATCAGAGGGATGATGACAGTAATGAAGATCCTATACAGTGACTGGATCTTGCCTTTATACATTTTTAACTGCATAATAATATTTTGGAGAGGTGTATTGCGAATAGAATAGAATAGAATAGAATAGAATAGAATAGAATAGAATAGAATAGAATAGCATAAACCAGGTTGGAAGAGACCTTCAAGATCATCATGTCCAACCTATCATCCAACACCACCCAATCAACTAAACCATGGCACCAAGCATCCTGTCAAGCCTCGCCCTGAACACCCCCAGCGACGGGGACCCCACCACCTCCTCAGGCAGCCCATTCCAGTGGGCAATCACTCTCTCTGTGTAAAACTTCCTCCTAACCTCCAGCCTAAACCTCCCCTGGCGCAGCCTGAGACTGTGTCCTGTGTTCTGGTACTGGTTGCCTGGCAGAAGAGACCAACCTCTGCCTCACTACAACCCCGCTTCAGGTAGTTGTAGAGAGCAATAAGGTCAGCCCTGAGTCTCCTCTTCTCCAGGCCAAGCAACCCCAGCTCCCTCAGCCTCTCCTCGTAGGGCTTGTGTTCCAAGCCCCTCACCAACTTTGTTGCCCTTCTCTGGACTCGTTCCAGCAAGTCAACCTCCTTCCTAAACTGAGGGGCCCAGAACTGGACACAGCACTCAAGGTGTGGCCTAACCAGTGCAGTGTCCAGGGGCAGAATGACCTCCCTGCTCCTGCTGGCCACACTGTTCCTGATGCAGGCCAGGATGCCATTGGCCCTCCTGGCTGCCTGGGCACACTGCTGGCTCATGTTCAGCCTACCATCAACCAGCACCCCCAGGTCCCTCTCAGCCTGACTGCTCTCCAGCCACTCTGACCCCAGCCTGTAGCTCTGCATGGGGTTGTTGTGGCCAATGTGCAGAACCCGGCACTTGGATGTGTTCAATCTCATGCCGTTGGACTCTGCCCATCTGTCCAGCCTGTCGAGGTCCCTCTGCAGAGCCTCTCTACCCTCCAGCAGATCAACTCCTGCGCCCAGCTTGGTGTCATCTGCAAATTTAGTGATGATGGACTCGATGCCCTCGTCCAGATCATCAATAAAGATGTTAAAGAGCATGGGGCCCAGCACTGATCCCTGGGGCACACCACTAGTGACTGGCTGCCAGCTGGATGTGGCACCATTCACCACCACTCTCTGGGCTCGGCCCTCCAGCCAGTTCCTAACCCATTGCAGTGTGCTCCCATCCAAGCCATGGGCTGACGGCTTGGCCAGGAGTTTGCTGTGGGGGATGGTGTCAAAGGCCTTGCTGAGGTCCAGGCAGACTACATCCACAGCCTTCCCCACATCCACCAGGCGGGTCACCTGATCGTAGAAGGAGATCAGGTTGGTCAGGCAGGACCTGCCCTTCCTAAACCCATGCTGGCTGGGCCTGATCCCTTGGCCATCCTCTAAGTGCTGTGTGACTGCACTCAAGATGACCTGTTCCATAATCTTTCCTGGCACTGAGGTCGGGCTGACAGGTCTATAATTCCCTGGCTCATCCAACCGGCGCTTCTTGTGGATGGGCACCACGTTGGCCAGCTTCCAGTCCTCAAAGAACCCAGGAAACTGTAAGCTTGCCACACAGCAGTCCCAGTGCTTCACTGAAAATAGAATTTTTTCTTTCTAATGTAAAGTTCTTTTTCTGAGTGGTAAATTTTAAGGAGAGTGTAATATTGTGCCATTTGTATAGAATATTAGACACATGCTGCACTCTGGACCTCAGTGCCTGGAGTAATACAGCTCTCACCGCCTGTTGCTGCTGGCAGTTCTGCTGGGGTGTTTCAAATAAGCCCTATTGTAAATATAGTATAATAAAATGGGAGGAAGTGAGGAAATCAGAGGAGTGCTGAGTGGGAGAGAGATGAAGGACTGAAATGCTCAGCATGATATGGCTAGAAGTTCCAGCTGCTTAGCTGCTGTGTGCCACCATTCTGTGTGCCACCATTCCATGCCCCACACAGACAGGCAATATTTAGCACTTGAAAAAGCAATAAAAAACAGGTACAAGCCTAGTGAATTTTATAATTGCCTTATTAATAAGTCACACAGGTAATTATTGTATAGGCTCAACTGTGCCTATTCAGAATGCATAGCATGCAGCTGATGAGCCCTGAGGGTGGTGGAAGCGCCCTCTCTGCTTCTGTTGGCAGAGGACAGGAGGGGAGGGAAGAATATAGGGTTGCAAGGTGTGCAGGTTTACTGGGTACCTTGGAAGCTCAGTCCTTCTCCCAGGAACTTTCCCAGCAGATGTCACTGTTCACCCATCAAATAAAACCACTTCCAGGCAGTAAAAGGCCTTGGAAAAAGCTACCATAGGCTATTAAAAATGAAATACATCACCTCAGAAGAACATTTCCACTCGGGAGTAAGAGTGAGAGTGGTTTGTTTTTGTAAATGTGACAGAGGACAGAAATTTGCTGTAAGCTTGGGGAAGAGTGTTACCGTGGGAACTGTGTCCACAGCAGCCTCCTGGACCCACCCCACTGTACCTTGCGCACAGCTTTAGGGTGGGCTGCAGCAGTGAACAGGCACCTCTGAGGGTGGAGGAGGCAAGCTTTAGCTGGTCTCACTAATGTTCCTGCACTGCAGGGTTTAATAGGACTTAATAATGACTAAGAATTTTGTGATTTAATCATGGCAATTTTGTGGGATTAAATCATTACTAGCCCTGCCTACACTTTATTTATTCAATATATAGGTCCTTATGATAGTATATAGGTACAAAATGAATGCATTCATATTAAATACCAGAGAAGTTGAACATTTCCCCCCATAATATGTAAACTAGCCATGAGCAATTTGAAACCAGACATTTTTTTCCTAGAAGCAAGTTCAATCCTTATTCTCTTTAAAAGATTATCAGGGATGTTATTCAGTCTGGAGAAAAGCTATAGGAGGACTTTATTTTCCATGCAGTGTGGCAGAGCTGTGCCTGGCACGCAACCGAATTATCACTGCAGAGATATGCAGATACTACGATAAAGAAGCTCAGACACCAGATGACAGGCGAGCAGAAATGCTGCACTGCACACAGGAGACAATGGGTAGCCAGGGCTCTTGCTGGCCTAATGACAGGAATGTAAACAAGATAATGGGCATGCTCAATGTAGGACATCACACATGTCCATGGTTATATAGTCACAAATTTTGTCCTTGGTGATTCTGCATTTTAAAACAAGTGAGAAAGTGTACATGAAGATGAAAGTAATCATCTTACTGCTGGGATATAACTAGCTTGTAACACGCTGACTAGGGCAGGGGCACACAGAACAGACAGTGAAAGGGCAAAGCTGCACACTACCCTTGCTTATCTCAGTGTGTCCCCCAGAGTGTAGAGCACTCCTGATGTTACAAAATGCCTTGAAGAAGGGCTTCTCCACCTGAAAAGATGTTAATTTCTTTTCCATTCCAAAATCCTGGCTTTTCCTGACAGCCTAACCTTGCTTGTCTATTCATCCCACTAAACACACTTTGGCTTTCCTAACCACCAGCAGGCTTCAGCTGCGAAGTTTAAACCATTTCCTCTGTTGTCCTATGGGAAATCTGATGCTGAATCCCCCATCTTGATCCGATTGAGTTTTCAGACTGAATTATTCATACACATTTAGTCTTGTACCAGCATTGTCATTTGGGATGACTAGCTCCTCTGCCCTCTGGCATGTGTTTCTAGGAAAGCAATTGCATCTCTCTCTGTCATTCCTCTGTGGGATGGTGGGATAAACAGCCTGGGCTGATCTCTGGATCTCTACTTGTTAGGCTGGCTTCACATTGCTGGCCCTCCTGGAAGTCCTGTTAGGGATCTGGATGTTTCATATTCCTCCTTACAAAGAGGAGCGAGCAGAAGTGGGGTGCTGTGCTGGGGGAGGATCATTGGCACCCTGTACTAGTTTTGTCAGACATTTTTTAATTCCTCTAAGGAGGTCACAATGGAAAAACTTGAGCTGCTGCTGATTTCTGAAAGCAAGTGCCTATGTTCAGACTGAAGGCCACTGTTAAGATACTCACAGAGACAGTCCCAAACACGATTTCCTTGGGGAACCTCACCCCTGAATCCCTTTCAGCCTGAGGTATCTCTTTATGGAGCCACTACAATCTCTCTTCCAGAGAATGTTTCATCTGCTCAGCATGTCCTGACAGTAAACTTAGTTTCTGACACTATGAAACAGAAATGACAGTGACTCTGTGTGGAAAATAAGATGTGCAAAACATACCATGGGTGATATTTTTTTCCTTTGCTCATGAAGTCTCGCTGTAAAAACAATTGATGTAATCCAAAGAATTGTTTGGTATTCAAAGCCTGTAGAGCTCATTTTCATCCATGGGCCTGGGTTTCTGCCATGGCCTTTGACCTTCCCTGTAACTCATACATTGTTTCCACTAACTTTGGAAGGACTGGGAAGATTGTGTTAGAGAAAATAGAGATATTTTGGGGCTGAGGAGGACAATACCTTTAGATACTGCTGAAGGAGAAGGAAACAAAGTGGGATGGGATGCCAGGGCCGAATCCCTACATGATGGTGTCAGGAGAAGGGCAATGCCTCATGTGGGCTTGGGATCCAGGATGACTCTCCTACAGATGTCACTCTGGATAGTGGATCACTGCCAGCTTCAGCTGCTCATGGGTGCAAAGAGCCCAAATCAAGGGAGCCATGAGCAGCCCAAGTTGGCCACTTCAAAGGTCTTCTTGGAAAGTAACTAGGTATTATCCTAAGCTTCTGGAGCGATCAGGCACTCTTTCATCATCTAAGTCTTTCCGTGCCTGAAATCAGATTGCCACACTTGCTGGCTCTCAGCTCAGCCAAGAGCTGTTATAAATTGCCCCTCATCAAATGCAAGATGTTTGTCTGGCAGAGTTAGAGAAGACATACTCTGTTCCTTGGTTTTTGCTGTGACTAAAATACACTGCAGCAAATAGATCAGCCCCTGGAGAGCACCTAGTCAGGGAGAGAAATTTATCAGTGACGAGGGTGCAAATTAGGTATGTTGTAGACCTGGACTGGGGAAGATCAGCATCTGCACATCACACTGGTGCAGTGTGTGCTACTCTGGAAGTGCTGGGCAGTATTTGACTCCCTAGAAAGGCTGGACTGTGATTTGCTATTGAGTGCTGTGGCCTCAGTGTCACCCAAAATAGGGCATTGCCATCATTCACAGTGTTGTGAGATTGTGTGCCAATAACATGGAACTAAAGACACAGTATGGACTTCAGCTCCAAAGTTTAGTGGTTTAGATATGTACATGAGGAAATCCAGCTGTGAACCAAGTTCTCTTCAGTGGAGTTCAAGGGCTTTATTCAGGCCCCTTAATATAGGCATCTGAGATGATCTGTGGGAGACACAGGTTCTTCTGGAGTGGCAGCTGAGGGCATTTCGAGTGGTCTTGCTGGCCTTGGCAGTAATCTCATCCTAACTCACTTTTAGGTATTTGGATAGAGGCTCTCACCCACAGGGTAATCAAAATACAGTGAAGCAAGGTCACTGCTGCATCTTACATAACCAAACCCCTTTCTGGATACCTACTTGAATAAGGCCAGTGCTTGTGGGTCAAGTTGCTCTGAAGTGCTGCAGGCTCTGATAATGGGTTAGTGTAGTGGTTTGATAGTTTAATCTACCCACCAACATAAAGCACAGCTAAACTCAGATGGAGAAGCGAATGAAAAAGCTGTGTTTTACAAGCAATAATGAAATGCAATGAATATATACAAAATATATAGTATTTACAATATCATACAAGAATTTACAGGAAGGAACACAACACAGAAACCCTCCTGAGGAGGATCCCCCCTCAGGTTCCCCCCAACATCTCTTCCCCTTCCCTTTCTGTCCAGTTAATTAGATGAAAAGGTGATTATGTGATTCTGTAAAGAGAGAGAAAAGGATATTAAGGGAATTTGTTAGCTCAAAGCTTTGTTAAGAAGTTAGTTTTGCTTATCTTATCAGTTTCAGTCCAGAGTCAGCAGCATGCATTCTGGCCAAGAAACGAAAGACAGACTGAAGCTGGAGAGAGTAAGAGAAAAGAGTATGAGAGATATTTGCTATGGTACATCTCACATCTGACCAATGAAATTCATTTAGGATTAATCTTTGTTTTCCTTTTTTACACCCAATCATTCAGCTAGAGAATTCTGCAGCTATCCTTTTCTTAGAGGCACAGCCTAAACTGTCACAGGATGGAAGCAGTCTGTCAGTGCATGCATAGAGCTCCTGTTCGTTCTCATCCCTTTCCCTTGAAATGACCCAAAGGAAAGGTTTTGGGACTAGGAAGTAGGAGTAAAAATAAATGCATCATAGCTGTTATTGATGGAAAGTTTGTGAGTTTCTATATTATACTGTTCAATGAAAAATTCCACCTCCTCACAGCAAAGTACAGGTTTTTATTGTCAAAAGGCAGGTTCTAGAAAATGACCACACAGATAGAATGTAAGGACTTCTTCATGTATGGTGCTGGGTTGTCTTGTGGGATGAATCTGTGTCCAGTTCTGGGCCCCTCAATTTAGGAAGGACATTGAGACACTTGAACGTGTCCAGAGAAGGGCAACAAGGCTGGTGAGAGGCCTTGAGCACAAGCCCTATGAGGAGAGGCTGAGGGAGCTGGGATTGTTTAGCCTGGAGAAGAGAAGATTCAGGGGTGACCTCATTGCCCTCTACAACTACCTGAAAGGTGGTTGTAGCCAGGAAGGGGTTGGTCTCTTCTCCCAGGCAACCAGCACCAGAACAAGGGGACACAGTCTCAAGCTGTGCCAGGGGAGGTTTAGACTCGAGGTGAGGAAAAAGTTCTTCACTGAGCGAGTCATTCGTCATTGGAATGTGCTGCCCAGGGAGGTGGTGGAGTCGCCGTCCCTGGAGGTGTTCAAGGGGAGATTGGACGTGGCACTTGGTGCCATGGTCTAGTCGTGAGGTCTGTTGGGACAGGTTGGACTTGATGATCCTTGGGGTCTCTTCCAACCTTAGTTATACTGTGATACTGTGAATCACCTTAACTGGTTGCTCACATCACTGCAGAAGCATCAAAAAGTGGCTGCTGGATCAGCGCTGTCATCAAACACAGCAACCCTTGCAGCCAGACTTTAAGAGAAAGTCTCATGTTTCTTTTCTGTAAGTCAAACTTTTCCATGGAAATATCCATAAAAACTTTTAATTTCTTTATGTTTTGATTGAGGAAAGAATTTGTTTCTGGCCGGCCTTAAGGGAGATCATGCTGGTAGAGGTAAGAACTGTAGTTCAGAGGTGTTCAGCAAAGGGCAGAAGGCAGGGGCAATGGCGTACTTCAGATAGCAGTGGTCATTGGCATGCAACATGGAGTTACAGAGAGGACTTACAAACACCAGGTGGAGGGGGGAGCCCAGAGGTTGGTCTTGAACTGGAGACAAGACAGCATCTTTCACTAAATGGCTGTAAGGAGAGCTAAAATGAAATAATGGTGGGGAGAAACACCTTTTGAGAATGGTAGGGTTCACTAAGCAACTTTCTGTGGACTACACACAATTTTTAATAAAGATAAAGATGTGAAGGAGACTGAGAAAATCAAGGCAAAGATACTAAATGAAACAAAAAATGGCTGAACTCTTCCTGCCCTGCCTCTGCAGGATCATTAATAGGATTTCTCTCCTTTTCTTTACCACCTGTCTTGATGAAATATCTATGAAGTACAGCTGAGACTACCACTGCATCAGTCTAGTGGAAATTGCCCAATGCATTCAGAAGTTGCTAAGGAAAAACAGACATACAGGGAGACTGTCTGATTGTGTTAGGCTTATTTTCTTCAGTGCACAGGCTAATAGCAAACCTGCAACGTTCATGTGAATAGATGGCCCCCACTGAACCTTCCATGGGACTAGGCCATGCCTTGCAGATGCTAGGAAGCCAAATCAGGTCACAGTCTCTCCAGGTGATTGTTAAAAAGTTTTTTCTACAAAGGGTGTGGAGAGTCAGAGAAAGGCCACGCATTGTTCATCGTTGAGAGAATTGATGTCCCTTGCTCTCCTGCTGTGACCACTGTGGCATGGTATAAGAAAAATGTTGATTGTGTGATACTTGGGTCTACAGATCCATGAACCCTTAAGTATACCAAAATAATCAGAAATGGGAACTTATCAAAATACTTTAAAATGCATGGTGCTGCTACTAAACATCTGCTTTTTAAAACCGTCATAGTAGTGACACAGAAGTCTTGCCCAGCCTTTAACACCTGCAGATAGTAACAGCTGCATGAGCTCAGTAATTACACAAACAACATTCTAATGAAGGAAATTCAGTTTAGCTTTCCCCCATCCTTTCCCCCAGCTAGAAATTCAGTGTTAATAAAAAAGCCTACCTGTGTTTATTTTTAAAAGAGGAGAAATGTTGGCAGCACCATTTGAACCAAGCGAAGCAAACAGAATGGAAGATACAGCTCCACTGACTTAATGACCTTTTACCCTTCCTTGATGCTTTAAAAGACTGTGCAGTAAAAATCTGGGCAGAATTACTAAAAATGTGGGATTTATTAATTTTTTTCTATCTAGAGCAACCCATACTCACACAGTTCTTCACCACATCATGTGAAAGTTTTTGTTTTGAACCACAAAAGTTGGTTAATTCAATGCATGGCAGTAGAAAAAGTGGAGATTTGACACTTTCAAAACTGCAATAACATCCATTTTGCCTGGAATCCACCTTCTTCTACAAACAAGGGCAAACTTTACTGTAGGCTCTGAAGTTCAGTTCATGTGTCAGGATAGACGTATGCCCCAGATAAGAAGTTTCCTGGCATTAACCCTAGGCTTAGCTTAATGCATATGGGACTATTGAACCCCTCATCTGTTCTAGGTAACTCTTCCTCCAGAAAATGCTTTCTGATGCTCCTGATAGTGAGGTACATCTTCCTTAACACAGGAAATACCAGACCAGAAAAGCTTAATATTTCAAATTATTTTGTAACCTTCTTAAATAGGCTGTACGGCAAAGGTGTCAGTGAAATGATTTCTGTAGCTGGGATACACTCCTGCAGAATTCAGTGAACTTTAAGAATCTGTAAATTCAGTAATGCATCATCCAAATCAGAGAAAGCTGCCCTGCATCTCTATAAGGAGTAAAATGATAGTCTCACAGGATAAGTTTTGACTGTGCACTCGCTGTAATCACACCTGCTGCGGGCACACATGCAAAATGATCAGTGATAGGAGGATGTTGTCTTGTGTATTCCTCTCCAAGCAGTCACGTGGGACTGTGAGAGATGCTATGTCAAAGATGAGCTGCAGAGCAGTGTTGCTCCAGCATTTACTGCCAGTAACAGAAAAGATAGGACTGAGATGGTCACCTTTTGGCACCTCAACCCTGTGTTGCTATATTCTACCTGTCAACATGTGCAAAACCCACACTGCTTATTTAAGGGCTATATATATTGAGTCAAATCTATGTTTTACTGGTAGGAGGAGAAATTCTAGATTGTCTAACTCTCACTCTGGCACTACTCACCAATAGTGGCAATGACAGCTTCTTATTATTTCTATTTACAACTTGATCTTGACATTTTCCAGCCAACGTGTCTCTGGCTTTGTTTTAATTTGCGTTATTTTCTTTTGTTCACATAAATATAAGATTTCTTCTTTGTTTAGGACAGATTCTAAGCTCCCTGAACAAGTCCATCTGATCATATCCCTGCAAACCGCTTTGTGCTTTGTCCTCCAGCTTCTTTTACAAGTGAGCAGTGATGTTGGTCAGATTCTGTTATTTTTCTCAGTTGAAGGTAGTCATAATTCAAGTTTTGGTCCCAGAGTGTTGTCTTAGGCAAGCAGGGTCACAATATGGACTTCCAGTACTTGTTGTCGCACATTTAGACCTCATACAATAAAAAAGTAAAAATCACTCATAGGTCCTTGTTGTCAAACACTCTCTAACTCTATGTGATACTTTAATTTACTTTTTATTTAGTAGTTAAAATGCCACCGTCTCTGATTTATGTCTTTCAGTGTTCACCACAAGCCTTTAAATATATCATAGCAAAGATTTATCAACATTTTCAACAACTCCCTATTGGAAGTGAGGTTTTATGTGAAAAATTAGGAATTACACCAATGCCTGTCACACCAGTCAATAGCCTTGCACTAATAAATGTTGCACCCAGACATATATACCACTTCATTAGTTTGAAAATTATTATCATGATTCTTAATGATGCAGTAATAATAATAATAATAATAATAATAATAATAATAATAATAATAATAATAATAATAATAATAATAATAATAATAATAATAGCTTTCCAGAATATGACTTAATAGGAATTCTTTGTTCCAGTATCCAGGATTTTGTCAGCTATTACCAGGCAGTAAATGAACATTTATTCATCTTTGAGAGGGCCACAAAAGATACATGATTAAGATTTTTAATGATTAGCTTCCAATATGTGAATGTTGTGGCAATGTAGCATGCCCCCAGTGCAGTGCTCTCAGTCTGAGCTGCTGCTTTTCTTCTGTTTATTCACATGTAATTTCTTTGCTCATTGCAGAGCCCAACATTAGCCAGGTTCAAAGGAGTGTAGCTATAAGACTCTCATGCTTTCATTTGGTGCTCATTAAGATGAAATTAAGATGAGAAAAAAAATTGCTTAGAGGACTGGCTCTGACTTGACACACCTGGAGTGAGACAAAACTCCGTGGGCAGTGCTGCCACCCTGACAGACTGTTTCTGTCATTGATGGAGAGTGACAGGCAAATTCAAAAGGGAAATCAGCCACCATAAGGCCTGAATGGCTTTCCCAAGTGCCGCTCTGGTGGCTGCAGTGCAACCTGGGTGTGCTTTGTTTCTTCAGCATGGCTGTTCTAAGTGAGGTAAAACCATGTCTTGCTTGCGATGGCTTTCAGCCTTGTTACTTGTCTTGCCTTTTTTCCCTTGTTGCTGGCCTCCACCTGGCTTCAGCTAGGCCTTGCTGTTTTGAAAATAGTGCCAGTCTTTGCTAAGTTTGTACTAAGTCCTGAGTGCTTACTACATCAGAGAGGAGATATGTTTTCCCCTCTTTCCAGGGAAAGGTGCTAGATTTTGTCTCATCTGTGACTTCCCAGTGCAAAATCACATCTGAGCATGTAAAGCAGAGAGAGAGCTTCTGAGGTCTTATCTAGCAAGCTGGCAACAGCCAATGAACAGCATCTGATTGCCTTTACAGCTCATCCAGCTCTGCAGGTACTCATGCTTCCAGAACAAAACAAGAATTGCTGACAGCCTATAAGGTTTAAGCCTTTCTATATAGTTTTTTCCAGTTGGACATCCTTTCCAAAATAAAAGTATCATCAGCTCATAACTGCTGCTGCATAAAGAAATGACAGAAAAACAACACACATATATTTTTGGGTGTACTATGTGAGCCAAGAAGAGCTGTTACCTGGAAAGACTAATATGAGATCTATCTCAGCTTTCATGTGTCCATGATGTAGGAAGAGTAAATTTCAACTATGGAGTTCGTTCTCTTTATTGTCTAAATTGCAAATGAATTAATTGATTCTGGAAGGGTGAAGTTACCTTATTTGTAGGAGTATGGTTGTCTGTAATAGTCTTTACAGAACATGCAGGTCTTTTGTTTCTTTTGTAATACAGCCAATATTTTTTCAGCTCTTACTGGTTCTGGCTGAGATGAAGTTAGCTTTCTTCACAGCAGTGTGTATGATGCTCTGGGATTTGCATTTGTGGTATTTGTACTGATATGACACCAGTGTTTTGGCTGCTGCTGAGCATTGACTGCACAGCATCAAGGCTGTCTCTCCACAAACTCACCCATAAAAGGCTGCTAGGCTGAGGGTGGGGGTGGGTGCAAGAGGTTGGGAGAGAGAGCTGACCAAAGGAATATTCTGTACAATAAGACATTGTATTCAGCAATAAAAGCTGAAGGAAAGGGGGGAATGAGGAGGCATGATGGTTATGACAATTATCTTTCCAAGCAATTGTTACACATACTTCCATGAGGAAGTAGTTAGGGACTTGCTGAGCCACTTGCATACTCACAAGTCCATGGGACCAGATGGGATCCATCCTAGGGTGCTGAGAGAGCTGGCAGATGAGCTTGTCAAGCCTCTCTCTCTATCATTTTCCACCAGTCCTGGCTCACTGGGGAGGTCCCAGATGACTGGAAACTGGCCAATGTGATGCCCATCCACAAGAAGGACCAGATGGAGGAACCTGGAAACTACAGGCCAGTCAGCCTGACCTCAGTGCCAGGAAAGATTATGGAACAGGTCATCTTGAGTGCAATCACACAGCACTTACAGGATGGCCAAGGGATTTAGGAAGGGCAGGTCCTGCCTCACCAACCTGATCTCCTTCTATGATCAGGTGACCTGCCTGGTGGATGTGGGGAAGGCTGTGGATGTAGTCTACCTGGACTTCAGCAAGGCCTTTGACACTGTCCCCCACAGCAAACTCCTGGCCAAGCTGTCAGCCAGCTGATCAGAGATGCCCTGCATCTAGGCCACTGCTGCAAGGGACGGTACTGCAGGAGCTGGTGCTACAGGAGGGTCTTGATTCAGGTGAAACCAGAGGTGCCAGCAACAATTGCTGCTTGGCTAAGAGCAGCTCCCAGGTGGGAAGTGATGTTATTCAGCACTGCAGGCAAAAGCCACATGTCCAGGTGCTTGACTCAGGTGAAGGCAGTGCTGGCTGGTGCCCATGCCCTCACAGCAGGGCCCTACGCTTCACCATGTTCGTATTTGGGTACTGTAAGTTTGGGGATCCTGCTTGCCTCAAACAAACACCTTAAACCTAAGCCTATGGCAAGGGGTGTATACTCTTTTTATATTAACAAATTTTATATATTTTAAGCAATGCCCTCATGCAGGGATCTATCTATCTATCTATCTATCTATCTATCTATCTATCTATCTATCTATCTAATCTATTTCTGGAGCAGGCTTTTGACTTTCCTCTCCAAGATAAGCAACTAGCTGCTAGAACATGAAGTCAAATCCTCTCCCATCACCTCTCTTCCTGATGAATCTTTTCTAGACAAAGCAGAGAGTGTGGAAAGGAGACATTTCCTTGGACTACTGCTGCCAGAGGGATCCTACTGGGAGATTAGGAGATGAGCGGTGGGCTGGCTTTCCAAAGGAGGGAAAACAACCTGGGACCCCATCCCTTCAGGGGATAATTAGCAATATTTGTACGTGTTTTGAAGCTAAGTTTTGTATTAATTCAATTAGCCATGAAATCAGTTTCAAGTGTTGAAATTGTAGATATGAAAAGAAGAAAAAAAAATCAGAACAAATTCTTAGACTCATAAAGGACAATTTTCACTTAAGCAAAACTCAATCAGTGAACAAAAAATCATATTAAAGCATAAAGCTACAGAAATTATGGGTCTGATTATTCATATATTGTCACCTTTTTTAAGCAGACATTAGATGGTACATTCTAGCTGCTGTTTTAGAAGCACTGCCCTTGGGGGAGTATTTTTTAATCCATAAAAGTATTGGTTTTCTGTGGGTTTTGTGTTTTCCTTCCGCCATTCTTCTGACAGAAGCATGTGCTGTCAGAACTTTCTTTTATCTTATTTTGCATGTTTTTCTTCTTCATTATATGTTCAATCCACGCTTTTTAACTTCTTATAAATGTACATAAATATATTGCCCTGGTAACTGTTTGATAGTTTAATGCTTCATTGATTTAACATGCAAGAGGCTCTGCAATTTTTCCATCCTTTAAAACTAGTGAAAATAAATAACTGTGTTTTGTTCCTTTTTTTTTTTTTTTTTTTTTTTTGTTTAAAACTCCATAGTCCTGTGATTCCTATGGAAAAATACATAGAATAAACCAGGTTGGAAGAGACCTTCAAGATCATCGCGTCCAACCCATCAACCAATCCAACACCACACAAACAACTAACCCACGGCACCAAGCACCCCATCAAGTCTTCTCCTGAAAACCTCCAGTGATGGTGACTACACCACCTCCCCAGGCAGCCCATTCCAATGGGCAATCACTCTCTCTGTATAGAACTTTTTCCTAACATCTAGCCTGAACCTCCCCTGGTGCAGCCTGAGACTGTGTCCTCTTGTTCTGGTGCTGGCTGCCTGGGAGAAGAGACCAACATCCATCTGTCTACAACCTCCCTTCAGGTAGTTGTAAGAGAGTAATAAGGTCACCCCTGTGTCTCCTCTTCTCCAGGCTAAGCAACCCCAGCTCCCTCAGCCTCTCCTCATAGGGCTTGTGTTCCAAACCCCTCACCAACTTCGTTGCCCTTCTATGGACTTGTTCCAGCAAGTCAACATCCTTCCTAAACTGAGGGGCCCAGAACTGGACACAGTACTCGAGGTGCGGCCTAACCAGTGCAGTGTACAGGGGCAGAATGACCTCCCTGCTCCTGCTGGCCACACTGTTCCTGATGCAGGCCAGGATGCCATTGGCCCTCTTGGCCGCCTGGGCACACTGCAGGCTCATGTTCAGCCTACCATCAACCAGCACCCCCAGGTCCCTCTCTACCTGGCTGTTCTCCAGCCACTCTGACCCCAGCCTGTAGCTCTGCATGGGGTTGTTGTGGCAAATGTGCAGAACCCGGCACTTGGATGTGTTAAATCTCATGCCGTTGGACTCTGCCCATCTGTCCAGCCTGTCGAGGTCCCACTGCAGAGCCTTTCTACCCTCCAGTAGATCAACTCCTGCCCCCAGCTTGGTGTCATCAGCAAACTTTCTATGCATCAGATAATACATGAAGTGTTACACAAATAGAAGGTGTGATTTACAGAAATTTAATTAATCCCATAGTCATAATGATGTACTGTCACACTTAGTGGTAAATGTGGCTTCTACAACCTCTAAAATCCGGGATTCTCAGATGCGTACCTTGCTTGCTTAAACTGAGAAAGAAGGACCCCTGTGTTACCTGCAATCTCTTATTTCGACTGAGATTTTCACAATTTCCTTTGGACTCTGCAGTTTTACCTACTGTGATATCTGATAAATCTGACTCTGTTGAACTGCAGTGGTTATAATCCTGTAAAACACTGTGGCCTCAGCAAAAGCACAGTAGTGAAAGCTGGGAGAACTGGATGTTTCAGAAACAAAATGGAATTTTACTCTTTATGCTAAAAATAATGTAAGTGCATTGCCTGGAACAAGGACTTCCAGATAAGCTGAAGCAGCAAAGCAGAAATCTTCATTTAGTGATCAGAGATGTGGAAGTGTTTGCAGAGAAAATTTTGGCAAGACTAGTCACTAATAGAGATTTCTCTGGCCCCAGAGCTCCCTGATGCTTTTCTGAAGTTTTGTGGTCTTTCACTAAGCTTCCTGTTGGCAGAGCATCCCACTAGATGGCCTTAAGCATTCATGTATAATTCCTCACCTTATGTGGACCTGCTCTCTCTCTTTTTTTTTTTTTTGCATGCCCTTCTCATCACACACTCTTTCATTTTATCCCCTTGGATTTCCCCAGCTTTCAACTCAGCGACCTCAGGGTCATTTTGCCAGTGGGACAATGTGTGTCAATGCAACTCAGTGCTTGTCCATTGCAGTTGAGCAGCTGCTTCTGTTCCAATGACATACTGGCTAGCCCTGGGTTTTCCTTGATTCACATGGAGTAGTCCTGTGGCTATGCTTGTGTGGATGTTCTCCCTGACAGTGCCTGGGGAAACATAGGCCATGCTGAAGCCTGCCAGAGCAATACTTTTAGAGTGTGAAATTGGAGCCTGTATTGCTGGCTTTGTGGAATAACACAGGAGTTTGTAGCCATATAGGCTGCTGCCATAATGAAGGTGGGCTGGAGAGAGCCAGACCTGGGTCTGCCTTGTCCTCCCTGTCATTTTTTGCAGCAAAATCTGAGGTGCAGTATCCCTGCAAGATGTGTCTTTGTTTCTGGAGAAAATAATCAGTTGACTCCAAAGGAAACCCCAGGAGCTAAATACATGCATGTTTGACTCCTTCTCTGACACTGGTGAAACAGATTTGTAATGATTTAATAGGCTGAAAATTCACTGAATTTCGTGTAGCTGAATGTTAGGAAACTAAATCCCTATCTTTGATGAGCTATGAACTAGACCCCAAATTGTGAGTATGGAAACCATAGAGATTGTAAATGCGTTACTGTGAGAGCTACCATAATAGGTTAGATCAGTGCCCTGTGCATGCTCTTGCCAGTGACCAGCAGCTGATGCCAAGGGCAGATATTGAGGATATATGTGGTATTACCTGGCATGCTTTTCCAGCTTCACTCTCTGTGGTTGAGGGATTTTCTCAGTAAGTAGTTGCAGACAGATCATCATGTTTAATAGCCTTAGGTGGTGTTTCATGAACTGATCTAATCCTCTTTTGAAATGATTGCTATTTCTGTGCTTCACATCATTCTGTGTCACAGAGTTCAGTGATGCAATTATATGATGGGTGAAAAAGTCCTTCCTATTCTTTGTTTTAAACCTGCTCCCAGACCATGTCATTATTCCCAGATAAACAGCAAGAACAGGACAGACTTCCTCTATTTGCTTTAGCAACAGTGCTTTGACTGTGTTACATACCAATTCAGTCATACCTTTTCCAAAGTGAACTCCTAGTCTGTTTAGCCATGTCCTCCTACAGAAGTCATACTATCCTGCTGTTCCACCAGCAATGCTTCTGATTGTGTTATATTAGTTTTGAGACCACATGAACAGGGTGGTACTCAATATTCAATGAATATATGCTCTGGGGATTCATGTATTGGTATAATAGTATTTTGTAGGGTTTGTTGTTGTTGTTGTTTTTATTTCCTCTATTCTTTTGCAAGTAATTCCCCAAATGCCTTCTTAACCACTGTTGAACATTGAGTTAATTCCAGAGAAGTAACACATGGTTTCAAGTATTATTTCCTGACTGATTATATATTCTTTAGACTCTGTCAGAAATAGTTTATGTTTTTTTCCCATGTGCTTTACTTTGCAATTACTGACACTGAAATCTGTCTGCTATCATTTTCATGTTGTATAATCCCTCTGCAGCTCTACACTATCAGCTTGACTTCATCATTTCCTTGCAGAAGGGTCTGGCCGCTCTGAGTCACTCTGTGCACCTCCTGTGAAATGTGTTGCTTCATTTACTGCCCTTCCCCTTTCTAAGTCATACACAAATATGCTATTTAATACAAGTCTCTCAAATCCTCAATGGATTCTGCTGGGAAATTTGCTTCTCTGTGAACTTGGACCATATCTGTATCCTTTGTGTTGTATCTTCTCACCAGCTGCTAATTCATAAGAATGTATTCCCGCATATATCTTGACAACTCAGGTGCTTAACATTGTTTGGTGAAAAGTTTGTTCAAAGTCTTTTGAAAATCCAAACATGTACACCTCCAAGATACTAGTGCACCCTAATGTCTCATTTCTTTCATTTGAGCAGAATATTTCTCATCCTCTACAAGGATTCCTATGTATCTGTGCTGTTGCTTGTGTATAAACACCAGAGAAGATCACTGATAACTTGTAACTACCACTATATGTCTATTTACTGGACAAATTTAAGTTAACCCAAACCAGTTGAATTTGAATTTAAGTAATTAAATCAATGCAGTTTATTTGGTCAAGGGAAGAGAGAGATTCCACTTCCCATTCACTGTGTGATAATGTGGGATTTTTAATGTTTTTTTGTTTGTTTTAATTTTTTTAATCAGAGGTAGCTTCCTGATGATGAGAACAAGGCAAAGGATATTTCCAAGCCCTCCTGTGTCATATTACCACCAAACAACTCACCTAGTGATAAAGAAGAAGTAGTACCTGGACCTGGAACTCTTTGTCCATCAAACTGAGAAGTAAGCACCTTCAGCCCATGCCAAAGATGCCATTATGAGCACACAAGACACAGCCCTTTCATTTAATGAACGGGTAGGCGGCAAGCTTTGGCAAGCCTTGTAACAAAAGGTGATTAAATCAATATTTTAGTTTCATCTTCATCATGCATGCATAAAGTAATTTAGAGTCCACATTAAAGACTACATTTGTATATTTATGTGTCAGAATGATGTTTGCTTTGGAAATATCTCTGTGCTACACTTCTAAAACTCAAATGACCTATGGTCTACCAAACACCAGACAGGAATACAATTGAAGATGGCTCCTGTTAGAAAGACTCCTCATCTGTTCATTGTTTCACTGTTTTTCCTATTATGCAAAGTTTAAATTCTCTACAGAGTAGATTCTCTAATTTTATTTACGGATGATATGCACTAATTTTAGATGGATGTGTGTTGAAGTAAAACCTAAGTCAAAACAATTAATGGGATGAATATTCATCTGAAGCAGTAGCTTTTGCCCTTCTTTAAAACCAGAAACCCTGACTTCATTTGAAACATGACCACTCCAGAAAGGGCTCATATTGGATCATATCCTGAGTTTTGTAGACAAAGAAGGACAATCTTTAACTGTATGGCTCTTCTGTTTAATTCATGTAAGGCAGGTGGTAGCTAGACCTGAAAAAAAGTCTGTGCCCAGTACTGTCAGCCTCACCTCCATGCTACTTTCTGCATTAAAGCTGTGAGGTGGAAAGGAGAGAGGCAGAGGCACTGCCACAGCCTGCTCCAGTGAGGAGATGATGTCCCCTTGCTGCTCTGTATCTCACTTTCCATTGTACTGGTGGACCAGATGTTCAGGCTATCAGTTTGCTTCCCCAGTGCCCCCCTCAGAAACTGTTACTGAGACTGTCTTAGGGAGCTGCAGATGATAAAACAACTGTTCCCAGTGTGGTCTCTAAAGTAATATGTTTACACTTAGATGATATCAATATAATAAAGTTATTTATTAATATAGGAAGAAGACTGTACATTAATGCTTATATTAATATCATGCATAAGACTTCTTCATATTTCCTCAGATCTTTGTAACAGAAAAGCAGCCAGAAGCCAGTAATGTGTCTGTTGAAAAGTTTGTAGAACTACCTATGCAGAAGAAAAGAAAAGGAAAGGGAAAAAGTGACTTTTCCTTGTCCTTACTGGACATGGAGTACCAAGGGGTGTCTAACGTCCATGCACAGGCAATAAAAAGGGAGGTTTTGCAGGTGAGAAGCAAGCAAGCTTTGAACATCCTGGCTGGGGCTGGAGTAGAGAAATGATCTGAACACTTCCCTGCGCTGCTCTGTTCACTGTCTCCCAGGGAAAGGGCAGGTGGGAGGACTGAGAAAAAGATGCATGAGGAGGCAGGAACAAACTCAAAAGAAAAGACAGCTCTGTTTGGGAGATGTTATTGTTTAACCTAGAACAAAAAAAAAAAACCAAAAAAACCCCTAGAAGATAGCTGCTATGGAGGAGGATCTTTATTGCTGAATCTGCTCTTGTTAAGGCAATTTCTCCTTTTATTGTGTTGTTCCATGATTGCCTAGCAATGTTTTAAAGTACGTATTTTATTCTTAAATCCTAACTTGAGTTCAGCATGACTTGGAGTGACTCAGCAGGCAGCAGGTCTCTATAGGTCTGGTACAAGTAAACCCAGGGACTGGACACCCTAAGTTTCCAGGTCCCTGTGGCATTGTTCTAAATCAAGGGTTGCTCCTATTGCCATTGAAGTTAAAAGTTTCAGCATTGAAGTTAAAAGTTGGAATCACAGTAAGGTGGAAAGAGGAAATGTGTTTTAGACCCAAAAACTAGGAATATTTTTGGTAAAGAGGAACATATTTAGCCCTGAAAGTCTCCAGGGAGTTGGTTATGCACCATCAGACCTTCAAAAACTGTCTCAAGTTTGTGATCTGGTCAAAAGCCTTTCAGAGAACTTTCTTCACTGATTCCCCAGGATATTTAGGAACAGAATCCCCTGTGCCAGATCTCTGAGTCTCAGGAACCAGAAAATAAAACCTTCCATGTCTGCAGTAAGCATATCCGAAATCATGTGAACTACCGCCAGAACCTCTTCTTCTCTCAGGAATTTTAGAAATAGATGATATGGAGAAACTCACCCTTTGCATTAGTTCATTATTACATGCATTTTGGGTCAGAGGAACGGCTTATGTGAAGTAATTAATTGCCACTTGAGTCTTATAAATATTAGTCTGAGATACATTTAACTCACAGTGGAATTTTGAACTTAATTGACAGTTGTAAAATGCACCATTCCTGTTCATAAGACCAAACTCCACCTGTTTCTTATTGCTCTTCATGCTTAAAGATGATTTTTATCACTGGGATATGTTTATGTTTCAAAGCATTTGAGGAGATTGGTTTTATGGAGATTAGCATTATTATTAGAATGGTGCTTATTTTACTAATCTCTATTATGCAACTGTTCATTCCTGATTATTAATAGTAATTTCCTTTTGATAGAAACACTTCCACGGCAATCAATTATAGAGCTTTGTGCAAACACAGGATTATGAATTCCAGTGGGAAATAAACAACAAGAGCAGTGGAATTTTAAAAACAAAGAGCTTGTTTTCATGCAAATGCCTTCATGCTAAAAAATGAGGAAAATTATATGGTGGAGAAGCAGAAGTCGCTTCCAATTAGAATGTTTTTAAACAATTTCCATAAAGTGCCTAAATTAAGAACTTAGCACTTGCTGGAGCAGTACATCTCATCTGTGTTCTCCCTCCAGCAGCAGCCAATGTCAGTAACATGTAATCACAACTCCTACCCAGATGCAGTTTCACTGAACAGACTCATTGGAGTCTGGGCCAGTCTGCCTAACAAGGCAGTACTCCATCCATTTCCATGCAGAACATTTTACTGAGCAGATACAGCTGACAGAGGATGCCCTGACTTTAGGAATAGTTTCCTGGCTCTAGTACTGTCTATCTTCAGCAGTGCTGTGGGATCAAATAGTGGCTCTATTCTGCAACACATATGTGATTAATGCTATACACTTGGCTACTGTTTTTGCCTCTTATGATAAGGAGAGGACAAGGAATTTGCAGAACCTGGTACATGGTTGCTCTTCGCTCCGCAAAGGCTAAAGAGCTTTGCAGTTTGTTTCAAACAGCTGATAAAACTTAGTCTTAAGCTGGAATTCCACATTTATTAGGCATGTCAAAGTCTTCACATTAGAATAAGACATACTTCAAAAATATTTTAAAACTGCTTATTTTGTTTTTGTTTTATTGGTCAAGAAATTTTGTCTGTCTTGCATTTAGCATTTGTAACTCAAGTAGTGGGACTTTTTTTCCTGAACAAATACAGCCTTGTACCCCTCTTCTACAATAATGATTTCTTCAAATAAAATTTGTTTTCTGTCTGCAAAAAAATAATTCCAAGAGTAAAGAACAATCTGCTAGTGTATACTTTAATTAAGCTTTACTTTGTTGATGCTATATATAATTATTTAGAAAAGACATTTCATTCCCTAGGAATTGACTTGTGCTCTGAGAGACCTTGATCACCTGACAGAAAGCAGACATGAGGTTACCTCATGGTAGAAAATAAGAGAGTATGACTATCTCACAGGCCTGTTTGAAAGACACAGGCAGAAAAATCCAAAAGCCTCCATTCTCCAAATGTCAGCTGTGCTCCTGATGTCCTGAGAGATGCTCTTCTTCAGAGATGAATTTCCCTCAACTGCAAAAATTTACAGTGGTGAGAGAAAGCAGGAATGGCACAGTATACAGATAATTTCTTCTTCGGGCTGGGTCTGTGCATTCTTGTGTGGGCAAATGACTTAAAAAAAGAGACCCAAAATGTCACTCTGTCAGGAGTTGTGCACTCTGGATTGTATAGGTGGAAGTACTAGCTCCCTGGAGGGTTTAAGCCATGAACAGCTCATCCAGCAATGTGAGAAGAACTGTTATAGGAAAAGGTGGACATAAGGTGTGGCAGAGGCTGGGGAGGAAGTGCCTGGGATCTGGGCATTGGTCCTGGAGTGCCAGCCCATTGCCAGGGTGTGACACAGCTCCTTGCACCCCTGGATGAGCCCAGAAAGATGACCCTGAAGCAATATTTGGATGTTCCTGCATCTCAAAGCATCTCTTATCCCAGGTACTGCGTGAGCCTACCAGGGGCAAGGCTATGCTTGACCTCCTCTTCACCAACAGGGAAGGGCTGGTGGGTGATGTGGTGGTCGGAGGCTGTTTAGGGGCCAGTGACCATGAAATAATAGAATTTTCAGTATTCAGTCAAGCTAAGAGGGCCAGCAAGAAGACCTCCACTCTGGACTTCCGGAGGGCGGACTTCAGGTTGCTCAAGGAAATAATTCAGAGGGTTCCTTGGGAGAAAGCCCTTAAAAATAAAGGGGTCCAGGAGGGCTGGACCTGCTTCAAGAAAGAGCTGATGAAGGCTCAGGAGCAGGCTGTGCCAGTGTGCCGGAAGAGGAGCCGCCGGGGCAGACGGCCAGCCTGGCTGTGTAATGAACTTTTAATTGAACTAAGGGAAAAAAAGAGGGTGTATAATCTGTGGAAGAAAGGTAAGGCAACCCATGGAATGTTTAAAGAGGTTGCTAGGGCATGTAGGAGGAAAATTAGGGAGGCAAAAGCATATTTGGAACTTAAACTGGCCTCTGATGTGAAGGACAACAAAAAGTCCTTCTATAAATATATTAATAGCAAGAGGAAGGGCAGGGACAACCTCCACTCCTTGGTTGACATGGAAGGAAATGTTGTAACACAGGATGAGGAAAAGGCAGAGGTACTTAACACCTTCTTTACCTCAGTTTTTACTAGCTGGAAAGAACGTCTACCAGACAGCTGGCCTGCAGAACTGGCAGAGGGAGCCAGGGAGCTGCATGGTTTCCCTGTGTTCCATGAGCAAGTGATAGGAGCTCTCCTCAGCAGCTTGGACCCCCACAAGTCCATGGGACCAGATGGGATCCATCCTAGGGTGCTGAGAGAGCTGGCAGATGAGCTGGCCAAGCCACTCTCCATTATTTTTCATCAGTCCTGGCTCACTGGAGAGATCCCACATGACTGGAAGCTGGCCAACGTGGTACCCATCCACAAGAAGGGCCGGTTGGATGAGCCAGGGAATTACAGGCCTGTCAGCCTGACCTCAGTGCCAGGAAAGATTATGGAGCAGGTCATCCTGAGTGCAATCACACAACACTTAGAGGATGGCCAAGGGATCAGGCCCAGCCAGCATGGGTTTAGGAAGGGCAGGTCCTGCCTGACCAACCTGATCTCCTTCTATGATCAGGTGACCCGCCTGGTGGATGTGGGGAGGCCTGTGGATGTAGTCTACCTGGACCTCAGCAAGGCCTTTGACACCGTTCCCCATAGCAAACTCCTGGCCAAGCTGTCAGCCCATGGCTTGGATGGGAGCACACTGAGATGGGTTAGGAACTGGCTGGAGGGCCGAGCCCAGAGAGTGGTAGTGAATGGTGCCACATCCAGCTGGCAGCCAGTCACCAGTGGTGTGCCCCAGGGATCAGTACTGGGCCCCTTGCTCTTTAACATCTTTATTGATGATCTGGACGAGGGCATCGAGTCCATCATCAGTAAATTTGCTGATGACACCAAGCTGGGCGCAGGAGTTGATCTGCTGGAGGGTAGAGAGGCTCTGCAGAGGGACCTCGACAGGCTGGGCAGATGGGCAGAGTCCAACGGCATGAGATTTAACACATCCAAGTGCCGGGTTCTGCACATTGGCCACAGCAACCCCATGCAGAGCTACAGGCTGGGGTCAGAGTGGCTGGAGAGCAGTCAGGCTGAGAGGGACCTGGGGGTGCTGGTCGACGGTAGACTGAACATGAGCCTGCAGTGTGCCCAGGCAGCTAAGAGGGCCAATGGCATCCTGGCCTGCATCAGGAACAGTGTGGCCAGCAGGAGCAGGGAGGTCATTCTGCCCCTGTACACTGCACTGGTTAGGCCGCACCTCGAGTACTGTGTCCAGTTCTGGGCCCCTCAGTTTAGGAAGGATGTTGACTTGCTGGAACGAGTCCAGAGAAGAGCAACAAAGTTGGTGAGGGGTTTGGAACACAAGCCCTACGAGGAGAGGCTGAGGGAGCTGGGGTTGCTTAGCCTGGAGAAGAGGAGACTCAGGGGTGACCTTATTACTCTCTACAACTACCTGAAGGGAGGTTGTAGACAGACGGATGTTGGTCTCTTCTCCCAGGCAAGCAGTACCAGAACAAGAGGACACAGTCTCAGGCTGCACCAGGGGAGATACAGGCTGGATGTTAGAAAAAAGTTCTATACAGAAAGAGTGATTGCACATTGGAATGGGCTGCCTGGGGAGGTGGTGTAGTCACCATCACTGGAGGTTTTTAGGAGAAGACTTGACAGGGTGCTTGGTGCTGTGGGTTAGTTGCTTGGGCGGAGTTGGATTGGTTGATGGGTTGGACGCGATGATCTTGAAGGTCTCTTCCAACCTGGTTTATTCTATGTATATGTATTCTATTCTATGTATATGTGATGGAATGAAAACAGAGTCAGGAACATGCTCAGCCTGGGATTCTACCAGGGGTAAGACACCCCAAACTTTTAAACACCATGCTGTTGTGCAGTTGTGACCTGAGCAAACGTTTCATGGGTCCCATTTATCCCATGACTGAAGTCAGCATGCTTAACCTCTTGGTTTGATGCTGCACAGATAGCAATGTCACAGCTGCCTCTTAGCTGCCTGAATTTTATTAACCTGTCTGTTTTGCTCAGCTGTCCAAAGAGATTCAAGGAGCTTAAAACACAGAACAACCATTGTGGCTGTAAAATAATTGTGTCTTAACCTGTTAACCTTCTCTCTACAGGGGCAGACTTGAAGTTTCACAGCCTTCTCTCTCTATGCATTGAGTGACTCCAGTAGCAATATTGGAAATATAGGGGTCCTTTCCCCTAGAAATTCCCCTGAAGGATTCCTTTGCAATTGCTGTATTTTATCCTATCTGATAGTCTCTGATTTTATCTGCTAGGATGTCTCTACTTTTCCCATGAGAAAGCACCTGATCCTGCTCTAGCTGAGGTCAAGGGCAATTTTGGCACTTGTTGCAACAAGAGCAGATGCAGACTTGCAGAGGGTTTTGTCTGGGGACTTTGCAGTTCAGTGGGACTTGCCCCGGGTGCTGTGCTGCTTTTTTGTCTTGATGGAATTGCTTTAGTGATACACATGGTCCCTCCAATTTCTTATAGAGCAGCAGTTCAGTAAGGTCAACTCTTGTCCTTCTGGGACATCAGGGGAGAAAATGCTGACTTAGGAGCAGGACAGGTCCCCAGGCGCAGATGCTTTATTATGATTTGCAAGCCCAGCACACATCTGCAGGTTGTGCCTTAGCAGCAAGCAGACAGTGTGGCAGAAGTATAAAACCAACAATATTTTTTTTCTTTAACTTTTTTTTCTATGAGTCTTTTAAAATAGGATACTGCTTTTAAGCAGGAGTTGGTTTGGATTCCTTCATGGGAAGGCATTGCATTGTGAAAGTCTGTAGCTACTGAGCTGGTTAATGCTCTTTATCTCTCATCTGATTGCTGTTCTGCATGTGGCCCTAGCAGTCCTTTGTCAATCTCTTAATGAAATGCTTTGCTTCTCAGAATGAGTGCAGATTTAAACTTTTGTCTCATTGGAAAACCCCTTGACTTCACTACAGCTCTATATCTGGAAGCTTCTCGCAGCATGGTTGTGTTGGTTTGAAGGGTGGCTTGAAGGGTGGGCTCACAGGTCTAAAGACAACCTCATTTTCTTCACCCATGGCTTCTGTGGGAGCAGGGAAATATCTTATGTCTCAGGCATCAACTGGGCTTTCAGGAAACTCATAGCTGCAGGAGAAGAGGATTCTATAAATATAGTTTGACCTTTACAGTGTAGATCTTCACCTACACATGCAGACTCTTGTGGACACTGATGTCTATTCATCAGTAAATTAGTCACTGTCAGCCATAATGACACTAACTCTGTGTCTTTTACTCAGGGATATGGCCTGGGGGAATCATCTACTGTAAAATGGCTTATATTTAGTAGCTGTTTGTGTTGCTTTTCAACACATTTTTATTGTAATAATTATGCTGCTCTGTGGGCAGTGATGATTTGAACTTGGAGTTTCAGCAGCAGGAAAGAGATCAGATACTGGAGCTGGTCAGGAAAGCTGAAACTACAAAAAAAAAGAGTTTGATATTTTCCCACTGCTGTATTTTTTTTTCCCCTTTTCTTTCTGATTCTGCATTATCATTTAGTTCCTGCCCTTCCGACTCTCGCTGGGGATAAACCTACTGACCTCATCAGCAGATGTATTTTTAGATGTATTGTTTCTAGCTAGAAGGTTGCATTGGAAAGGGCTCTTAGCATGTGTTACCTTGAATTTGTGCTTTTTATGATTCAAAGTACAGATAAGTGCAGCCTTCAGTGCCTTTAAAGGGATGGCCTTGATACTCTTCTGGTGCTGTTTTAGGGACAGCCTTGACAGGTCAATGTTATCACTGTCAATGAAGTAGTCTTGAGTTTGGCTGCTTTTGATCATAACATATTTGTTCTTGTTAATTATGTTGCTAAACAAACCAAATGCTTACCCCGGATTTAACTCCCTAAGAAACAGAAGGAAAGACTGTGTAACATGCAAATACACATTTAATAATTAGTATTTGCTATGCAGCATCACTGAGACATTTATCCTCAGAAGACATACTGACCACTACCCACCTATCTCATGGTTTACCTGTACACCTCTTACTCAAGTGATAGTATTACAATACAAAAAGTGTCTGGAAAGCTGTGATGCCAGCTCATTGTTGGACCTAATTTTTCAAATCAAAATGAATTTTGAGATATGCCTGTATAGAAATGAAAAGGGGGGAGGGGATTGAGTGAATATTATAGTGGGTTTGTTTGTTTAATACTCTTCTGCACATAGTTATCCATATACCATGCTCTGCCCTTTTCTGCTCTCTTTGCTGACTGTAAAAGTGTGCCTTTAATTTCCTAGACAAATCAGGTGGCTGTATCTGTCAGCTGTAGGTTATGAGGGGTTTTGCATGGAGGAGAACACTTGGCTGTTAAGGATGTTACTTTGAAAGGAATGATGTCTTCATGCTAGGCTCCCCTCATAATGTAATTGTGGCTGCAAAGTTAATGGGAAGTAGGAGCAATTAAAAAAACCAAAACACAGCAAGGAACTGTGACAGGACAAAAATTGTGACAAAACCCAAAGAAATGGACACAAAAATTGATACCCATGATTTAGAAACTTAGGATGATCTGGAATTCAGCTCTTCATTGTAGTTAAATTTTCTCTGACCTCTGCCTAGAGTTATATACTTTTGGTATTTTTCAACAGTAAAATAGAGCATTTGTGTTAAATAGAAGCCAGCTTAAAATAATGAGAGACTGTCCTCAAATAATTAAATTGAATGTCAAATTACAAAGTACACTGGCTGATGGCTATGCAGACACCTTCCCCTCTCCCTCTTCAAGACACAGTCCCTGAATGACTCCATCACAGAGGTTACAGGTAGGTGATGTAATGAAAACATGCATACTTTTGGCCCATGCTGTCAGACACTCCTCTCCTCCAGATCTTCCAAGGTGTTCAAGTTTTAAAGGCAGAGTGATGGAGGATTTCTCAGTGGATGTGGTGCCACGTCTTGCTGGCCCAGCCCTCAGCACTGGGAGATCCCAATCTTATCCTTGCTCAGAAAAGCTGCTCTTGGAGCACAGCAAGGTGAAGTATGGCCTGCCTTGAATACAGATGTATGCCCTACACATCTAGGCCATGTACTAGCTCCCATTAGCCTTGAAAGAGAAGGAGGAAGATCCATGGGCCATATCTGCTTTGTCAGAACCAACCTGCTCTGTGGCCAGGACATCCATGGGGCCACTGGGAAAAGTAGCATCATTTCCTGTGTAACTCTACCTTCTCATTGCCCCTGTGTGCTGCAGCAAAAAATTCCCTCTGCTGCTTTGTAGATAGTATTATATATAGCCCGAACACGTTTTGCCTGTACCTGCATGGATGCCTGTTGTGTAGGAAGATAATTAATCCTGGAGCCCTAGTTCCCTCATGAAAAATCAATAAAGAGTTTTCCTTGCTACATTTCCAGGTAAGAGAAGAGAGGACAATCTTCATTACAAATGACAATCCCCTTCCCAGGAGGAGAAAGACTTTTCTTTACATTTAGCAAAGAAAATACAGCAGTTTGCACCTGCTGATGCTGTTGCTATGGCAATTGAACTTCACATGTATGTCAGAGATAGCAAAGCCCTGGGAGTATGTACAGAGCTAACACAGCAGCAAGGGAGCTCTGATGGGTGCTGTTAGGCAAGCTTGGGGCTTCATCTCACTGTTTCCCCATCTGAAAGATAGGTGATTTATACTTCTGAACAATTTTGGAATGAACCTCCATTGAGCAAATTATTATTACCCTCTTGTCATCAGGTTGTATTTGGGCTGCTTGCCTCTGGGCATGTGGGCCTTCAGGAACTCATTACACTTTTGGGGCTCAGTCAGCCCAGGCTGCCCTGACACCTTGTGCTACAGTGGGGCTGCCCTTCTTTGCAGCCTGTTCCCTCTGTTGGCCAGATGCATGGGTAATAGTTAGGCAGCTGGAGGCTTTTTAAAGTGCCACCATTTCCCTGAATTCCCTTGATGGTGCCTTAGTCTTCCTGAGGTACCATTGTCGGTTGCCTGAATTCACCCCAAACTGCCCAGGGGCCATTTGACTGATAGTGCAGTAAGATGCAGGCAATCTGCCCCTACTGCCTTGCTTCCCAAATGTCTCAAGCAAATGAAAATTCTGAGGACTTCCACACCAGATTTAATTCCAGAATGACTTTTCATTGTTTGCAGACAATTAATGAGCTAGGAAGTGTGTGTGTGGTGCTATGAGCATCCAGAGCTCCTTATTGGCTCAGCTACTCTTTGTTATGAGAGCATCCTATATGAGGATATAACGGACTGACCTTAATTGTTGTTCAGTGCCCCATCTTGCCAAGCATTGCACATATCAAGGAGGAGATACTTGCCCTAGAGAGAAATCCCTGATTGTCCATGTATTTCTGGAAACAAGAGAAGTCTGTGATGGGGTGGGAGGTGCAGCTAGCAACTACAGAGTGTCATGCACTTGTCGGAAGAAAAGAACTTTAGTTGTACAAATTGTTACTTCTGTTAAAAGATAATTTTCTTTGGAAAATAAACTGCCAAATATTGGAAGAGGATAACTGACTGAAATTAAATACTAATCAAGCAAGCTCTGGAGCAGCATGCTACAATCTTTAGCTTTCAGGACCTCACAGTTTTCTTACCATTTCTACATCATGAAATAAAGAATTGATGATGGGAAAAAAGTGATCTTCTTCAAACTACTTACTCCTAATTTTGTGAGCCTCAAATTACCTTGGATGAGAGTCATCCCATTTACTATCAGTGTCTACATCTCATTTAGCATGTTTATTTCATCTATTGTTTCCAAGTTTCCTTTGTAGTTAGTGGAGAGACACAATCATTTCTCTCATCTCAAGGCAGACACCTAACCTTGATCTATGAATCTGACAAATGTCTGTTTCTCTCTCTATTTCCCAGGCAGAGCGGGTGCCATTAGTGGGGATGAGGATGGTCTAAACTGGGCCTTTCTAAGCTTACATGTAACAGATCTCAGGTCACCAGAGAGGCAGCATGGCAGAAAGGTGGGCAAGGCTGAAACTGGATCATGATCACCTTGTATGCCCTGAAGGATTCAGGCTTGAACGCTTGTGGTAACTCAGCATGAGATAAACAAAAGGGATAAGTGAGAGCAGAGGTTGCTGAGCTCTGACTACCTGACTCCCCCAGGTCCCCCATAAAAACAGGAGAAAATGTTCCTTTGGTTCTTTTCGTTCTGTGTTGGTCCTGTCTAGTAATACAGTCGTACATTGCATACTATCTCTTTCTGTGGGTCTCCAAAAAAATTCTTCTAGTCTCTGATGGAGACTGTCACAGAACAAATAATAAACTAACCTGTTTAAGTGACTATAATAAAATAAACTCCTCAAGTGGCAGGAAGAAGGTAGCATGCACAATGACTAAAGGAAGACTCTTCCCTTCTCACCTTTACATTGTATTTCAATTAAACAGGTTATCTAGAAACTTTGAATTAGCTCCCACAGTATACCATGGGAGCAGGGCTGAACCAGAGATTAGTTTAAATAAAGAATCAGTCAAGAACCTGGCTCTGAAGGGACTTGAGTGGGATTGCCACTCATAAACCTTTGGTGTCCTGGCATGGGAGCATGTACTGGAAGAGGACAGAGAGGTGGAGTTTATCACCTGTGCATACTGACGGGGGCAGGCAGGTCAGTGAGATATGTACAACTGCTCTGAGAGAGGGACACACATTTTAAAAGAAAAACATTTAACCTCCCACTGCTCCTCCCAAGGAAAGTGTTGCTTATGCTTCACCTTCCATCCATACCCTGGTTTCCCTTCGAAATGAACATATTGTACTCTGCAGAGGCGGACAATTTGCTGAATTTCATTTCACTTCAATCTGCTTAATGAATAACAATGAGTTTGAAGGTTTCACTGGATTCCAACACTAAGCCGAGATCTGCATTAGCAGGTCTTCAAACCTTGCTTGATTTTGATTCTGCCTCAATCACCTGCCTTTTGCCTGTCCTTGCATGGCTAACTTCTATGCTGCCAAAGCTAACCAGCCTCTCTGTTTTTGCCTAAAATGCAGGAACAAATAGTTCAATAGGCTATTTTTCAAAGAGATTTATAATACTGAAAGTTACTGCGTGGACAGATTTCACTCTTCTGGTAGTTAACATGACTCATGTCTGAATTTGATAATTGCTATACGGTGGTGAATTCATCACTTCAAAACAAAAAAGAGATGTGGGTGTGTTTATATGTGTGTGCAGAGCAATAATATGTACCAGCCATCAAAAAAAAGAGTGTATCTTCAATCTACTACTGACTTTGAGAATTTTCCAAATTGAATGAGGACCCTCTGTTCCACTAAGGAGCAAACACTTAAAGCCCAGTCAAAAGTTGGGCAGTTTGTGTTGGGCAGCTGAGCTCTGTTATCACTGGCCAGGAAAGGGCAGAAGTCCCTGCAGAAAGGACCCAAATACACATGGCTAGATTCATGACTGGAGTGAAGGCACACTGTTTGTAATTGAGTAGTCCACATTCTGGCAGGACAAGTTGTGGTTATTCAGGATGGATCTGCCGTGAAGACGTATGATCAGGATAGAGGTGGAAACGGATTCTAAAAGAATTCTTCTTCCCTAAAGTAATTATTATGATTTCTGGATAGCCTACCATTTAAATATTATTAGATAAGTAAAAATATAGATATTCATAAAACTTTTTTATTTATAGATTCTACAAATAGATGTTTAGAACTAAATTCTTGAGCAAGTCAGGAACTACCTACTTCAGGCATTTCCATTAGCATGGACTGTCTACAAGATCAACTTAACCACTCATAAGGTGGAGGTGAAAGGGAAGACTTCATCCTGGGCATTTTTCATGGGGTGTAGGAAATGGGAATATCTGGAGACTCTGGGGATGCTAGCCTGCCTTCACTGAAGAAAAAAATCTGCTCTTAAAAGTTAATCTAATCTTACAAATCACAAATGGATTCCACTGAATTTGAGTAATTCTGAGATAAAAATAAAATTTCTTGAGTCTTTCTTACATCCCAGAGAAACTGTAGAAGTGGAAATGTTCAAAGCTGGCCTAGACAAGACCTTGAACAATGTTTTGGAGTTAACCTTGTTTGGAGCAGCAGTTTGGCCTAGATGACCTCTAGAAGTCCCCTTCAAGCTAAATTTCCCAGTTAATACATTTTTCTCTGCCAGGGATTCTCCCCAGACAGTTTCCATCTCTTCTGAAACACAATGTGCATATTCAGTCATTGAACTACAGTTATTTTGGATGCTTTCTAATCCTGCTCACACCCCTCAGTATTATTTTCACATAACGATTATGCCTCATGTTCAGCCTGTGGTGGAGGCATCACAAACCCTGCATCCTTTCCTGCACAACTCCTACCAAGTTTTTCTCCACAAGAAGGTCTCTAGTTGGTTATTGTTGTATATCTGAAGTAACTTGCATTTATCTCACTGACCTCTGTGCTATTATTTCAACCTACCTCTCCTGCTTGTAGAGATAATTTTGAATTCTAGACCTGTCTTTTGATATACTTTCACATCAAAGTCCCCTCAATGCTTGATATTTAGATTAAATAAGCAGGAGGTTACTAAATGCTTCCTGATACCTCTTTCTCTTGCATCTACTCCTTACAAATAAGCCACAGAGGAAATACGACCTACTCCTGAGCTATATTTTCACTGAGAAAATCCTCAGTTATGGCCACTCACAAACAAAGGTAATGTCACACACCATATCATGAGGCAGTTGAAACCTTACCAAGGAGAGGGGTCACATTTTGAACCAAGCCCGCTAACACACTTGAGACATGCATTCTCTTGGTGAAATGCATTGGTGTGGAAAGAGTGGTGTGCCCACAGGGAGATAAGCCTGGCACTTGCGGCACTTCTCTTGAGCTGCTGTGTTCCTTCAGAGAACCATGCTGCCTGCCTCCTCATGCTGCAGAGTGTCTTGGCTGTCTCTGTCTCTCAGGCCCATGGATTATTTGCCTAGTGTTTTTATTTCACCCACACAGAAGAGCATCTGTGCAGCCATTTCATACTAACCAATATGTGGTTCACAGACACAGGGGTCCTCAGTGCTAAGTCTCATTTTGACTGCTCTTTTGATGCCTCTAAGAGCTGCCTTGCTCGTCCTGTTTTTCAACTATTACAGAGCCCCAGAGTCTATACAGCACATTCATCAAGTGAACAAAATTTGTTCCACACTGGTAGCTCTCTCTCAGAATGTAGCTCAGAAGCTAAATGGTTTTGCCATGTGCAGATGTCACGCCACATAAGGTTGCCATGAGCCAGATGTGCAAATGACATGAGCCTGGTAAAGCATGGGTGAGGGGAAACTTACATGGTTATCTCCAGTTAGCTGGGTATGTGAAAAGTGTTTCTTTATAAAGAACTTCCAGACTTTTAATCACTTTTAATTGTTGGCTCCAGCTCTTCCCATCTGAATAGCTGGGTGTAATGAGGTACAAAGATCTGTAACATTTGCTTTACAAGGACCCAAGGGCTGGACTGCCTCTGCACAAAGCAATCCTTTGGGAAGCACAAATAAAAGCATCATGTTGGTGAATATAGACAGCTCTGTCTATTACTGCCCCTTGGTATTGGTTCTCTGTTTGGTATTGGTTCTCTGTAAGCCAGATAAACTACTGTAGATAAAAGAAATCTAGCTGCACAAGTAATGTTTTGTAGTTAAACAATGACATAAAATTGAAAATTTTGCTTACAGTACTGTGGCCCCACTAGCATGGTGCCTATTCTCTTGCCATTTCTTCCCTCTTTGAGAGCTGGACTGAAGGAAGTCTAGGGAAGCAGCTTACCCCAGCATATCCCACCTGAGGTCTGAAAGGGCAGTCCACATCAGAGGAGGTCCTGGTGTACACTCAGAGCCAAATTTTTCACTGGAATGATAGACCTACTTGTTACCCCCATGTCCTCTCTTCTTTCTGATCCTCTGCCAGGCTGTAACTATTCCAGATATGATCTTACACTAAGCTCATTTCACTAGAGAAAAAGTCAGACCATTTTCCTTCTCAGAGACTGTAGCAATGGGCCAAATGTGAAATACCTGTGTGAAGGACATATAGCTCCTGCTTCTGCATTAGCCGAGTTCACTGAAGAAATCCAGTTTGTGTATTCAGCTATAGACTTACATATTTAAATTGCAGACCTCACAAAGCCTTCATGTGGAAACTGTGATCCATAACCTACATGACTGATACCAGGTGTATTGTTCACTCAGAAATAATACCTTTTCTCTCACAGATAAGAGCTTTTTGAATAACTGATAAGGTAGATCGAAGACTCAGTGTTTAATTGAGAAGATGATGTGAACTGGTATGAATTCTGCTTTTCAGGGCTGAGCCAGGTGCAAGGCTTTTCCTGGTTGGATCTTAGGGTAAAGCCTCCGAAGGGTATCTCTACACTGCTGAACTGATGTGTTACAAACCCTATGCCCATACTTGCACCCATACTGACAATTTTTTAGGGGAGATTCAGATGAATAGAATAGAATAGAATAGAATAGAATAGAATAGAATAGAATAGAATAGAATAGAATGGAATGGAATGGAATGGAATGGAATGGAATGGAATGGAATGGAATAGAATAGAATAGTGTGGTGGTTTGAAAGGAAAGGCTCTGCTTTCCCTCCCCCACTGAGAAAGAGACCACAGCTAAACCCAGTTGGAGAAATGAGAGTATATTTTACAAGGAAACAGATTATATGTAACACAACAAATACAGGTATTTTACAATATATACAGGAATATACAGCAAATGAACTCAACCTGAAACCAGACCCCCCACAGAGGGGGCTTCCCCCTGTGCCCCCCTTCACCCCCTACCTCCCTTCTCCCCCAAAGAGGTAGAAGAAGAGACGAGGATGGTTAGCAGGACAGGGGAAGAAGTGGATAGGCCTGTTACAGGGAGTGAGTTAGTTCTTATCTCTTGGCAAGAAGCCCAGAAGCAGATCCAGCCGAAAGGGACAGCGAAGGAAGGAAGACTGAGAGAAAGTTCCAGCTGCGCTGGGACTATCCTCACCTCCCACAATTACTTGGCCAATGAAATTCGTTTAGAATACCAAAATATTTTATAAACATTTAGCCAGTGTGCCCCTTTCTTAAAGGCACAGCGTCAAACGGTCACAAATAGAATAGCATAGAATAGAATAGAATAGAATAGAATAGAATAGAATAGAATAGAATAGAATAGAATAGAATAGAATAGAATAGAATTAACCAGGCTGGAAAAGATCTTCAAGATCATCAAGTCCAACCTATCACCCAACACCATCTAATCAACTAAACCATGGCACCAAGTGCCTCATCCAGTCTCCTCTTAAACACTTCCAGTGATGGTGACTCCACCACCTCCCTGGGCAGCTCACTCCAATGACAAGTCACTCCTTCTGTGAAGAACTTCTTCCTAACATCCAGCCTGAACCTCCCCTGGTGCAGCTTGAGACTGTGTCCTCTTGTTCTGGTGCTGGTTGCCTGGGGAAGAGACCAACATCCGTCTGTCTACAACCTCCCTTCAGGTAGTTGTAGACAGGTCTCCCCTGAGCCTCGTCCTCTCCAGGCTAAACAACCCCAGCTCACTCAGCCTCTCACATAGGGCTTGTGCTCCAAACTCCTCACCAGCTTTGTTGCCCTTCTCTGGACATGTTCCAGCAAGTCAACATCCTTCCTAAACTGAGGGGCCTAGAACTGGACACAGTACTCAAGGTGTGGCCTAACCAGTGCTGAGTACAGGGGCAGAATGACCTCCCTGCTCCTGCTGGCCACACTGCTCCTGATACAGGCCAGGATGCCATTGGCCCTCTTGGCTGCCTGGGCACACTGCTGGCTCATGTTCAGCCTACTATCAACCAGTACCTCCAGGTCCCTTTCTGCCTGGCCTCTCTCCAGCCACTCTGACCCCAGCCTGTAGCTCTGCATGGGGTTGTTGTGGCCAATGTGTAGAACCCGGCACTTGGATGTGTTAAATCTCATGCTATTGTACTCTGCCCATCTGTCCAGCCTGTCGAGGTCCCTCTGCAGAGCTCTCCTACTCTCTAACAGATCCACACCTGCCCCCAGCTTGGTGTCATCTGCACATTTACTGATGATGGACTCAATATCCTCATCCAGATCATCAATAAAGATATTGAATAGGATGGGGCCCAGCACTGATCCCTGGGGGACACCACTAGTGCCTGGCTGCCAGCTGGATGTGGCACCATTCACCACCACTCTCTGGGCTTGGCCCTCCAGCCAGTTCCTAACCCAACACAGAGTGCTGCTGTCCAAGCCACAGGCTGAGAGCTTGGCCAGGAGTTTGCTGTGTGGGACAGTGTCAATGGCCTTGCTGAAGTCCAGGTAGACTACATCCACAGCCTTCCCCACATCCACCAGGTGGGTCACCTGATCATAGAAGGAGATCAGGTTGGTGAGGCAGGACCTGCCTTTCCTAAATCCATGTTGGCTGTGCCTGATCCCTTGGCCATCCTGTAAGTGCTGTGTGACTGCACTCAAGATGACCTGTTCCATAATCTTGCCTGGCACTAAGGTCAGGCTGACAGATCATCTACTACATTCCTAATTGTAAGTGTCTTCATCTGAACTAATCATGATAGATTCTCTTTTATAATCAATGGAGTCAAATAGGCAATTTTAAGCTGTGACTCATTTGACATATCTTAACATCTACTTTAGGATGAATTGAATCATGCTCTAGAGCTGTTTTCTTTCTTCCTTCCTTCCTTCCTTCCTTCCTTCCTTCCTTCCTTCCTTCCTTCCTTCCTTCCTTCCTTCCTTCCTTCCTTCCTTCCTTCCTTCCTTCCTTCCTTCCTTCCTTCCTTCCTTCCTTCCTTCCTTCCTTCCTTCCTTCCTTCCTTCCTTCCTTCCTTCCTTCCTTCCTTCCTTCCTTCCTTTCCCCTTATCAAGACAGCTAGGAATACTAAACTGAGCAGAGAGATATGCACAGCTCCCACCTACTTTGCTTCAACTTTTTCATGCACCTAATACAATATGTTGACTGGTGAAGTCATTCAGGAGTGCTCTCACAACACTGTCTTCCTACATTACTCCATCATTCTGCAAAAATTTCCTACCTGTACTTCTAGGGACCTGAGCTGGGCATTATAATATCTCCAGTGTCATGCAAATATCTGCAGCCTGCAAGAAAGTTTTGTTTGCCTAGGGCTGCCTTCTCTTCCTCCTTTGCTTCTACCTCCACGTTTTCACAGTTTTCCAGCTGCCACCTAGTTAGGTGGCAGTTAAACACAGTCCTGTCCTTGAGTCGAACTGGAAGAATACAGCAAACTTCCTAATTTCAAGGTCACATTCTTCATGAGACTGCTCCCAAGTGAGCCCTGCAGAACTCAGGAGGAGCTTTCTTGCTGAGAGCTCATTTATTGGCACCTGGAAGGGATGGTGAGGGAGGCTTGTGGTGAGCCTTTAGCGTTCCCAGCACAAGATGCGAGTCCCATTTTCTTGAACCTTGATAGAATCTCAAGTATATCTGCAATGCTGATTGCCCACAGATATATCACTTCCATAATACCACTGCCAAATTCCCCTGGCAGGGAAAGCTTGTATCACTACAGCATTTATCTAGGTACCAGAGGCTAACCAGATTTCAGATAGGAGTAATGACTTATTTTTCCCTTAGTATGGCATTGGGATGATAGCTGCCTGGGGCAAGCTCATGATGCAGACCCACAGGATCTGATTTCCTGCAGATATTCTGGAGCCAGACTACAACGCTGTTGTGGTATGTGAATTTATTTGCTCCTGAAGAACTGCTTTGCAGGTGGGGTAAAGAGGCAATCATAGCATGCAGCATGCTGTGCAGATATGTGATACCCTCTGCTCTTGCAGATCCCTGAGGATTGCTTCAAATCCTAAAGTGTTTCCCCACTGTTTCCCCAACAGCCTCTCTGCATGAGAGCTTCAGCAGAAATAGGGAAGCTGGATTGTTTCACCCTGCTATGAGAGGCCTTTCTGAGTGGTGCAGAGGGCTACTGAACCATCATTCTAATGTGAGGCAGCAATTTCCATCTTTCAGAACTGCAGAGAGCAGAAGGATGTATCCATTGCCGCTGTGCCAACTGCTGAGCAAAGAAATCATCTCTCACACCTTGAAAGCCTTTGCTATTAAATGCACCGCACAAGGGTGCCTGCAGTAGCTACCTGGACTGCACAACTGGAACGAGGAAGGGTTTGTTTTGAGCCATTAAATCGACTCAGTGCAGATGGAAAAGGGACAATCACACAGGCTGAGCCAGAGAAATGCTGTGCTGCTCTCTAAACAGCAAAATGAGAAGATGCATGAAACTGTGGGTTGGGATGCCCCTTCCAAGAGATGTCCAAGAACTTAGGATCACAAGGTTAATTTACTGAAGTGGGATTTTTCACTCTGATATCATGCAGGAGCTTTTGACATCTGACATCCTTTTCTAATCCTCCACTAACCTCCCATATTTCTTATGGCTTGTTTTGTTGTCTACTTTAAAATTTTATTGATTGTATATTTTTTAATTTTTTTTTAATTTCATCTGTAAAGAATATCGATGCTGCTGTGGTCTAAAACACTGTTGGATAAAATAGAAGAAATAAAAGCAGGGGGACAGATTGCAATCAATTGCTAGTTTCAGAAAAAAACCCAGCAATTCTATTACTAAAAAGGAATCTGTAGTGCAATATGGAAAGTTAAATTTATTTGACAAAGAAATTACTCTAAGAGGGATGGATATTTTATTGGATATATCAGACTGGTGTTCTCCCAGGAAAAAAAACCAGGACCTTTTATAAGGTCATGTGAAACATTTTCAGCGGCAGAAAATGTTACTCATTTTCATTCCACAATTTTTTATTCTTGTAAATATTTTCTAGAGCAGAGAATGCTTTTGGGCTAAGAGAACTCATTCACTAGAATTACTTTTCTCTTTGGTTTGCACATTACATATAGGCAAACACGTAGCTCTGCTATCTGCTGCATCAGGGCAGTATTTAACAACAAAGACAGCCTGGCTGAAACAAACAGTCTCCTTTGTTCAGGAAGAGATAACTCAGTGAACAAGTAGCAGAGCTGTAACGAAAGTCTCAGTCCTGAGAGATGTTCATCAGTCTGACACTGATTCACCATGGCCCTCAATCTGAAAACTGTAAACCTAACTGTCTGTACTGTCATGCACTCTCTCAGGCACAATTCAAGATCAAAACACTGCAGATCCTGCAGGATACTGGTCCAAATGCGAAGAAACAACCTGAGCACAGCTTCTGGGAATGACAAAGGCTTCTGAAATGCTAAGACAGATGGTGAGGTAAAAAATGTTGATCTCGAGAAGTGCCCGATTTATGTGCAGTTGGTGTGTGAGCCATTTTTTTAACAGATAATAACCAGTGAGGTAGCTCTGTACTAACCAGCTGGTATCCTGCGCTTCATCTTTAGATACAGGCTGGAAGCAATTATAGTGCATCTTATTATACATACTGTGTAGAAGACTGGGGAGTCAAAAATATTGCCTGGCACTTGCTGCATATTCTCTTGCTCTGTTGTTGTTTGTTTGTTTGTTTTTGTGGGTGTGGGTGGTTTGGGTTTTTCTGTGTGTGGTTTTTTTCCCCTTTTATTTTTTCTCTCTCTTTTTTTTCCCCTTTTTTTTCTTTTTTTTTCCTTGGGTGGGGGGCTGGGGAGGGTCAGAGTATTCCTTATCTTCCTATAAACATTAGCATTCTCAAGTTTTCATGTTCTTGCAGATTCTGGAATTTTTCTTTCTGACTCCAGTGTTTTAAATGCTATATCTTGGATTCCCTAGCAGATTTGAAAATGATGGCAACAACAATGATACTAAAAATGGAGCAGTCTATATTCCCACTGTTTATATTCTCACTGTCTATTTCTATGACTTTTAAATTCTCTGATTTTTACATCAATTCCTATCTTGACAAAACTGGAGTGACAACTGCAAAGAATTGTATGACTACTCTATATCCATAGAAGCCTATTTTATTTTTTCTGAATTGACCACTTAAGTAATCTGCTTTCAATGACCATTGGCTACTCACTACTTTATAAGCATTTAAACCTGGCCATTTTCAGTCAGACTTCAGCGGATAGCAGTTATTCCTCAAAAGTGTCTAACCCTGGATGCCTTGGGAGGACAACCAGGGTATTGTATCTAGTCTCCAGCAAGTCATTGCTGAGGGGCTTCCCATAGGGATGCTTCATGGAATCATTTCTTGGCGACTAGCCCTCTGAGAAGGACTGTCCTAAGCTTAGCAATCCTCCAGAACTTGTGCCTGAAGTTTTCTGGAGGTGTCTTCCACGTAATTTATCTTATAAAGGTATCATTTCCAAACTGAAAGCCAGGAGCCATTGTGTGGTGTGGATCAGAACAGATGGTTCTTGGTTTCTTTGGGGCACTCATGCTGGAGAAACATGATTAAATTGGGATTTAGTTTCTTTCTAAACATCTGTCAGTCATCCAATGAGTCATGAAATGGTCAAAATCTGAGGAGATGCAGTGGCTGGAGCTGCTTTTGAGACATTCTTTTCCCATGCTCAGGATCAACAAAAGCAGCCGATGATTGTGTGCTAAGCTGTGAGCGCACACACACGGGTGTTCTGCACCCCTTTTCCCTCAGAAACCTGGGCAATAGCTCCTGGTCCTGTCCATGACTGGCGCTGCATGTGCAGGGGGATGTGATGGCTGCTGAAGCATTGTTTTCTTCCTAAGTATTGTCACACTCTTCAGGGGAAGGGAGAGGGCACATAGAAATATCCTATGGTTTGTGAGCTGCCAGCTGGCCCTCTGTGAGTAGAATATCATGGGGCTGATATTGGCCCATGAGCACAGACAGAAAGTGGTCATCCTTCTGTGGAAAACAGGAGAATGATAATTCTCTTGTTTCCTAATAAGGAGATTTTACAGAGAATTTCAGTTTAGCCAATTTATGCCTCACATTGCTAGTTAATTGTTTTTGTCTCTTAATTAAGTTCATCTGCCAGAATTTACCCAGAGAACTGTATTTAAGAGCTCTTTTGCTGGCTACAAAGAATTGTCTGTGAGAACACTTCTTGATAATTTCTTGGGTTTGCTCTGTTTAGAATTTTCAATTAGAATTGTCAGAGGTTCAGGACAGGACTTCCGGTTCCTATAAGGAAAAAGTTGAAGTGTGGATAATGATATCAGAATCTCCTACACACTCCTCACCATCTAAAACTCAAAACCACAACAGATCAGAGGTGGATATAGATTTGCCGAGCGTCATAATAGCTACCTTAGTGAGCCTGAACCCAAATTCCGTAACTTGAGATGATTCATTGTCTCATAACAGAGTCATCCAAAACTTGGCTTTGTGTAGTTACAAGGGAAAATTCTGCAGCTTTGACATCTCTTTGATTTTATTGTGCTTACACAGTTAATTTTTAAAAGTCAAACCAGATGCTACCCTGAGAAAATCTATGTAAGAAAATTAAAGGGGAAAAAAGGACGATTGCTGGCTGAACTAGAACAAAAGGAACAGTATGCAGAAACACTTTATTGACTTTTTATACACTGCAAGTATCTAAAAGCTAACACTGTGCTCATCAGAAAAAAAAGGAAAAAAGAAGAAAGGAATGAGAGTAATCTCTTCTGCTGGTAAGGGATCGCTTTAAATTTTATTTTTTGTTCTTTTCAGAAAAATTTTGAGAAACCATGTTGGTGACTTTAATTTGAAGTGGTTGCTCTTTCTTAGATTTCAGAAAAGAATGTCTACTGTGTGTAGAAACCCAAACAACCCCCAAACCCCACAGGCTTCCCCCCAGATTATATTCAGTGCTTAAAAATATTGTAAAGATACTGCTGTGAGATACAGCGCATGTCGTTCTGCCCTCGTATTTCAGTATTCATCCTGATCACCTCTTACTTTCTTTTTCCTGGGTCGTGAAGTTTTGTCTGTACCTGTCTGGATTCCGAACTGCTGTCATTATTTATAAAGTGTCTGCATCTTCCATAGATTTACCTCTACAAATTACAGATAATGGAACCCTGACATGATGGACAAGGAGGCAATTGCTACAATGCAGCTTCTCAGTCTGTGTCTATTGGGAGCAAACTACACCCAGAACATCAAGTCCAGATTTTCATTAAACATTTCCCACAAATACATAAATTGTTCCAGACATTTGGGGGTAGTGGAATATTTCTAATCCTGAACAGCTGAGAGGCAACTCCCCAGCAATCATAAATAAATCTTTTCTAAATCATGAGAAACTGTCAATCGTCCACTGCGGTTAGGTCTTGAAGAACTTAATCAGGAGACTGAACTCTCCATGGTGCACAATGTCCATTGGGTTCTGCACATTGGCCACAACAACCCCATGCAGAGCTACAGGCTGGGGTCAGAGTGGCTGGAGAGCAGTCAGGTGGAAAGGGACCTGGGGGTGCTGGTTGATGGTAGGCTGAACATGAGCCTGCAGTGTGCCCAAGCAGCCAGGAGGGCCAATGGCATCCTGGCCTGCATCAGGAACAGTGTGGCCAGCAGGAGCAGGGAGGTCATTCTGCCCCTGTACACTGCACTGGTTAGGCTGCACCTCGAGTGCTGTGTCCAGTTCTGGGCCCCTCAGTTTAGGAAGGATGTTGACTTGCTGGAACGAGTCCAGAAAAGGGCGACAAGGTTGGTGAGGGGCTTGGAGCACAAGCCCTATGAGGAGAGGCTGAGGGAGCTGGGGTTGCTGAGCCAGGAGAGGAGGAGACTCAGGGGTGACCTTATTGCTCTCTACAACTACCTGAAGGGGGGTTGTAGTGAGGCAGAGGTTGGTCTCTTCTCCCAGGCAACCAGTACCGGAACAAGAGGACACAGTCTCAGGCTGCGTCAGGGGAGGTTTAGACTGGAGGTTAGGAGGAAGTTTTACACAGAGAGAGTGATTGCCCATTGGAATGGGCTGCCCAGGCAGGTGGTGGGGTTGCTGTCACTGGGGGTGTTCAGGGCGAGGCTTGACAGGATGCTTGGTGCCATGGTTTAGTTGATTAGGTGGTGTTGGATGATAGGTTGAACATGATGATCTTGAAGGTCTCTTCCAACCTGGTTTATTCTATTCTATTCTATTCTATTCTATAGAGCAAGAAGAATCAACATAGCCAAGAGATGGATTGCTGTGTACATTTTCCTGCCACATCATGCTGGGGAAGCCTCTTCAACTCCTTGTGCATCTTCTTAGCCTTATAAATCCTGTGGGAATCATGGACATAAGGATGTTTTTATATATTTGTACAGGGCTTGGTGAAATGAATGGTCCTTTTTGATGTTAGATGTAGTGGGAGAGAATAAAGAAAAGAACACCACAGTCTGGACATCCCCAGCTAACCCATATGAAATGAAACAATTTTTTAAATGTATACACAAATTCCTAGGCAAACAGGCAAGCAAGTGGCCTTATAAAGACAAAGGGCCAAGTGCAGTCCTGCAGTGAGCAGACATGTTTGCAGGAGGAAAAATAAAGAAAAAGGGAGATACATCTGTTTACATGGACTGAATTTGCTCTGCAGAATAAAAGGCATTGCTAATTGTTAGCAAATGACCCTGTCCTTGTACCTTGAGCAGTCACTGTCCCAATAAGTCTCTGAAGAGATCTCCAAAAAAATGAAAAGAGCAAGCATCAGACATGGTCTTTTAAGAAGATTATTTTTCCAAATGATCTTTTATGTGTTGGGAAAGTGATTCTGTCCCATCTCAGTCATAGAGTTTGTTACAAGATTTGCCATTTTTCTAGTCTTCAGTGAACAGAACAGTAGTTTGCTTCTTGCTTCACCTTGGAGTGGAACACTGAAACCTAGAATTATTGCCACCAAATAGAAGGGGATATTTCTCATAAAGATGAAAAAGCAAGGACTTAATAAATGAAGAACCTTGGAGAAGAGGTTAAAGCAGGCTCTGCTGCACTGTGTTTGACATTAGTATTTCAGCAACGCAGGCGGTTTTACACACTATTTTTTTAATGTTTCAACTGCTGCAAAGCCTCTGAAGGGAAGGGTGGATGGTGTTCATTGTTCACTAGGAAGGACCTACCTGATAGGGGTGCAGTCTGGCCATAAACCTGACCATACTCCAGAATTTCTTCTCTCCCTCAGCTCTGTCTTGGCCAAATGGGTGCAGTACTGCCTTTTTTTTCCCCTTTTTTTGGGTGACTGTGTCATCCCCCTTCCTTGGGGGTCTGTCCCTGCTGGGACCAGTCAGTATGTCCCAATAATTGTCCTGAGACTGGGAGGCAGCTTGTTCATGGGTCTGGTCTCTGATCTGGCTTTCCTCTTTCTGTATGCTGAGATGCTGGTAGATAAGGTCACCAGCGACCTCCTGTTTGTGGTTAAGGGCTGCACCTGGTGCAAGTCTGTGGAAATCAGGATAGGAGACAGAGAGACAGGGTCCTGGGACAGCCAGTATAGTATAGCTGCATCAGGGTATTCTGGATATACCCTGGATATCTGATTAGCTGTTCCCACCTAACTTCCTCACTTGATGTACTTGGCTTAGTCATTTTTAGTTCAATGTCCTTCTGACTGAGCACAGAGGAAAGTGAATTATTGTTTTGTGTGCGTGGTGGTTTTTGTTTTAAGCTAAAACCGTATTTTATTCCTTCAATTTCTAATCAGATGAAAGTTTTTTTTTTCCCAGAGTTAATATATGGACAATGTTGTCTCCTGAGACCAAATATGAAGAATCAGAGACCCAGCAGAGAGTCATCAGCCTGAGAAAACCAATGCTTCTAATAGAAATGTATAGATTTTGAATCCACAATGGATAATGTGAATGTGTCATATAACCTATTGTATAATGTGATCCATAGGCTTTTACTTAAAAATTCTCACTGACTTGAAGTAAACCAAACAATTTTGAAAAGATACCTGGTCTCATTTCAGCAGCTCAAGATGTACTCTGTGGTTTATTTATTTATGTTATTTTTTATCTTTGTCTCAACTTTTCCCCAGTAAGTAGTTACTTGCACCGTTACAGTATTTATCCCATTTCTATTGTGAGTTTGCCATAACTGTAATATGCATCTGTCTGCTCTGAGTCTTCTCTCATACAAGCTCTTTTTACAACTGATTTTCTCATACCCATAAACAAATAATTTCCTCCTCTTACTCTGCAGACTAACCAGAATGAGCTCCCTTATGTTTGATGGAAGAGCTAGATTTTATAGACCTTGAATCACTCTTGTCGCTGTGTAGTAGGGGTTTTTTAATTGTTTATCTGGATTGTCAGCATTTGTTCACTTGCAGAGAAAATGTTCTTTCTTTTTATGGTTTAAATCATTGGAAAGTATGCAGAGCATGTTTTGTGGTCCCATCCATCTTTGAGAATACTAAAATGTTGGCTGACAGAACTCCTTTTCAATGTAACAAAACCCGAGAAAGGCTTCTACAGGTACGTTAACCAGAAAAGGAAGACTAAAGAAAATGTTCCCACCCTGATGGGCAACAGTGGGGAGCTTGTATCAATGGATGAGGAGAAGAGATTCTTAACAACTTTTTTGCCTCAGTCTTCACTGGCAGCCCCTCTCCTCCTGGCTCCCATGTTGATGGCCTGCAAGTTGGAGACCAGGGAGGCAAAATCCCTTCCACTGTAAGTGAAAACAAGGTGTGTGATCATCTGAGGATCCTGAAGATATATAAGTCCATGGGACCTGATGAAATACAATACAGAGTTCTTAAGGACCTATCTGATGTAGTTGCCAGGCCACTCTCCATGGTATTTGATAAGTCCTGTCAGTCAGGTGAGGTCCCTGGGGACTGGAAGAAAGGAAGAATCACACCCATTTTTAAAAAGGGTAGAAAGGACAACTCTGGGAACTACCAACCTGTCAGCCTCACTTCTATGCCTGGGAAGATCATGGAATAGATCATCCTAGATGCCATGCTGAGGAACGGGGAGGACAGAGAGATGATTCAGGACAGTCAGCATGGCTTGCTAGGGGCAGGTCCTCTCCTGACTAACTTAGTGTCCTTCTATGATATAGTGACTATGTCAGTAGATAAGGGACAATCTATGGATGTGACCTATCTGGATTTCTGCAAGGCCTTTGACGTGGTCCCCCACAACATCCTTGACATGATAAATCATAAGCACAATGCTTCACATTGCTGTTTTAGCTTGTCTGTTCTCTTACCCTTCCTCCATCTCCTTTCTTGTCTTTGAAACTAGTAACTGATGATTAGGGTAGTCCTAATCATTGGCAGATTAATCTGCATTGTCTCTGTATTTTGCCCTTCCGAAGGAACATGCTTCCTCCTGCTTTTCTTTTTGCTGATAGTTTTTCTTATGATTGTATGTATAATTTGATACCTCTAACGAGTGACAACTAAATGTCTTTTAGCTCTACAGCAGCTTTACAGAATGTCATGTTTTTATATTAAGTTTTCATATTCTTATTGGGGATGAGTAGACTTCACTAGACTCCTCAGTGACTTCATTTGTTCCACTGCTAGAGCAGTCCCACTGAGAGCTCATCCTCCTTCTTGATCCCAGTAAGGTAGTTTTTAGAATGAATGAGAACCCTTTGATCTCCAGCATCTCACCCTTGGTAAAACAGTGAAGACACCAAAACTAGTAGGATGAGGTTTTGAGCTTTGTTGGAGTGCTAGGCAGGCTGTTGTTTCACATTTCTTGCTTCATTCCTTTAAAAATTCCATTTGATCTAACTCCACTGCTAGTACTCCAGAAATAATGCAATTCCCTAGGGTATGAATGCTATTCAGACAAAATAATACCAATATTTGTCTGCTTTCCCTCCCTGGTATCTAGCATCTTTGCCAGCTCATTTTTCTTCTAAGAGGAAATAACCCATTTCTGGAATTCAGATTTTCCTGACTTCTTGGAAACAGGGAGTATCAAGTGTTCTGAGAAATGTTTCCCTTCAAAACCTTCTTAAAATAGTCTTTAAAAGATCTGCCACTTTTGAAAGGATTAAATTCCCCTGGAGTGTAATTCTGCTGTCACTGATGGCATATACCAGCAGAAGCTCAGGATGTGCAATCTCTTGTGTGAGCTTTGTTGTCCTTTGCTTGATAAGGAAGGCTGCATGAAGTAGGTTCCAAACCCAGCCATGAGTGTCTTTTGCTGTGCTTTTCTGAGGCTGTGCCCAGCATTCAGGTAGATGATGGTCTGTCAGTGGCTGAACTGCTCTGGTTAGCGTGGTCATTACTCACAGAGAGAGAGAGGGCAGTTCTCAAAAATTTTGGATATGAAGACAGACAAGTATTTGATCATTTTCCTGTGGAACCAGTCCTCCAAAAAACAAAACTAAACTAAATCAAAAATCAAAGCTCTTTCACATTACCATAAGAGAGGTAAAATGCTCATAATTCTTTCTGAACAAATCACATGCAAGTGAGTCATTCATAATTGCTTTATAAAAATAGTGAATAAGAGCTGTCTTATTCTGTACTTGATTAAGCACATGTATAACTTTGGTCAAAAGAACCTGCCTTGTGAGCATTAAATTAAGGGAATAGACTCACTAAGAACCACACCTTGTGGAAATTATGAATCCCACAGCCAAAAATGGCTTTGGGAGATTCAGTTTGCTTTTAAAGTGTATCTGCTGCAGGAAGTGTATCTGTGAAGAGAAAGAGCTTGTGCTTACTTGTCTCTCTGCAAATGGCTAGCATAATAGAGGCAGAGATTTAGTCTACCTAAAAATTAATTTCTTCATACATTTACTGTTTATCTATCTGGATACCAGATGAGAAAGATGGGTCATCATTGTGTTATGTCTTTACTCATGATACTTTTTTATCCCTGCAGTGAACATACAAGCTAAACTCTGAATACAAAATAAAAACAAGTCAAACACTCTGATACAGTGCTTTAGAAAGGGGAAATCTGAGCCATGATGAAATTTCTCAATCTCATTTTTTTAAAGCAAGTGTTATCAGTTTTCTGCCAGGGAAGTTCTCCACCTCTGAAGCCAAATTTGGTCCAACTAATTTTTTGTTGTTGTTATATACACACATGCACACATGTAAAAGTCAACATGAATGTGCAGTTTTGTCTTGAAAAATAGTTTGACAGGTATTGTGTGAGAACACTGAGCAGTCTTCTGTCCACCCACCTACAGCTCTCCTACTGACAGGTGAGCAAATTCAGCACTCCCCCGATCGATATTTCCAGAGATTGCACGTGAGAAGAAAGCCTCAGAATACTCTTGCAAAGTGGAGCACAGGGTGTTAACATGGAGGTTTAGCAAGTTCATATACATAGTCCCAACACAGGCTGCCTCCCATCCCTGCCTTGTAAATGGTGAAGAGTCCTGTATTGTCTGTGTCTCATTCACTTGATAGATTCCCCTCTCTGGAGCACGGCAGGTGGCAGTCTGCCTGGTGCATTTGTGCACTCCAGCCCTGTTGGCTGCGGAGATCCCAGCCAGGATCCAAACTTGGATACATAAATTTATGTGCCTACATGCAAGTGCCTCCTGCAAGGGTGGCAGCTCAGGTCATCACATTGATGATGGAGATCTCCTCAAGACAGTCTGAAGACTGTCTAGTGCACTCTCAAATATGTGTCTACATTTGGTCAGTGCAACTGCTCTTCAGACTGATATGATAACACCTAACTTCAGGTATGTTAATCTGTGAGATAGGTCTCAGCTGTGGTGTTGTTGGTAGAGGGCAGGTTGCCGCCACTGTTCTTCCTAGTCGCAGTGCAGGGACACCAGAGCTGTTCCTTCCCATGAGCTGATGCAGGTCTATATGTCCTACAGAGAAGAAGATATTCAAGCAGTCTGTGCTCCTGTGCTGTTGGTGTCTTCCACCCCAAAATGCTTCCAAGTACTTTTCCAACATAATTTTGGACCGCATGAGGACACTCAGAACAATTTCTTATAAGTAGGAAGGCAGGAGTGTGCAGATGCCTTGTTGTTCTTAGGATGCAAAACGAATGATAAGCAAATGTGGTATTCAAAATACTAGGGGTTCAACCATTTAATTATATGAAATATATTTTTCTGTCAGTGCTTTGCTCAAGAACATTAGGTCCAGGGCTAGCTTAACTAGCTTTTGGAGATATCCAAAATGAATCCACCTGCTGGGCCAGATCAGGTAAGACAAATCCCTTTTCCAGGCCTAGTAATTTTATTTAGGAGCATGACAGTACTGTACCAGGCAGAAATTAAATTTCCTTGTTGTCATAATATGGTTCTTGCTAGTTTTGCCTGTGTCACTCACCACCTATGCCATGTGCTTAAGTGTGGGCAATCCCCTGTTCAGAAGCTCAGAGAAAACTCCAGCTGCTCTGGCAGCTCCTCTTGGAATAGCAGACTTGTGAGGACTAATTGGGAGTAATTAATTATGTTTGCTGCCAAGGGAATTGTGCATATTAGGCCCCCAGAAGAGCTGTGCTATGGTCCTGGAGCCCATGTATCTGACTGAGTGGGATGCCACCCTTCTTCTGGTTTGCTTCTGCTGGCGGAATCAAGATGGTATCTGGGTCTTTTCCTGGTTCTGGAGACCATGGCATGCTGTGCACCATGGCATGTCTGATTAATGCTGTTGTCACCTCCTGTGCTAACTCTTTCAGCTCTCCTCATCCTCTTCTCCTGCTTGGCCTATTTCAGGAGACAGCTGATCAGCAAGAAAAATGCCATCTCTCTCATGAAAAATGTGACCTGCTCTGCCATGGTCTGGTCCACAGACTGACATGTCTTACACCTAATCTGTGGTGGGGCAGAGTCACATGCAGTGTCTCATGCTCTCATGGGTGGGTCACCCACCATGGGCAACACAAGTGTTCAGTGCTCACCACCAACAATGTCACTGACTACTTTCTAAAAATTATTATTTCCTTAGACACTGTAATAGTGAACAGGTTGTTAAATGGGGAGGCAGTGGTAAATTATTGAGAAACTGTGGTATGCATTTGCATGTTGTTAGTTGTCTTATAACTGGTCCAAGACCAGACTGCTGACATTGTCTGCTGTGGACAGGAAGGTGCTGAATGTGGTCAAGCAGCTAACAACCTTCAGCAGAGCTGAGTCAGGCCCTGCATGCTGTCCCATTCTTCCCTGACTGGGGAAGACATTTCCACATGTGATCCTCTCTTCAATCTAGGACCTGTGTCACAGGCTGGTGGGAGGACTATGCCATCCCAGGATGCATCTGGTGAATGGTAAATGTGGAACACAAGTGTTCTGGGTATGTAACAAGACTAAGTGCAGTACTGAGAGAATAAATCCAAATATCAACAACAGGCAGAGCATGCACATGTTGCATCCCTATGGGTGTATATGCGCTCCCATGTAAAATTTTTGTCTTTGTTGGTCCAGGAAAAAGTGAAAAAGAAGCTGTGATTATTGCCCAGACATGAGCATTTGATTAAAGATGTAAGATTGGTTTAGTGTAAACTGTGGCCTTAGAGAGTGGTTTTTCACCACTGGATGGCAGAATCCTCCTCTAGTCTAACAGTATAATAGCAGAACAGTTTGGTAAGATTAAAGGAATTGGAACTGTCATAATCAATCCAATGACTGATTAAAATGGAAGGATCTACTGGAAATGCAATTGCAGAGGCAAAATTTATGATTTTTAGAGACCATTCTCTGACTATAACACCTGACCTTTAAATATCTGTCCCGTTCACATGAATTAGAGGGCATGTGCTCTACGAATTTATCAGTGTTCCCTAATGCTGCCCATAATATCAATGTGATGCTTGGAATCATAGAATCAATAAGGTTGGAAAAGACCTCAAAGATCATCAAGTCCAACCTTATGTCTACACAGAGTATTTTTTCCTTGAATCTCATACTGTGTTACAATTAAAGGACTGAATTACACAAATCACCACACACTTGAGACATATGTTTAGTAAGGTGCTGCAGTTCACGATATTATAACCTCTTAAAAATACAAGCATAATAGTAGGTACAGGTGCTAAATGTCAAGTAACGTAGTGATTGGACAGCAATGAAAATATTTGTGTATATATAATTTCTGTTGAGAGGATGTGGTATTTTGAAAACTAAGAAGAAAAACTAACAGAGAAATTGAGCAGGGCAGTATAAGTGTAAACAAAACAAAAGCCATGCAGACATTTCCAGAGGGGTGGGTATGCCACCTGCAATGCAATAATGCAGAGACCTTCCCACATCTTGACAGGTGCTGTGTCAGGGGAACATTTCAGCAAGCAGCAGCAGCTCACATGGGCAAATCCCACAGACATGCTGTGAAGCTGCCTATTCTCCCCTCTCTGGCAAATTCCACTTGGCTGAGGATTACAGTCTGCCTTGACTAAAATGACCCTACTGGAACACCCTGGGACCTGGCCCCACCACTCCTCTGTGCAGAGCATTCCTGATGCACTCTCCAAAGAGCATCTTAACTCTGAAAACTGTGGAGCTGCATTTCCTCTGCACTGTGCTTGCCAAGGTGTGCCAGAGGGTAAGAGGCCTTGAGAGCATCTGGATCGTAATTAAACAGAAATTTACAGTAACTAGACCTAAGTGACTTGAACAACAAATTTACTGCTGATAAAGCCAGATAAGTTTACCAAGATAATCTTCTGTGTTTTCTTCTTCCTGAATAAAATGTAGCTTTGTAACTTATATTGGGAGAGCATGGGCAAAGCTTCTTTTCCACGTGAGGACTAATTGCAGGTCCAGTAAAAGACTTTATCTGCACCATGACATTACTCATCAGCACTACTGTCTGCCTGAATGCCAGACTTGTCAGAGAGATATAGGATTCTAGCTGCTGAAATGCAAGACCAGAATTGGGGCAAATAAATTGTCACTCATGATGTTTTAAAATATCTTATTAAAGGTACACTGAATGTACACAAAGACACTGAACGTACACAAAGGGTTGGTAGCATGGCCTGTAGGGTTTTTTCCCCTAAAGACCCTCCTCATTCAGCAGGGGCACATCAGGATAAATTCCCAAGTCACTGGGACTCAACACCTGCACACCGCTGATAGTCATAATTTACTGACAGAGTAGGACATCGATGTCATGCCTGAATGAAACACACCTGGGACCACCCTCTTGTATCAGGCCAGCAGGTCTGGGGCCATCATATTTTTCAATGTCTCCTTTGGGAACAGGACTGGGGCAGCCAGCCTGTGCCTTCAGGGTGGCTGCTGGAAGCGGGTTTCGCTGACCATGATCTGACAGACATAGTGACATAGTACCATAGTATCAGTCAGGGTTGGAATGGACCACAAGGATCAACTAATTCCAACCCCCCTGCCATGGGCAGGGACACCCCACACTAGATCAGGTTGGCCAGAGCCTCATCCAGCCTGGGCTTAAACACCTCCAGGGACAGGGCCTCAACCACCCCCCTGGACAACCCATTCCAGGGCTTCACCACTCTCATGGGGAAGAACTTCCTCCTCACATCCAGCCTGAATCTCCCCACCTCCAGCTTCATTCCATTCCCCCTAGTCCTATCACTACCTGATATTCTGAGAAGTCCCTCCCCAGCCTTCTTGTAGGCCCCCTTCAGATACTGGAAGGATACAATTAGGTCACCTTGGAGCCTTCTCTTCTCCAGACTGAACAGCCCCAACTCCTTCAGTCTGTCCTCACAGGAGAGGTGCTCCCTCTGATCATCCTCGTGGCCCTTCTCTGGACACCTTCCAGCACGTCCATATCCCTCTTGTAATAGGGGCTCCAGAACTGGAGGCAGTACTCCAGGTGGGGTCTCACCAGAGCTGAGTAGAGGGGGAGAATCACCTCCCTTGACCTGCTGGCCACACTTCTCTTGCTGCAGCCCAGGATCTGATTGGAAGTGTCTCTGAGTGTTCGCTCTGATGCGCTGCAAAGAACAGGCCGTGCCTCTTCTGCTCCTTGTTTCCTACAGCCCCCAGCTGTCTCCTCAATTCTTGGCCTTTAATTTTTAATTTTTTTTCCGGTGTTCACCACCCCCAGGGATGGTATGAAGCATCATCTGCACAGGTGGCAATTCCTTGAGGGTTCCTTTTATGACTCACATATAAGATAGTGTCAATGCTGACACACCTCTCTTTTGTTGCAGTTAGGTGTAATTTTTTATGATGGCAGGCAACGTCTTTCCTCCGTTAATGTATGAGCACTGCTAATGCGGAGGATCTCAGTGCACTTGCTAACAGAGTATGAGACTTTGATTCATTTTGAGGGCAGGTCTTGTGTTGATGCCACACAGCCCTCAGCTGCCATGTCCTCATCCAGTGCCTTGCAGATTCACTTCGGAAGGAGCTGATGGACTAGTTCAGCACATCAAAGTCAATGTTGTGAAATTCTTAGGTATATTAACATTTCAAAGTACAGTCATAAATGTCAGTAACTCCAGTGATGGAATGAGTTACACCAAAATTATGGCTTAACTTATCATGGAGAGTAGCCTCTGAAAAATTAGTAATCCTTCCTGTTTTGCAATGTATATCTTTGAGGGCACATTGAGAAGTCACTGCTGAGCATTTAGCAGAAAAAGTGGTGTACACCCTTGTGACCGTTTGAGGCTGTCCAGTACTGGGACACTGGCTAAATGTTTTTGGTACTAGAACAAAAACATTCTGATATTCTAAACGAAGTTCATTGGTGGATGGACAAAATGCAACTTTAAATTGTAGAGCAGTTGGAATTTTTCTCAGTTTGGTTTGGGAGTTTGAGAGTTTGGGTTTCAGCCTGTTCTCCCTGCCTGCTTCTCTGTGAACTAGCTGGAGCTGGCCTTGAGATAAGCAAAAACTAATCCTGCATGGGCTTTTGAAAGCTTTATAACGATTCTTTTCCTTAATAACTTGCCTTTTTCTCTCTCTAACCCCTTTTTGGGGAAAAAAAGGAGGTAGGGGGGGAGAGAGGGGGTTACAGGGAGGGAATCCCTCCTCGGGGAGGGATTTTTGTTGTGTTATTTCTCTTTATTGTATATTTCTGTGTATATATTGTAAATACCTATATATATTGTGTTGTATATAACCTGCTTTCCATATATGCTTGTAAATCTAGTCTGCTTTTCTCCGACTGAGTTAGCTGCGGTTTCTCACTCTGTGGGGGAGAGAGAGCTAGGCCCTCTCTCAACCTACCACAACCCTGGCTCTGCTGCTTTGAAAATTATTTTTTCTGTTTGCTGTCATTCCTTCTGCAAGGCTATTCCTGCTGTATGAATGTCCCTATGACATGCTGCTGTCTTTCAGCACTAATGTAATGAATGTGGGGCTTCTGGCCCTCTCCTTGGATGCAAACCATCACCTCAGGACACTAAACTGTCTGGTTTGCCGAAGTGAAAATCTGCTTCTGCTTCAGAAAATGGGGTATGGTTTTGGGGGGAATTTGAGACTGAATGGGTATTGCCAATTTTGTGACTCACTCAGGCAAAATGCAAAGTAGGGTAAAGACTATATAGCAGCAAGACGGAATAAATAGGTATCTGTTTTGCATAGCTGTTATCCAAGGAGACTGGGCTACAGCAAACATATTCAGTGATAAGCCTCCCTTTTTATATTTTTTTTTACCTCATTGCTGAGTGTGAAAATCTCTACTCTGAGCTCTAGCAGGCAGGATTTGATACACAGCAAGTCTGCTGGCAAAGTTTGGCCAAAATAAACGAGGAGGTATGTACACAGGCCAAAGTGGATCTTAGCTGAGAAGAGCACCTGCAGTTCTGGTGGAACAAAGCTACAGGGTGGTTGCAGCAAGTCCAGCTTTTGTATTTTTCATTGTAAGAAAATAGGAAACCCTCATGATGGGGAATTTCTGTTTACCAAGTCTCCCCAGAAATGGTGCCTCACACTCCTCCACAGGTTCTTATTCCCTTGATGGTTTTTGGAGGGTATTGAGGTGATCTGTGAAGGACTTCTTCAGCTATTTGTCTTCCTAGGATTGAGTGGTACTGCTGAGAATTAGAACTCCCAGAAGACAATGGCCATTCCCTCGGCCTCAATACATTTTATGTCTGTAAGGGGAAGAAATGCTCCAACAGAAGCATTCCCCCAGCCCCTGTAGCTTCCTGTAGCTGCTCTGTAAATTAAGGCTTGAAAGGATTTTTCTCCAGAGCAGCCCCTCAGGGCAAGTGCAAAACTCATTAAATGAAAACAAATGTTTAGCTCTTGCCTGGTACTTCCCTCTGCAGTTGGCCTGTTTAAAAATAAAAACTGAAACAGAAAAAGGTAGGTGTTTCCTCTTTTGCTAACTGAAGAGAAAATCTGAGCACTGGTGTAAGCAGTGGGACCATCCATGCTTCTTCAGCTGGGAGTGACCAAGAAGAAAGAAGCGGTCCTGGAAGCAGGTGCAGTGAGGCTGAATGCCAGGAATAGTTAGCAGACAATGGAGAACAAGGCACGTATCTTCTCTTTGGAGCACAGCCTCAGTCCATCTCTAGGTGCAAGCTTGCACGTGGGCAGTGTGTCTGCCAGCGCTTTGACAGAGGCTTGAGTTGGCCATTCACTGACAGCAGATGCACAAGTGTTGTCTCCAGCCATGGTGCAATGAAGAGAAATGCCATGGAGATATCTGGCTTCATGAAACACGGAGAGAGTTTGCCTCCATGGCAGGTAGATGGATGCAGGAGCAGTGAGTCCCATCCACTGTAAGAGCTTCAAACTGGCTAAAATGCGTGTGTGATGACAGTGCTCTTCACTTTTCTACCACTCAGGTTGTGAAAGTACAACCCCTTGAACAAAACACAGTGGAAAACCCAGTTTCCTAGAAACTTTAGGGGGACTTTACTGAGGTCCATGTGTGCCTGAAACAGTGACATATCTGAGTGGTAACTTGCTAGCAAAAGTGTACTGGAGGGGTTTAGTATGAACACCAGAGCCCAGTGCAGTTTTTCCTTGCCCTGGTGTGAACTAATGTCTTCATAACTCTCTGTCAGTGAATTGTATTAGCTGCAGTGCAGAGTAATCAGTCTCTCTTGGGAAGTTACCATTTGACTTTCGCACTTGCCCTTACTAAGTAATGCCATAAATCCTTGAATCATCTGGCTGACTTTAATCTAGCTGCAAGCCTGTTGAATACTTGGTGACTGGAGTGGAGGAAGGAGGGAGAAAAGTACCTCTTTGCTGTGATAAAGTCATTCTGGGTATGGCTCATCTTCCTAGTGAAATTAGTTCAATGTGCATTGCTACATTTTGTGTTGTCACACTTCAGAGCTGGGGAGGAAAGATTAATTTCTTAAGTGAAATTTGTTTGGGAAAGTGAAAATATGTGTTTAATCGTATCTTCACACCACTCTTTAGAATAAGACCCTGCCAATAGCAGAACTCACAGGTTGGTTGTAAGTTACCCTTTGATGTGCTATAAAATGAAATATTTGAAAAATATGTTTGGAGGGCATATACTGCCTGCAGACGGAGCACCTAGGGCAGAACATGGGGAGCCAGGTGCTAGAGAAGAGTATGCTGCTCTTGCAGCACAAAACTCCTGAGTTGTAAGTGTAAGTGATGGCAATCAAGCAAAAGCTTTGGGCTTCCCAAGGGTGGGATTTATCTCATTAAGTTTGAATCTTGCACGGTCATCTAGAGTCCTTTTAAAGGATAACGAACAGACTCAGCTCATTGCATGCCTACCAAAATGTGAGGCTGACCTTGGTTTTTTATTCCTAGTTATCCGAGTACTACTATTTGTATTGCCCCTTTGCACAGGCCAAGAGGCTGCTTTCCTGTCTCATCCACATTCACTATCTAGGTTCTTGTGACCTTGTGAAGTGGAAGGACATATCCACTATACCATGCATAGCCATGGGCTAAGCAGCATTTATAACACATATGACCTGGTGGCAACTCTCTTCTGATGGATTAGGTGTTACTAAGGATAGTAAGTCTGTGGTGACAGGTTGGATTTGATGATCTTTGATTTCTCTTCCAACCTTGGTGATTCTGTGATTCTGTCTGTGGTGACAGGTTGGATTTGATGATCTTTGAGGTCTCTTCCGACCGTGGTGATTCTGTGATACTGTGATTCTGTGAAGATGCGCTGTGGGAGGTGTTTTACTGAGAGGCAGCTTGATTAGATGAACCTACGCTGGTGCACTACACCACAGCAATGTAATGGAGACCACTTTGTGCTGAAATCTGCTCAGAAAAAATGGGTGTGATAGCTGTGTCAAACAGAATAGAATAGAATAGAATAGAATTAACCAGGTTGGAAGAGACCTTCGAGATCATCGTGTCCAACCTATCATCTGACACCACCCAATCAACTAAACCATACAACCAAGCATCCTGTCAAGCCTCGCCCTGAACACCCCCAGCGTTGGCGACCCCACCACCTCCTCAGGCAGCCCATTCCAATGGGCAATCACTCTCTCTGTGTAAAACTTCCTCCTAACCTCCAGCCTAAACCTCCCCTGACGCAGCCTGAGACTGTGTCCTCTTGTTCTGGTACTGGTTGCCTGGGAGAAGAGACCAACCTCTGCCTGTCTACAACCCCCCCTCAGGTAGTTGTAGAGAGCAATAAGGTCACCCCTGAGTCTCCTCTTCTCCAGACTAAGCAACCCCAGCTCCCTCAATCTCTCCTCATAGGGCTTGTGCTCCAAGCCCCTCACCAACCTTGTTGCCCTTTTCTGGACTCATTCCAGCAAGTCAACATCCTTCCTAAACTGAGGGGCCCAGAACTGGACACAGTACTCAAGGTGCAGCCTAACCAGTGCAGTGTACAGGGGCAGAATGACCTCCCTGCTCCTGCTGGCCACACTGTTCCTGATGCAGGCCAGGATGCCACTCGCCCTCCTGGCTGCCTGGGCGCACTGCAGGCTCATGTTCAGTCTACCATCAACCAGCACCCCCAGGTCTCTCTCAGCCTGACTGCTCTCCAGCCACTCTGACCCCAGCCTGTAGCTCTGCATGGGGTTGCTGTGGCCAATGTGCAGAACCCGGCACTTGGATGTGTTAAATCTCATGCCGTTGGACTCTGCCCATCTGTCCAGCCTGTCGAGGTCCCTCTGCAGAGCCTCTCTACCCTCCAGCAGATCAACTCCTGCCCCCAGCTTGGTGTCATCAGCAAATTTACTGATGATGGACTCGATGCCCTCATCCAGATCATCAATAAAGATGTTAAAGAGCATGGGGCCCAGCACTGATCCTTGGGGCACACCACTGGTGACTGGCTGCCAGCTGGATGTGGCACCATTCACTACCACTCTCTGGGCTCGGCCCTCCAGCCAGTTCCTAACCCATCGCAGTGTGCTCCCATCCAAGCCATGGGCTGACAGCTTGGCCAGGAGTTTGCTGTGGGGGACGGTGTCGAAGGCCTTGCTGAGGTCCAGGTAGACTACATCCACAGCCTGCCCTGCATCCACCAGACGGGTCACCTGATCGTAGAAGGAGATCAGGTTGGTCAGGCAGGACCTGCCCTTCCTAAACCCATGCTGGCTGGGCCTGATCCCTTGGCCATCCTCCAAGTTCTGTGCGACTGCACTCAGGATGACCTGTTCCATAATCTTTCCTGGCACTGAGGTCAGGCTGACAGGTCTATAATTCCCTGGCTCATCCAACCGGCCCTTCTTGTGGATGGGCACCATGTTGGCCAGCTTCCAGTCATCTGGGACCTCTCCAGTGAGCCAGGACTGCTGAAAATGATGGAGAGCGGCTTGGCCAGCACATCTGCCAGCTCTCTCAGCACCCTGGGATGGATCCCATCTGGTCCCATGGACTTGTGGGGATCCAAATGGCTAAGCAGATCACCAACTACCCCATTCTGGAACAGAGGAAGACTATGCTGCTCCCTAACTCCTTCTGCCAGCTCTGCAGGCCAGCTGTCTGGAAGACATTCTGTCCTGCTAGAAAAAATTGAGGCAAAGAAGTTATTAAGTAACTCTGCCTTCTCCTCATCCTTTGTTACAACATTCCCCTCCGTGTCCACCAAGGAGTGGAGGTTGTCCCTGCCCTTCCTCTTGCTATTAATGTATTTATAGAAGGACTTTTTGTTGTCCTTCACAGCAGAGGCCAGTCTAAGCTCCAAATGTGCTTTTGCCTCCCTAATTTTCTTCCTACAAGACCTAGCAACATCCTTAAACTTTTCATGGGTTGCCTCCCCTTTCTTCCAAAGATGATACACCCTCTTTTTTTCCCTTAGTTCTTTTAGAAGCTCATCACCCATCCAGGCTGGCCGTCTGCCCCGGCAGCTCCTCTTCCGGCGCATTGGCACAGCCTGGTCCTGTGCCTTCAAGAGTTCCTCCTTGAAGTAGTCCCAACTCTCCTGGACCCCTTTGTTTCTAAGGGCTGTCTCCCAAGGAACCTTCTGAGTTAGTTCCTTGAGCAACCTGAAGTCCGCCCTCCGGCAGTCCAGAGTGGAGGTCTTCTTGCTGCCCCTCTTAGCTTGACCAAATACTGAAAATTCAATTATCTCGTGGTCGCTGGCCCCTAAACAGCCTCCGACCACCACATCACCCACCAGCCCTTCCCTGCTGGTGAAGAGGAGGTCTAGCATAGCCTTACCCCTGGTAGGCTCACTCAGCACCTGGGATAAGAAGCTGTCCTCCATGCATTCCAAGAACCTCTTGGACTGTCTCCTCTCTGCTGTGTTGAGTTCCCAGCAGATGTCAGGCAGGTTGAAGTCGCCCATGAGAACAAGGTCAGGCGATCTTGAGACAGCCTTAAGTTGCCTAAAAAATGCTTCATCAACTTTTTCTTCCTGGTTGGGTGGTCTGTAACAGACTCCAACCAGGATATCAGCCCTATTAGCCTTCCCTCTAATTCTCACCCATAGGCACTCAACCTGATGATCCCTAATCTCCATCTCAATGGCATCTAGTGCCTCCCTGATGTACAGGGCCACCCCTCCACCCCTTCTTCCCTGCCTGTCTTTTCTGAAAAGCCTGTAGCTATCAATTGCAGCACTCCAGTCATGTGAGTCGTCCCACCACATCTCTGTGATGGCAACTACATCATAACTTTCCTGCTGCAGCAAGGCTTCCAGATCCTCTTGTTTGTTACCCAAGCTTCGTGCATTAGTGTACATGCACTTCAGCCGGGCTACTGGTTTCACCTCTGGCTCAAGCTTATCACCCCCAGACTCCTGCCTGGGGGGACTGGTTTCAGCCATTAAACAAAAAAGAAAAGAAAAAGAGTGGTGTACTCAATATTTTCAAGGCTATCAGACACAACTATCAGCGGCCATGTCTATTAACATGTTTACTATTGATAATGTTCCGTTACAAGCTTCATTAATTGGAGCATGTGTGGAGCATGTGTGGTGTTGACATGGAGGGAAATGTTGTATCACAGGATGAGGAAAAGGCAGAGGTACTTAACACCTTCTTTACCTCAATTTTTACTAGCGGGAAAGAACGTCTACCAGACAGCTGGCCTGCAGAGCTGGCAGAAGGAGCTAGGGAGTTGCATAGTTTCCCTGTGTTCCAAGAGCAAGTGATAGGAGCTCTCCTCAGCAGCTTAGACCCCCACAAGTCCATGGGACCAGATGGGATCCATCCTAGGGTGCTGAGAGAGCTGGCAGATGAGCTGGCCAAGCCACTCTCCATGATTTTTCATCAGTCCTGGCTCACTGGAGAGATCCCAGATGACTGGAAGCTGGCCAACGTGGTACCCATCCACAAGAAGGGCCGGTTGGATGAGCCAGGGAATTACAGGCCTGTCAGCCTGACCTCAGTGCCAGGAAAGATTATGGAACAGGTCATCCTAAGTGCAATCACACAACACTTAGAGGATGGCCAAGGGATCAGGCCCAGCCAGCATGGATTTAGGAAGGGCAGGTCCTGCCTTACCAACCTGATCTCCTTCTATGATCAGGTGACCCGCCTGGTGGATGTGGGGAGGCCTGTGGATGTAGTCTACCTGGACCTCAGCAAGGCCTTCGACACCGTTCCCTATAGCAAACTCCTGGCCAAGCTGTCAGCCCGTGGCTTGGATGGGAGCACACTGCGATGGGTTAGGAACTGGCTGGAGGGCCGAGCCCAGAGAGTGGTAGTGAATGGTGCCACATCCAGCTGGCAGCCAGTCACCAGTGGTGTGCCCCAGGGATCAGTACTGGGCCCTGTGCTCTTTAACATCTTTATTGAGGATCTGGATGAGGACATTGAGTCCATCATCAGTAAATTTGCTGACGACACCAAGCTGGAGGCAGGAGTTGATCTGCTGGAGGGTAGAGAGGCTCTGCAGAGGGACCTCGACAGGCTGGGCAGATGGGCAGAGTCCAAGGGCATGAGATTTAACACATCCAAGTGCCGGGTTCTGCACATTGGCCACAGCAACCCCATGCAGTGCTACAGGCTGGGGTCAGAGTGGCTGGAGAGCAGTCAGGCTGAGAGGGACCTGGGGGTGCTGGTCGACGGTAGACTGAACATGAGCCTGCAGTGTGCCCAGGCAGCTAAGAGGGCCAGTGGCATCCTGGCCTGCATCAGGAACAGTGTGGCCAGCAGGAACAGGGAGGTCATTCTGCCCCTGTACACTGCACTGGTTAGGCTGCACCTCGAGTACTGTGTCCAGTTCTGGGCCCCTCAGTTTAGGAAGGATGTTGACTTGCTGGAACGAGTCCAGAGAAGAGCAACAAAGTTGGTGAGGGGTTTGGAACATAAGCCCTACAAGGAGCTGGGATTGCTTAGCCTGGAGAAGAGGAGACTGAGGGGTGACCTTATTGCTCTCTACAACTACCTGAAGGGAGGTTGTAGACAGACGGATGTTGGTCTCTTCTCCCAGGCAAGCAGTACCAGAACAAGAGGACACAGTCTCAGGCTGCACCAGGGGAGGTTCAGGCTAGATGTTAGGAAAAAGTTCTATACAGAAAGAGTGATTGCCCATTGGAATGGGCTGCCTGGGGAGGTGGTGGAGTCGCCATCACTGGAGGTTTTCAGGAGAAGACTTGATGGGGTGCTTGGTGCCGTGGGTTAGTTGTTTGGGTGGTGTTAGATTGGTTGATGGGTTGGACGTGGTGATCTTGAAGGTCTCTTCCAACCTGGTTTATTCTATGTATTCTACTCAGATACCACCTGAAAGACTTCTGAAGTTTTGTTCCCTTAATATTGCTGGTCAAAATCATTGTCAATGATGAGAAATCTTGGAAGAATTACTCTTCCCCTGGGAATTTAATGTTGGCATCCTTTTTTTTTTTTTAATATTTGATATGCTGTGAATCTTTCCAACAAAGCAGAAATGGGAGAAAAACCTGCCCTTGGCACATTTGGTACTCAAATTCAGCTGCAGCACCGGATTTGTATGACACAGCAAAGTATGACAATCACCTTTTCCTCCTGAATGCTCTTGAGGTCAAAAGGGAGAAAATGCACCATTCAGCTATAGAGATTTCCAGTGTTTGAGGCAATCATTGATTTTTTGCTGTTATCAGCTGCTTGTACTATCATATGTTAGAAAAAACTACTTCCCCACCCTTTATATCCTTGTATTGTGCTTGTTTATGCAGTTCTGCTGAGGCATTTAGGAGACAACCAGAGGAACTAAGCTTCCTATAATATTACACATAGCTGATGTGTGTGAGTGTGTGTGTTTATGTGTGAACGCATGTATTTCTCTGGAGATTGGTATAGTCAGGCACCCTGGGATATGCTTACATATCCCCTGTGTATCTTACTATAAAAATGGTGCATCTTACTATAAAAAAAGAGGCAACATTGTGGATTTATAAATATACATTTCTCCACACACGGAGAAAAATAGCAATATGCTTGTGTAAAAGAGACAGAAAGGCAGTGTTTAATCCTGAATTTGAAATCAAATTACATATCGAGGGCTTTGCTTCACATCTGCAGTGTACTGGTGGGATCCTTACCTCAGGCACTCTTACATAGAACCAAGCCTTCTGCATCTTAGAAATGCTCAGAGTCTATCCCATTATCACAGACATGTCCTTGAAGTTTTGCTACGCATTATAGCCTTCTGGCTACCTGTAACTAAAATGTACATTGTGTACAGGTCCATAAGCATCACGGAAGGAAAAAGGGATATATGCCTTATGATTAGCTTTTGAGTCCTTATGGGGAACATTATTTCCAGCTTAAAATATACTGGGGTTTAGGGGCTTTGGATTTCTTTTGGGAAGAGGAAGGTTTTTGATCTTCAGGAAGACTGAGTGGATAACTAATCTGGTTTGCATTTTTTGGGGGAAAAAATCAGACATTTTTATATGTGCCAGGACAGCACTAACCTCTTCTTGTAGCAGTAGAGAAAGCATGTTTTTAGAAATACACTCTAACAGTCTTGATGCTTTCAAGTCTGCAAGGCCCAGCACACTAGGGGAAAAAAAAGAAGACATTTGGTGAAAACAAGGGGAAAGAAAAACAGGTGCCAGACTACTGAGATCAGGGCAATGAAAGCACTTCTCCCTCTTGTTTCTCTGTCAGAGGTATAATAATAATAATAATAATAATAATAATAATAATAATAATAATAATAATAATAATAATAATAATAATAATAATAATAATAATAATAATAATAATAATTTTATTTATATATATAAAAATATATATTATATAATATTATATATAAATATACTCTCCAAGATCATCGCGTCCAACCCATCAACCAATCCAACACCACCTAAACAACTAACCCATGGCACCAAGCACCCCATCAATTCTCCTCCTGAACACCTCCAATGACGGCGACTCCACCACCTTCCCGGGCAGCCCATTCCAATGGGCAATCACTCTCTCTGTAAAGAACTTCTTCCTAACATGCAATCTAAGCCTCCCCTGGCGCAGCCTGAGACTGAGTCCTCTTGTTCTGGTACTGGCTGCCTGGGAGAAGAGACCAACATCTGTCTGTCTACAACTTCCCTTCAGGTAGTTGTAGAGAGCAATAAGGTCACCCCTGAGTCTCCTCCTCTCCAGGCTAAGCAACCCCAGCTCCCTCAGTCTCTCCTCATAGGGCTTGTGTTCCAAGCCCCTCACCAACTTCGTTGCCCTTCTCTGGACTCGTTCCAGCAAGTCAACATCCTTCCTAATCTGAGGGGCCCAGAACTGGACACAGTACTCAAGGTGCAGCCTAACCAGTGCAGTGTACAGGGGCAGAATGACTTCCCTGTTCCTGCTGGCCACACTGTTCTTGATGCAGGCCAGGATGCCATTGAAGGTACAAAGCCTACTGCTTTCCTCTGATATGGAGGGCTACTCACCTGGATGCAACATGGGACATTTGGGGAAGGAAAGTGTTGCAACAATGATTATGAGAAAGTGAAGGAAAGTCGAAGAGCAGGCATTGCGGTGCAATTTCTGTCTGCCTCCTTTGGCTAGTTCACTCTGCCATTAGGAAGTGGTCTCCGCTTCCCACATTTGTAGTGAAGCACTCCCCTAACGTAAAACAAGCCAAGGAACTCAACCTCCAGCCATCCAGCAGAGTGAGTTCACTGGCCAGTGCCCGTGTATGAAGAGAAAATGTCAGGACTAGACTGCATGAGAAATGCTAATTCCCTCTAATGGCTGGGAGCTGAGGCATAAGGATCATTTTGATGCATTTTCTTCAGTAGTGAAAAAGGTCATCTTGGATCTGCTCCAGACAGCTTATTCTTGGCTTGTAATAGAGTGAATAAATATCACTCCATGCTTGTAAGGCCGGGTCCAAGTAGGTGACTTTCCCCTGGGAAAGATCTGTCAATCCCTCTTCAGCCCTATCATGTTCCTGTGATTAGGCTGAGTGCATTATAAAGTAATAATCCTCTTCAGTACTTTGGAAATTTATATTAGAGCCAGCAAACAGGGGCTCGTGTGGCAGTATGAATGGATGGACAGCCTGGTTCTGGTGACAGCAGCAACATCAACAACAGTGGCAGGATATAATCTGTTGGCAAAGGCTGCAGCAGGCTGAAAACAAGAATGAGTTCAAGGAAGCTTGAAAAGCGTATCCCAGAGGTTGTTGTTAAAACTCAAGTCTGTGTGCCTGTAGTCACAGACATATTACCAAGGTGTGGAAGTAATCACCCTCTAAGGGAGCTGCTACTCACCTGGGGCAACTTCTCCCTTCCCTTGAGGCTCCCTTACACTGGGACTGCCTCTGACTCCAAACATCCCATGTGTGTAAATAACCACAGAGACTATATTGATACCTGTGTGTTTTGCTCTGGAACTCTGCATGGATAAAGCAGGAGAGATCCTCCCATGGTGATGTAGTGGTTCCAGCAGTAAAATGTTCTCATGCTGGAGCTGATTTTCTTTATGTTAAAAAGATGATGCTGATGGATGAAGGGATGTACAGCAGCAATGCTGCTGTATTGCTCCTCCAAATTCATTGTGTTGACCACAGAAGTATATCACATTCCTTGTGCAACTAGCAATTAGCTGCATTGTTGAAGCTTTCATGAGCTGGACACTGGGCACAAGTATGAAGGCCACTAACAGCATATCTGTCTGACTCTGTGTGTGACCACCATGTGTTTGCACTTCCTGGGCTAGACCCAAGCAATGCCATGAGGAAGGAACAACTTTCACTGCTCATGGCTGCATGAATTTCAGTGTCTGCTACTTTTTGCCACAGCAAGGGCAGCTGTGGCCATTGTGCTCTTGCTTTAATTAGAGGCTCTTGTACACATAGTCCTGGAAGAGTAGTTGCAAAGCTGGTTGTATTTTGAAATTAGTCCCGTGGATGAGGAGGGAACGCTTTAGTTCTCATTTCATCATTTGTTCCCCTCTTCATGTTAACCACCAACCAAAAAGAATAAAGTAAGTTAGAAACAATAAACTAAACAAACAAACCTCAGAAAAAAATCTGCATGCTGAATAAAAAGAGTCAGCAAAATGCCCAAGGCTGCAGGTAAAGGTTCTTGCTCTGAGGGTGTTGCGGCTGGTCCCATACCCTGTGAGAAGGAGAAGCTTCTTGCGTCATTTGTGTGGTGGTAGCAATCTCGGCACTGCAACACATTCACTTGCAAGAGTAACACTCTCACTGTTAGGTTTTACAAGGCAATGAAGCACTTCCCAAGAGGGTAACCTGCAGGATCAAAGCCACACTTACAGCTTCTGGATGGTGTGTGTGTGTTTTTGCTGGTATTAACTGCAACCAAGTGGGACCAGGGTGAGATGTGGCAGCCTTTACACTGGGGCACATTTGGCTGCCTCGAAACAGGCATTTCTGACTGCCTTTTTCCAAGCCTATTGCAGATGTATGATATTCACAAAATTTTAGACCCTCCAGGATAGACAGGCTGACCTCTGCAATTCCTGAGCATAGCCAAGTCTCTCTGGGCTGCTGGGACCTGTGTTACTGATTTTTCAAATGAAAGGAAAAACCTTTAGAAAATACAGAGTTTTCTTCAAAGCCTCTCTCATCCTTCTACAAGACTGGTGCAGATTTGTTGAGGCCCAGTCCCTGGAGATATTCAAGACCAGATCTGATGTGGCTCTAGGCAGCCTGATCCAGTTGGAGGTGTTCCTGCCCACTGCAGGGAGGTTGGACAAGATGGCCTTTGAGGGTCTCTTCCAACCTGTTGCAATCTGTGAATCTGAATTTGTGAGAAGTCTCTATCTCTCATCTAGACTACTTGGCAACAGCCAAAAACACCCTTGGTTGAAAATAGTTGAGTGGAGTAATTCATGCATCCAAGAACAGGTAGGAGTAAACACACTGCTGTGGCAGTCTCCTGGTGATACAGCATTTCTCTTGAGAGCTCTTCAAGGACTCTTGATAGCCCACTAGGGTAGAGCCTGAAAGTTCTTCTCCCCCTCTACTCTGCCCTGGTGACACCACACCTGGAACAATGTGTCCAGTTTTGGGTTCCCCAGTTCAAGAGAGACAGGTACCTGCTGGAGAGAATCCAGCAGTGAGCCATGGATGATTAGGGGACTTGAGCATCTTCCCTATGAAGAGGGACTGAGATCCCTGGGGCTGTTTAGTCTTGAAAAGAGAAGACCAAGAGGAGATCTCATCAATGCTTACAAATATCTGAGGGTGGGTGTCAAATGGAGGAGGCCAAGATCTTTCAGTGGTGCACAATAATAAGTCAAGAAACAATAAGTCAAGAACAGCTTGAACATAGAAGATTTCACTTCAACAGGAGAAACTTCTTTACAGGGTGAAGAACTCTGCATAGAACTGGGAAAGGTGCACTAGTATCATGAAACCCTTGTCCTACTGAGTGAGTGCTTTGGGTCTGGTCTTGGTTTCTCAATCAGGAGATCTAGCCAGCAGAGTGCTGGAGGCTGGACATTTGCCAGCCTCTCAGGAAACTCCCAGCATTGACAACCAATGTGCTGACTGCCCATGCTTGTCCCTTGACAGTGGTCTTCTTTCTCTTTTCTCTTCTTGTCATCCTTAAATATTACAGTACCATGAAAGCTGAGCTGAATTAAAATCTAACAGACTTTTGTCTGCAAACAGGGCAGGCTAAGGAGGTCTGGCTGGTCCCCAGATATTCAGATCCAGTTTTGGTTTTAATCTGCAAGTGCCTCTAGTTTGATCATGTAAAAAGCCACTGAATTACTTGTACAAACCAAAAGGAATTCCTGCTGGGCTTTAACAGGAAAACTTTCTGCTGCTCATTGCTAAAAGCAATCATTTCTCCATCGTTGCAGGACTTGTAACCTGAAAAAAAAAATCCAAGAAAATCCTTGGTCATATTTTTGCTCCTGGAAGAGTTTGTTACTGAAATGCAGGATCCTGCTTTTTACATTTTACCAGCAAAAGTCTGTTTCAGACCACAGCTAATAGACAGCATCTTTCTTGTCCTTTCTTTTGTGCACGCATTTCTTCCAGTTTACCAGCTCCATCAAAGAAATAGATTGCTGTTATGATTGTATTCCATGCTGAGTTAAATGTTACTAACAGTGTTAAAGGATTACTATAGAACAATATGCCCCCCGGGTGAAAATACAATAGTTAAGTGCAGAAAATGTGGGTCTCTCCATGCAGTCAAAACACAATTTAAACCAGCCAGGTTTCAAAAGTGCTTTAGTTGGGCAAATATAACACATGCTTTTGTTATCAAAATATAGCTAGATCAATATTGTTCTTTGAAATCACAGAGTATCTGCTGGAAGATGGCTGTAATGAAAATTACTCTGTCTAGGATTTCATACTGGGCTTTGTTTGCTCCCTGAATGAAGGAGAAACTAGAAAAATGCTGATGCTGAGGGTCCTAGACTGCCTCTGAAAAGTCCTTCAGCTCTTCTTCATTGTTTGTTGGCCCATGGAAATAAGGCAATGAAAGTCAGGCGCAGCATTTTCTTCAGGTCTTACTAAATCCCAAGACGCAGGATTATGAATTCAAGAGGTTACCAAGATATCAACATTTCAGAAAGAAAAAAAAATGGAAGGAAGATATTTTGTTTGGGTTTGGGTTTTCCTTTCCTTTCCTTTCCTTTCCTTTCCTTTCCTTTCCTTTCCTTTCCTTTCCTTTCCTTTCCTTTCCTTTCCTTTCCTTTCCTTTCCTTTCCTTTCCTTTCCTTTCCTTTCCTTTCCTTTCCTTTCCTTTCCTTTCCTTTCCTTTCCTTTCCTTTCCTTTCCTTTCCTTTCCTTTCCTTTCCTTTCCTTTCCTTTCCTTTCCTTTCCTTCCCTTCCCTTCCCTTCCCTTCCCTTCCCTTCCCTTCCCTTCCCTTCCCTTCCCTTCCCTTCCCTTCCCTTCCCTTCCCTTCCCTTCCCTTCCCTTCCCTTCCCTTCCCTTCCCTTCCCTTCCCTTCCCTTCCCTTCCCTTCCCTTCCCTTCCCTTCCCTTCCCTTCCCTTCCCTTCCCTTCCCTTCCCTTCCCTTCCCTTCCCTTTCCTTCCCTTTCCTTCCCTTCCCTTCCCTTTCCTTTTTTTTTTTTTCCCTTGAAGGGAAAGGGTTCTTCTGACAGATGTGCATGGTTTGGAAAAATCTAGTAGGAAGATGTAGATACTGAAAAAAAATAAAAAACATTTCCAACTGTTAATGTCCCATCTGCCTCCCTAAGACCCTCTGCAGTTTCTTATCTCACCTTAGTCTTGATGTGGCTTTTTATATTATTGCTCCTGCAGGGATGAAAACAAACCCCACTGATAAATAACTGTATGTACCACAAAAATGCAGCTTCCAGACCAACCTCCCCATCAGCATCTTGGGCCAAGGGCCAGGTGCTAGGAGATGGTGCAGTTCCCCGAGGGACTCTGATTTATTGTTTTTCTGTGCACCGGTGTGCAAGTAGCTGCAGAATTTCCTTGCCATGATGGTACAAGTGCACACGCTGTCAAATAATGAGAAGGATGGATAATAACTTCCTAACTGTGTTCTTAGAGGAAGTGCATATGTTTTGCAACGCCTGTTAACAAGCTGGAGAGGAGTAGCACAGTAATCATCATCCCACTGCCTCCACTGAGCCTAGCAAATGCTATTCAGAGCAGTTTGTTTTAATTTTAGAGGAGAGAATGTCTTTAAAGGTTTATAGTCTCTACAGTATTATGAAATATATGCCCTGAAAGGCATGTTATTTTATCTGTTTTCTAGTTTGTGTAAAATTTAATGCAAAAAGGGGAAAAAATAAAAGGAAAAAAAGGATTCCTCTTCTTAGCAGCTTTTTGAGGAGGACTGAAACACAAGAGCAAGGGGCATGATATTGCTGCAGTAGAGATGGCAACAGGGGGACTCACTTTGGAGAAGCAGGGATGAATTGTGAAAATGAGAAGCCGAGCTCTGCCCAGCTCCATGTGAGGAAGAAGGAATCATGCTGCCAGTTAATATGAACAACAAAGGGGTTACGCTTTTTCACAAGCACTCCAGCCACTTCAGGCTATGGTAATCACCTTATGACAGGGAAATTGCTCTCTGGCAGGACCAAGCTCTAGATGACTGGTTGGACTTGACTATCTCAAAGATCTCTTCCAGCCTCAACAGTTTTATGATTCTATGAGTCTAGGACATGATTCTATGGTGCCACTGACAGTGGCAGCATGGGTAGATCTCTTCTTGTCATGCCTGAGTAATGGGCTTAGTCTAAAACCTCAACCAGAAAATTGTGAGACTTGGCAAAATAAATCTGCTTTTATGGCCCCAAAAGTGCAGGATTGTTTCTATTTTTAACCTACTTGCAGAATAAATGGCTCAATAAGCCCTTTTTGTACCACTTCATGAAAAGAAATCCAGGGCCATTTCTGCCAGAAAGAGAGTCTCATTTTGCAGAGGTGATGAGCTGGCCTGCAGAAAGCAGTTTCCTTTCTTGGTTCAGCTGCAGGCTTTCTGCCTAGCATTACATCTTCTGGCCTTATTCTCACTTCTCCCATGAGCTGAACTGAAATGGTCACATCTGAATAGGATTCATGGGGAGCAGAGCACACGCAGTGTGCATTGTAGCAATCTGCATTCAGACATGGCTGCTGAAACATTGATGGAGTGATGTTTCAGGGTTTAAAACCCCCTTGCTCTCAAGAAGGGCAGCTCCATTTTCCTACCTTCTGCCATGAAAAAGACAGCAATTCCCAGAACAGCTCCGATGAGATCCCAAGTAGTACCTGATGCCAAGGTAGCCCTGTCTGGGAGCAGCAGGGTCCCTGCTCTCACTGGAGCAGTCAGCTGGGTGGATGCTGAAGGAAAGCCAAATCCCTTGGAAAGCTTCAGAAATGCTGTAAGCAACATATGGGGTTAATTTTCTTCTTTTGTCTCTTGGTGCCTTCCACTAGTCTTTTTCCAAAAGCAGAGCACAAAATTTCTCCCAGTCCATGTTGGTCCAAATGATGTATCTGATTGCTGTCTCTAGATGCACCTAATCCCTGTAGTAATCCTTGTAGCTAGATGAGGACAAATTAAGTCTGTACATAAAAGAAGAAAATACATTAAAGAAAGGATGAGAGAGTGTTGGAGTTGTTTAGTCTGGAGAAAAGAAGGTTCTGGGGAGATCTTATTGCAGCCCTCCAGTATGTAAGGACAGTCTATAAGAAAGATGGGAACAGTATTTTTAATAGGGCCTGTTGTGACAGGACAAAGGGCAATGATTTTAAACTAAAAGAGAGTAGATTTAAACTACATATAAGGAAGATTTCTTTTACAATGAGGGTGAGGAAACACTGGCATGGGTTGCCTGGAGAGGTGGCAAATGCACCATCCTTGGAACCGTTCAAGATCATGTTGAACTGGGCTCAGAGCAACTTGATCTGGTCAAAGATGTTCCTGCTCAGTTCAGGTGACCTTTAAAGATCCCGTTCAGCACAAACCATTTTATGATTCCATGATTCAGGAAAGAAAATACATTAAAGCCATGTCAGTGGAGGTATATTCCCAAGGCAAGATTGGGAGAGTGAGGGGACAAAGGAAGGTGAAGAGGGAAAAGGTAGTATGCAGTTTCTGGACAAGTATTATACAGAAAAAATTCCCATGCCAATATCAGCCTCCTCAGCAGCCAGATTTTTGCCAAAGCCTCCAGGGCCAGAGTAACCTGGGTGAAGCCCATCAGGCTTCGTTCAAGTCAAATAATTCTCCATCTTAAAAGCCACAGAAAATAATGACATCCCAGACCCCTGCTGGCTGCCAGGCTTTTACAGCAAGTTCATGGTGGTGTAAGCAGGCATGAGGCCAGGCACTCAAACATTGCTGGTTATTGCAAGACTTTCTCTCAAGTTCAGAGCAAACATGCTCCCAGGTTTCCTAATGCAGACAATGATTTTGCACTGGGACAACCTGTGCATCCTCTGTCTTTCCAGGCTCTCCAAAACCTGATACATCCCAGGCTGCTGCTCACATAGGGGGGAAAAAAAAAAGAGGGAAAAAAAAAGATTGATACTCAGCTGATATAGATGTGGATTTTTTGAGACACTTCAGGAACAGGAGAAGAGAAGGAGAGAGACTTCTCAGTCTGGAAGTGGGAGTCCTGGCAGCTGGTACCTCTCATTCTGCAGCTGCCCAGAGTGGATGCAGACATTGCCCCTTTCCCCAGAAAGAAGATTTTATTATCAATGTTTCTCCAAGACTGTGCTATCCTTCTTCTTTTATGGCCCATGGTGGCATTGCAGTGGGCAAAGACAAGGGGCTTTGCCTCCCTCCCACAGCCCCAAAACCACCTTTGTCTCCATTTGGGATAGGAGGACTTAAGTCCAAGTGCCGGGTGCTGCACATTTGCCACCACAACACCATGCAATGCTACAGGCTGGGGTTGGAGTGGCTGGAGAGCTGCAAAACAGAAAGGGACCTGGGGGTGCTGATTGACAGATGGCTGAACATGAGCCAGAAGTGTGCCCAGGTGGCCAAGAAGGCCAATGGCATCCTGGCCTGCATGAAGAATAGTATGGCCAGCAGGAGCAGGGAAGTCCTTGTGCCCCTGGACTCAGCACTGGTTAGACCACACCTTGAGTACTGTGTCCAGTTCTGGGCCCCTCAGTTTAACAAGGACATCAAGACACTTGAACATGTCCAGAGAAGGGCAACAAGGATGGGGAGAGGCCTTGAGCACAGCCCTATGAGGAGAGGATGAGGGAGCTGGGATTGTTTAGCCTGGAGAAGAGGATGCTCAGGGGAGACTTTATTGCTGTCTACATCTACCTGAAGGGTGGTTGTAGCCAGGAGGAGGTTGGTCTCTTCTCCCAGGCAACCAGCACCAGAACAAGGGGACACAGTCTCAGCTGCACCAAGGGAAGTTTAGGCTCGAGGTGAGGAGAAAGTTCTTCACTGAGAGAGTTGTTAGCTGTTGGAGTGGGCTGCCCAGGGAGGTGGTGGAGTCACCATCCCTGGAGGTGCTCAAGAGGGGATTGGACATAGCACTTGGTGCCATGGTTTAGTAGTCATGAGGTCTTGGGTGACAGGTTGGACTTGATGATCCTTGAGGTCTTTTCCAACCTTATTGATTCTATGATTCTATGACTTCTCAGCTCATCCTGCTATCCTATCCTCCCAGGAAGGGTAATTCCTGGCTTCACTGTGTCACCAAGCAAAATGCCATTTCTCACAGATTTCTCACTCTGTGTGGTGTAGTTGTGATCAAAATTCCTCAGGCAAAGTCTTCAGAGCTTCAGTTAAGCATGTGAACTAATTAAAGGATTTTTCTTGACACATGGGGCCCTCCTCTGAGAGCGGCTGAAGGGAAGAGGACTAACCCAGGCAGCGCTAGCCTCCTCAATTCTTTACCAGGTGTCACTAATATGATCCACCAGCCACAAGTGACAATACTCCTAGAACCCTTTCTTATAAAAATTACTGGTATCACAATGCGTCTTTAATCTACTCAGCACCAGGTGATGCTGTCTCTAGTCATACTGTCAGAATATATCCAGATGGTTATGGTGCCCAGGAGGACGCGAGATGCATAAGACTAATGGCAAAAATATTCCATATTTTAGTAAATAACTCTCTGGTAGTGCAGATTGCTGCCCAGAGACATGGGGATTTCCACGTGGAGCAAGACCTGTTGCCTATAGCTTCCTACGGTAAGAGAACAGAATAAAACAGGGCCCTAATTTCTTGGGAGTGTGATGAAGGGTTTGCTCCTCAGGCAGAAGTTTTACTTCAATAACTGAGTCTGAGAACAGAACCTAAACAAAGCAAAGAAGTGTAAAATTAGGGAACAAAACCTAAAGAAAACAAAAAAAGTGCAAAAGTAGGGAACAGTCATACTTACAAGCAATATTGGGAGTAGGCTTCGCTGGAGTCATGCACAGCCATATGCTGGGTTCTTGATCGATATCCCAGGTGTTTTATGGCCAGTAACTCCAGAAATCCCTCATCCAGAAAAATAATAATTATAATGATAATATAGAAAAATGCTCAGAAATCAGTTAGCACTTTCCTAAATCAATGCAGCTGGCAGCAGACACATTCTAGTAAAACAAAGAAAAAAAAGCCCTTGATTTTACCTTAATTGCTTTTTGCTATTTTTAAGAGAAAACAGGCACTTGAAAGACCCAATGATCAGCCTGTGGAGTAGCAGAAAAATGAAGGGCTGAGCTTTTCCTAGCTAGCATTAGCCTTAGTCACATCATTTAAGCAATGCCTCTTCCCAGGTTGGTGGAAAGAGTGATGATGAAAACCAGGGTGAAAACAGGGCTGTAAAAAGAGTTGGGTGTGGTGGGTTGAAAATTCCCCTCCAACATTAAATTTGCCAGACCAGCTCAGCTGGAAGCAAATGAAAGCTCTATTCACAAGCAAAACTACAATCTACAATGAAATGCAATGAATATGTACAAAATATACAGTATTGACAATATTTACGATTGATAAACAGCACAAGAACCCCCTTTTTACACCCAATAGTGATTCATTTACATTTTACCACTTTTCTGTTCAAGATCTGTGAAAATTTTAAAGGCATAGCCTAAAACTGCCACTTTGGGAATGAGTGTCTGGAGCTGCTTGTCTCCTGAGAGGATGAGTGTAAAAACTTCAATTTCAGGTGTTTTTAATCTGCATGTGTAGTCCAGCCTTTCTATTTTTGGTCTGTGCCATATCTTAAGGTGACAGTCAGCAGTGGGCCCAATGACAGGACAAGGATTAGATTTGACAGCAAATTTTGGTATCTTCTTGGAGCAAGCATCTATGAAAGAAACAACTAGGACATACGGTGGGGTGCTTCACAGAGGGGAAATCCTGGCTGTAGAGGTCCTTGGGGCTTTTTGGCAGTGGGGTGGGAGGTGGCACGAGAGCTGGGAAAGCTGCTCTGTGTCTTCTGGGTTCCTTTTCACAGTTTGAATGTGAGTCATCAGTTGGTTTTCCTCCTAGACAGCAGCCGAAACAAGCAGGGAGCCTCTGTCCTGGTAGTCTGATAGATGATTAGTTCAGTCTATAATTCTTACATCGGCCTTGAGGCAATTTGCTGCAGCCAGTGAATATAAGATACAGCCATGCTTGGTGCCAAAATGAGATGTCAAGTTGCTCTGCCCTTTAGAGTGAAATGAGAAACATGTCTTGGACATTATTGCTTTCATTTCAGAGGCGTGCCTGCAAATCCCTCAGGATTTCCTATAGGGGAATAAACTTAATGTCTACATATAGAGCAGGGTCTCAAACACAGGCGTGCTCAGCTCCTCTGCATATACACTGGGCTTTTATCTGCACACTGCAAACTTGCATGAGAAAGCTGGCATCTGCCTTCTTGTGGGTGATCTCACACCCTCACCAGCAGCACAGTGAGCCTGGAGGAATGTCTGCATCACAAACACATCTTATGCCCTGCCAGGTCCTGTTGCATCATCTTGCATCCTATTGCATTCTGCCACATCCCATGACATCCTTCTGTCCTATCACCAAAGGAGAGCTCATTTACTCCTTCCAGCTGTGCTGGTGCAGGGGAAAGATACTGCCTGCCTGACCAGCCTTCCTTGGCTTATATGGAGACGGTGCCTCAATGTAAATGGTATAGGTCACTCAGTTTGATTATATGCCCCTGAGGCCAGTGAGGTGGCTTGCTCCCCAGCCAGTCGACAAATGCATCTCCACTTTGGGTGCAAAGTACTGGAGAAAAGGACACTGAACATTATGGAGCCAGTTGTCCTCAAGGAGAAGAAAAGAAAGAGGCCTTATTGAAACTAGGCAGCACCACAGCAGGTGGAGCAAGCTGCTGCTCTTACCATTGTGTAGCTACCTCTGCAGCTTGGGAGTGCTTTGGGGACCCACCCTGTGGGAATCCTTGGCAGCCCTGTGCTGATGGATACTTTCTCCTCCAGCTGCGCCCCATGCCATATCATGGGTAAGTGGGTGCTCTATTTCCTCAGTCTGCTCATGCAGAAGAAATTCATTAGGTGCATTGCTTTTCCTGCCATGGCTTGCCACTCTGTGTTAGTCTGGGTGGTGCATTTTTCATTCATTAATTAGCCTGGACCTAGTATGTGGTTTTGTCTCTGTGAATTGTAGGGTGACGGTTTGGTTCTTGAGTCTGTGGTTTTACCTACCTGCTCCTATCCTGGAGCTTCCAGAGTGAGTAAGTCTGAAGTATGTAATAGCTTAACTTCTGATCAGTTTTATTTATATCACACTGTAGGCACATACACAAACACACATGAACACACACACACACACACACACATCTTTTCCTCTTATAATGCTAGAAACAAAGTTAATCACCACCACTACTGCTCTTTCTCTGCTGGTTTGTGTGTTGTTTCTGTATTGATTCTAAAACCCTGCTGCCTACCCTGCATTGCCTGGGAAAAACTATAGAAAAGGCCACCCCTGCATGGGAAACTGTTAACCACAGGAGGGAGGGAGCAGACAAGCTCATCTTTGTGTGATGGTCTATTTTGGAGGTTTGTCGCAGCCTGACGCACACAAGCACCTGCCGTGCCCAGGCATCACCCAGCCTCCATTAAACTTCTGTGCCCTGTGGCGACCCTGGGGACCCTCAGTACCTCTGGGGTTGGAAGAGCATTCTCAGAAACCCACTCTCTTGAAAACTGGAAGGAAAAAACCCAAGAAATTAGATGCAATTTTAGTTAGTGGTATGCATTATTTTTTTTTTAAGACATGCAAACCAATTTCCAGTGTTTCAGGTAAACGGTGGTTTTCAGATCAATGGTGGTTTAAAAATATCCTGACCTTTTAAAATGTCTTCATAATGGATAAACTCATGGATAAACTTCACCTAAATCTGAAGCAGATATAATTGAAAACATTCCAGATTCTAGTTCACACTTTTAATTTTGTAGGGAGCAAATTTTGGTTTTCCTGCTTGGAGACCCTTGGAGCTGAGCCTTTGTCTCAAGGCACCCTGTTACAGGTTTAAAATCCCCACGTTGCTTTCAAAGATATGATATAATTGTTGCTTTTAATAAACTGCTTTTATTTTCTCCCCCTGTGCAGAAGCACTTTCTGTTTGAAGATAACAAATGGCTGATAGCAGAGGCCCATGCTGACATTAGAGAGATACAAGGGCCTTTTTGGACTTCAAGAAGTTGATTAACAAAACCCCCACAAAAACAGTCCCCACTGTAGTAATACAGCCACTTATGTTTCTCCTTCAGCATTTTCCTGCTCCCAACAAGCAACAATACATGTAAATTGCTTCTCTCTTCAGACAACACTAAATTACCTCTGAGGAGTGTCTAGAGCCCATTATTTAACCCTGAGGAATTCTGAAGCCTTCCTTCTTCTTGCTTTGAAAAATAAAAGTTTTCTCCTCTTCAAAACACAGCCAGTGAGCTCCAATGGCTTCCAAGAGCAGAGCTGCCCCTGGTATTGCCCAGCTGAAGATGGTGACCTCTGGGCTGCACTGGAAGTGACGTCTGCAGTCCTTGAGGATGGAGGATGATGATGAGCTGAAAAGCTATCCATGGCACAGGCCTTGTGGGCAGAAGACATCCTACACTGAGAGAGCAGTGGTAGAGAAGAGAAGGGGATGGGCTGAATTTTATTTCTCTTTTTTCAGTCAGCATTATCCTCTATCCTACGGTGCCAGGGGATGGAAAATACTAGTGGTGCACTAATGTCAGTAAAATTCTCTATGTGATAAAGCACCTCCCAGTGCACACAGCCTTAGGAGAACACATGTGCCAGAGCTGTGTCATATCAGCTGCCCTCCCACTCACAAAAATGTGATATTTTGTATTTTTTTTTATAATGGACCTCTGGGACTGAGAACAAACCCTGGCTGCAGTATGTGAGAGCAAACAGTGGAATTTCTATGCAGACAATCAAAATTGGCTGGACTAAGATCCTACCTAATGGTTATATTAGTCTAAGGGGGAACCAGGGAGCTGGGAGGCAGAGGTAGGTCCATGGGTGCTTGTTTGGACATGGATATGGAAATGCATTTCCTTTGCTTGAGATGATGCCCTTGGAGGAAGACACATAGGGGCTAGAGGAGATCTGAGCAACAGGGAAGGTGCAGATATACTGAAGACTGGGACCCATCCCCTAGTCAACCCTCTTCCATGGAGCAGAGGCACTCACTGAAACCTCTCAACATTTGATGTGTCCCCAAAACCTCATGATAGAAGACACTGCTTGACTTCAGTTTTGGGTGACCAGGTGCTATCTGGTAAGTGTGGTTGCTGATGGGCTACAATAGCAGGTAACTGAATGCAATAAAATCACACAGTGTATTGCTTTTCAGAAGCTGGAATCTCTGTCTCTTTGGCACTGAGTGATCCAAGAAGCTGGTTTTCTTGTGCTGTCAGCCTTGAGTTGCTTAAATCGACACTGAATAGGCAGAAAATGCTGCTGTCTGGATTTGATGGTCACACATCACCAGTATGTTTGGATATAAATTAATTAACTTCTAAGCTTCAAAATTCAGACAGCTTCAGATGAACTTCATCTCTTGGCACCCTCATTAATCTTCATCATTTCCAAAGGAACCCAAGGGATAGGAATGAGGCTTTGCCTGCAACACCTCCCATGGTGTCATTGTTTGCCTTTGATTTCCAGACGACATCAATCTGAACTTTCCATTTCCATCATCTTACATGGACCTGAAGATTGACTCTTTTTCAGTTAAAATGGTTTTATTGGGTTCTCAAGGGTTTAGCAAAACAAACAAGCTATGAAGTTAATTGTGTCTGCAAGATGACAGGGATCTTACAAACTGCAAACACCCAGCCCACTTGGCATAAACTTGGTTCATGCAGCTCTAACAGTACACAGTTGATTGAAGGAGTTTGTCACAAGCTGCAGTTTTTAGTAAATATAACCCTTACATTTTCACCAGCAGCTTGATCTGAAAAAAAACAATAGCTTTGCATTTTCAGGTTTGCTCCCAGATTTTTGTGCATTTGTCCTTAAGAGCAACATCAGCTATCACTGAACTCTCTTCAATGGGTATTTGTGGAGGGTACAAAGGATGTGTCTGCCAAGATTCTACTTAAACCCGAGGTGACTCTGTTCTCATTAGCAGAAGGGCCCTGAAGGCCACACTCTTCTTTCTAGGCACATAAATGGAGAGCAGTGTTTTGGGTTGCTGAAGGTCCACATGGCTTTTGGTGGTCTCCATGTCTTGGAGGGGAAGAAGAGAAAAGGTGGGAAGGTGGGAACTGCATCCACACAAGCTTGGCTGCAGGGGTAGTCCTGTGTCTTTGTGCAATGTAAAATGGGATGTCTGGGAATAAACTGGAGACTTTAAAACCTAAACCTTTTGGAAAATGTAATGAAGAGCAGAAGCAATATACCACTGGGAATTTTGGACCAGGAACATTTAACCATAGCTGCAGCAGTGCAGCATCTGGTTTTAGCACCTGAAGGGCTATAGGACCAGAGTGATAGGTCCTTTTCTCCAGCTCCTAGCCAACACTGCCCCTGGAAATCTGCATCCTGCCCCATCGTGGGGCCACTGCCCAGATAATAAACAGGAGTTAAAGTTCCAGCACATCTGCCTGCAGAGGGAAGCAGGTACTCCACCCTGTTTGAGCAGCTTTTATTCACTTAATGCCAGTTCTTCACTGACACCTTTTCCAGTCTCTCAAAAGGCTCTTTCAAGCATTCTGTGTTCACTAAGAGACTATTTCCATGCATGAGCTACTCACACTGCAGCAACACCGATGACCATGCTAAATGCTGTAGTCTAGTCCACTTTTACGAGTTTCTTGTTTAGTTATACTTCTCTTGAGGCTACATTACAGATGTGTGTTATGCAAGGCAAACTGATGAGACAGGATTTTGAGAGCTGATCCAGATAAAGTCCTTCAAGGGGCAAAGCTGGCTGCAGGACCTGTCTGTCTTTGTCGTCCCTGGCTAGGATATGCTAAACCTCATCTTGGAAGGATGTACGTAGTGTTGCACTTCATGTATCAAGGGAGATGCTACTGCACAGAGCAAACACCCATACTCAAACCCACATGGAAGCTGTGGCTCAAAACAGAGATAACTCATCATGCTGCTAGATAGAAAAACCTTTCTTAATAGTTAGTCCTTTCTTTTAACTCCTCTTTTTCTATGTAAATAAAACACTGTTCTTGTAGAGCAATTATGATTTTCAACAGTGGCTTCTAATTCTAGATTTTGGGATTTCGGGGTGGCCAGCCCCTCTGGAAACTCTTGAAGCACATAAAGCATCAGACATCCCTCTGAGTATGTGATGTTCTACAAGGTTTCACAGCTGAGGAGAGCTGGAAAACATTTGTCTTGATCTGGGTGTTCAGTACTAGAGACATTTGTAAATCTTTCCCCATTATGAACCTCTTAAGTCAGGACAAAAACATTTTACTGTTGGTTTCTGGTGTTGTTTGATTTGTTGTTGTTGTTGTTTGTTTGTTTGTTTTGTTTTGGGTTTTGGGTTTTTTTGTGAGCAGAAGATACATGGGCTGTGACCATGTAGTGTCATCTTCAGCATCGAGGAGCCTCAGAGAGCAGCACACACAGTGACTGATAGAGCTATTGCTAATGGCAAAGGTGCACATCAGTCCCAGTGCAGCAACCCCAGGCACAGGTGCTTCAAAGGGCCACTCCTGATGACAGCAGTGGACTCCCCATAGCATTTTCAGCTGCAGGAAGCACAGCCATTGCAGGAACTTTCTGATGGCCAGGGTTCATACTGGGAAGCATGAGACAAAAACATGGAAGCATTTATCATATGGTTTAGAAGATTCCTAATGGAGCAGGAAGATATCTGTTATTTCTCTTCCAGGTCACTAACAGCCCAAAGCTGTCTTGGAGGCTGTGAACAAATGTGTGATCTCAGGCTAGTGAGTAGTGCAGGGCTGCTTGTATCCTGTGTGCATGGGAGGACATGCTCCCTCAAGCCAGCTTCTGGAAGCTGGCCTGGTTTTTGACACAGAGAAGAGACCCTGGACTGGTAGAGGGACCTGCCCAGTTCACAGGTACTGGCACTCCTGACTGATGCATAGCCAGGATGGTTGTATCTGCAAAGCAATCAACAACATACCTCCATGTGAGTTAGCACAGCTGTGTTGCTCGGTGTCAGCTGGGCAGCAGTGCCTGCTCTATGTGCTCAGCTGCAGACAAGAAGTCAAATTCAGTCATGGTGTAGATCTAGTGAAGCTTAAAGTCAGTACAAATAAGGCTACCAGCAGTCAGAGGAAGATGCATAAAACCACCTTGCAAAACTCAAGTGCTCTCAAGGTCCCCTGCTCTCTATACCTACCTTGGGACTTCTAGCAACGTCTTTCCATCCCTTCTTAGTTACACATGCATAACCACATCTCTAGTGGCTTCCACAGCATCTTTGACACATACCTTTGATCACTCCATCACATCACATGGCCTGTTGTATCAGCATCCTTTGTCTATACTGTCATGTGCACACAGCTACAGAAGCCCATGGATGAATTTAATGCTGGGCTGAATAATGCCTGAGGTGTGGAGTGGCCTGGACCTAGAATGACCAGCTGCAAATACATGAAACTATTTTTTCCCTTTTGTTCATGTTTTGGTGCAGATTTTGTGGTTAGGGCAGGAATTGTCACTCAGATGACTCAACTGCACGTCGTTTTGAAAGAGTTTATTTTAAGCTGGACATCGCCACATACTGAAACCAGCATTTGTGCAAAAATCCCTCTCAGGTTAACACCTGTAATGGCTAAACCGCCCCAAATCCTCCATATCTGCTGTATGTAGATCAGGTAATCAGCCTACCATGTCTAGGATGTATAAGCCTGGAGTGGAGTCAAAGGAGAGCGTGACACCAGAAAGCTGGCCCAAGGTGTAATGAAGTGGTACTCATTGATTACCTAGGTAGAGCCTGCAGGAGATGTACGGAGCAAGCACCCACTGTAGCCCTGAGAAGCATTGGGTGTGAATAAATGACATTCAAGGTTCAATGCAAGGTAGTTGGGAAAGTCATCTGATGAAAGAAAGAATAGCATCTGGTTGAAGGATCTGAAGGTATCTGATGAATTTTACTGGCTAGAGGATGAGCTTCCTTGTCAAGGAAGCACTTAAATTAATACAGGGTCCACTGGATTTGGCCACAGTGAGAAGTCAGCATTCCAGTTTACAAACCTGGGAGTGGGGCCTGGTTTCACAGACAACACAGGAAGGTGGCAAACAGGTGCATGACATCTGGGCACACAGAGCAGTGATGTATAGATGGAAAAACAATTCTTGGAAAAAAATACTGGAGTGCTGTCTTGTTCCTGTTTTGACATGTATACGCCCTCTGCCCCTGCAAGTTCTGAGATTAGAGTGCTAACCTGATAGAAGAGTTCTGGCTGCTTCTCAAGCACCTTTACAGATCCAAGAAAATGTATAAAATGGATTAATCATCAGGAACTTAGTTCACATAAATAAGTGTAAGAAATGTGAACTGCTGTGATTCACAGCTCCCTTCTTCTCAGGCTGCTAGACTGCTTCAGCCAGCAACACTGAGCAGATGTAGATAAATGTAGAGTTCAGGGCACATATTTGCAAGAGCGTACAGGGGGCTGCTAGCAATTGACTGAAAGCAGGCATTGTTTTAATTGCCTGGTGGCATCTTTCAATGAAACAGTTGCATGCTTTTTGAGGATTGGCCTCATGAAGTTAAAGATTTGTTTTGCCTGATGTGACAACTGATGAAGAGTACCTGCAGGAATAACTTTAGAAGTTTATTTCTATTTTATTGAAATCAATGTGCACAGCTTCAAAATGCTATGGTATTTGTTTAGATAAAATGTTTCAAATATTAATAGAAGCTTCAAAATGTTGACAGGACCTGAAGCCCACTAAGTAACATGTTTTGATGTGTCTGTTTTCTGGCAGCTGAAGAGAGAACCGATTTGAAATGAAAAGAATTGGTTTAGTTAATTTCTTTCCAAATATTAAATATGTTTAGCTTATTTGTTGTTCTTTTTTTTTCCTTTCCTCTTGGAACTGTAGTTTAAATTACATTTTATTTATGTTATTTTACAGTGTATCTCCCCAAACAAAAATTGTCACATCTTGCTCACCAATATTCTGCTGATCTGGTTCTGTGCCCTAGGTATCTCACTATGTGGTTTTGGCACCCGGAGGCCACAGTGTGGCCCATCTTCCTAGCGATTTGTAATCACACAAGCAATCCTGGTGGGGTCACTGCTCCATAAGTTTAGCAGGACTATCTGGCTTATTTAAGATTTAAAACTAGGTGTTTGCAGGATTCCCACCATAACAAGACAGTTTTAGTATGATGAGAGCATTTATACTACATGCATTTCCAATATAAGGACTCTTTTTTCCCCCCTGAACAAAATACAGCCATCATTGAGAACTGATTCCCAGGTGGGGTAAGGCAGCTTGCAGAAATAGAAGGAACTACAATGTTGTAGTAGCTGAGAATCTAGATCTATAGTCATGTTGAGTTTCCCTAAATACATGGCACAGATGTCCTAGTCTCATACTCACAGTGGCAACTTAACACAGCTCTCTGGCAGCATATGAACATCTCTCAGTCCCAAAGGAACCCTTTTATCCTTTGAAACACTGAGAGGACAGCAACTAAACTAAATCTTGCATCGCAAAGGCATAGTTAGAGAGGAATGTAGGTTCTTTTTGATGGGAATATCATCAGTTAGAGCTCTCAGCCAAAGCCCAGTGATGTTCCAGTCCTTTCTGCTGCAAGTACTGAGCTCACCCCACGAAGGCCTGTGGGACACCAAGGATACTGTGGAAAGACATGTAGGAGTAAATAAGCTCAAGAGATTCTCACCTGCCTGCTTGGACTGCTGCAGTAACAGAGAGGAGATGTATGTGACACCCATGGCAAGCTCCTGCTATGACAGTCCACTTAGAATGAATTTAACACCTTGTAGCTCCATGAAATCTACCTAGTTGGTATCTGGTCCTGTGTCCTTCTGTGAGATCTTGTTTTATAAGCGTCCTGTGTCCTTCTGTGAGATCTTGTTTTATAAGCAGAGGAACGTTTCTAATAAGATGGCAACATTTACCTATTTTGAAGTGTCATTGGATTTCCCCTCTGACATTAAGAGATACTGCAGCTTCACATAGGCAATCTTTGCACAGTCTGTTAAATGCAGCCAGCTAACCTTGCAAAAAATTACCTGCAAAGTTATCCCAACAGAGTTACTATCAAGACTGAGGAAGCTGGGAGAGGAAGTAGAGATGTCTAAATTCAGAGCTGTCTCGCCCAAGTAGAGGCACTTGCAAAGGAGGCTTCTTCAACTGAGCCGAGTCCTATATGCTCCCTTTCCAAAGAGCAGAAAAAAGTGTTCAGAGAATGCAGGACTCTGCCTTGCTATAGAGGTGGTTGTCATGATGCACATCCCAGTGGCTCCTGGCTCACAGTGGCACCAGCATTACAGATGACCACCTACCCTCATGGAAACTGAGTGCCCACTCTTAATCATAGTTAAAGAAGAGACAGGTCAAGATGTTTTCAGCCAGTGAATAATGAGTTAATAGGTGTGCTTTCCTCTGATAAAATCTAAACACACATACCCACGTTTCCCTTTAACTAGATACTAAAAGGAAGGAGCTGTGCTTCAGGTAACTATTATTATTTTTTTAATCAATTGCTTGCATAGAAGTTGTTCACAGGAAACTGAAAGAATTAGTCCTTTAGCCTCTTTGCTCTGTCCCTAGCCAATTCTAATCCCAAAATGCAGTTTAGCTACATGCAATGTGTCATGTTTCATGAGGATCATATATTTACAGGCTGACAGCTATTATTTAGATTGCTTTCACCTCTTCCTTTCAATGGCATTTTACAGTTTTGTGTTATCAATTCTGCCTTTGGGAAAGAGGCCAGCATAGAAATCGCTGAAAAAAGAGACCCTGAGTAGATTGGCAAGTGACCCATGTTAGGCACTGTGGCTTAACAGGCTGAGACAATCCATGCAGGAGGCAGGTTCTGTCACACAGAGCATGGCATGAACAAGTTCTGGCTTTATGCTACCAATGGTAGGTAAGGCAAAGGCCATCTAAAAATCTGCAACAAGGAAATGAAGTGCTGCAGCTACTTCATGCATGTCCATGGTGACCAGATATGAAAGAACTAAGAGCCTTTCCAGGCTCAACTCCACTGAGATCTGTCAGAATGGCGCAGCATAACCACACACCCAGGGTAATTTGTGATGTACAACCACATAAGGTCAGCTCAGGCATAACCTCAGAAAGCAGTGCAGCTTTCTTCTTTAGGGACTGGAAGTAGCCTGTCTTAGACCAGGCTCAAGTACTTCCGTATGGCACTGCTCCCTCACAGCTAGTCATGCCTCTTCCTGATCATCAAGGACGTGATTTAGCCTGGCTGAAACAAGTGGTAGTGCCTAACACAACTTTGCCTTGCCTGTCCTCCATGACCCCCACAAGCAAGCAAGACTGAGTTCTGCAGCAAAACCAGCCTACTTCTGATAGTGTTCCAGCACATAGGATCATAGACCTTTCCAGGTCAAGCTCTACAGTAGATAAAATGTCCCAGCTCTTTGTTGCCAAATCACTACTCACAAACAGGCAGGAGCTTTTCTTCAGAAGTTGAACAGCTTGTTCAGTTCAGCTGAACAATTGAACAGCTTGACATAAGGCCATGACAGGCCAAATGCTAGCTGCTACAAGTGAAGGACTGAGTTACTATTAATGCCAGACTGGAAATCACTTTGTAATATGGATGGTCATTTATTTATTGTTTCATCATGACACATAAAATGCTATGGCTGCAATACTGAAAATATGGTGTCACTTATAAAATACCAGTATTATTAATGTGGTGGTAAGATACTGTTAACATTTACAGAGAGGTGTATAATAATTCCATAGTCTTGTCTAATGGTTTGCTCCAGTGACAAAACACCCTGGCAAGCAGATGATGATGAAAGATAGTGCCTATTTATTATCATGGTTTTTCCTCTTTGATTACTGAATGGCCTATGATACCAATAACTGTTGCTGAATCTAATCCTTCTGAATATGGTAGATAGGTCCTTTGTTTTTACAGTATATGTCAGAATAAAACAGAAACATCTGAAAAATAAAGAGACAGCTTTTTCTTACAAAATGAGATGAAAAAATAAAACAATATAAATGGAATTTTCAAGTGTTTTGTTTCTTCTTTTTTTTTTTAATATTTAAAGCTCATATTTCAATATACTGTATTTAAACATTCTTAAATAATCATTCTGTACCTTTAATTCTCTGTTTCGTCTTTAGAAACAAACATTCTCACCATAAATGTGTGCAAATAGAACATACATAAATATATTTAAGGCCCATGTCATAAAAAGGTGGTCTCCGAATTGTCACTTTTACAATGATCAGCCGGGGTCCCTTTCATTTTGTCCTGCAAGTCATTTGAACTCTGATCTTTTAACCCTTTGAAGTCCACATGCAAAGAAGAGCCAAGCACACACACACTGTCCTGTGTTTCATTTTGTAAACTGCTTGATGACACCTGTAAAACACTCCCAATGCGACTGAACAGTGGAGTTGATGAGATCCACTTCAACAAGCTGAAGTCTGTTTGGTTGACTGCTGAACTCCATGGGAATGTTGCTCCCAAAGACAAGGACTCCACCTCTGAAGAGCTGTGTTTAACTTCATGAAATCCCATAGACCTTTCAAGACTACTTGCTGATGAGGGGCGCTTGTTTTCTCCATACAACATAGAACCCTGGGGAGAGGGAGTCATAATCTGATGTGTTTTATGTTCTGCCTTTGTGTGCTTTTGGAAAAGTGACTCACTTGTTTCTGGAGATGCTGGCAAAGGTGTGCTTTGGTTATAAGCCTTATAACAATCACTGGTATTGGAGCCAAAGCTTGGTGAAAAGCTGCCTGCAAAGGGTTGTGTCTGAAGTCTTGATTCCTTCACATTCAACTTGGTCAGAAGCTGGGTGCGTATCTCTGGGGGCAGTTTGCTTAACTGGCGTCCAAGCTGAAGCTGGGTTGGAAATAGTGTTCCCTGAAGGGTTCTGTACAGAAATCTGCAAGAGGAGAATGTGCACATGAAAGGAACTGAAAGAAGGAAGTACCCAAGGTATGACTAAGAGAAAAGTAGAACACAGAAAAATAACTTTTATGTGCCTTTCTTATGTTTGACACAAGAAAGCTTGCATATGAAAAGCTCTGAATGCTGTGCTAATATTTTGATTGGTAACAAGCAGACTAATAAATCTGTGCTTTTAGCAAGTGATTCACCTTGTGATTGCACACAGTCTTTCATCCTTCCTGATAAGGAAAGGCAATGGGGATCAGTTTGCAAAGCAGGCCTCCTGCATCCACAAGTAGGCAAATAATTCCACAAGGTACTATTAGAATTTCTGTACTGTGCATGTTATGGGAGGATTGAATCTGGAAACACCACTTCACAGGGTGCAAAGCTCTGAATGGTTAGAAGGTTCAAGCAACAGACTATAACTATCCCACTCTTGTGGTCCATGGCCAAGATCGGTGGTCTGTTCCTGTGGTCAGGAGCACAGAAGAGGTTAGACAACCTGAATTCCTATTATCAGCCACTGAAAATAAATTATTTGGATGGTAAAGCAAAAGGAAAGACTAAGAATGGGGAAAAAATGCCAACTATATACATGAAGTGCCTTTCATATATGAGAAAAGGTATGAAAGAAGATACAATACCTGGGCAGCAATGCAATGACTGGTGATATAATGCATGTGAAATAGAACATAGGGTCTCCCATCAGCCTTTCCATAGTCCAGTAAGGATTGGATGGAGGATGGCATACTGGGCAGGAAGCATTGTAAACCAGAGCCACAAAGAAAAATAAAAGAATACTGAAGATGCAAGATGACCAGTGGAGAAAAGTCTAGAAACAAACAACCAACAAGAGAGTAATGATTCTTTATATTCTGAGACATTTGCTGTGATTCTGAATTAAAACGCCTTAATTTCTGCAGCCAAAGCCATGTAGAGCAAAGGACTTTGTATTTTCAGAAATTCTTATTATAGATACAACACTAAAAAGCTGTTTGTATATCACAGTTTAAAACCTTTTTCATGTTTGCCTAAAATGCTTCCTAAAAATAGAATGTGCTAAGGGAATGAAACACCCATCTTACGGTTTTGAAGAATGGCACTAAGAAAAGAATAACACATATGCCAGTGACTTTCTACATAGGCTGTTGGCACCTTACCCAAGTTTTAGTTTCAATGGCCAAATGTAGTATGATGGTGAAAAGAGCTGTTGTGGTGATGGGAGTTCCCCAGGTGAAGACATCGACCTCTGAATCATAGTAGGTCTGTAAAGCAGAAAATGGAGTTTAGCCTGAGCTACATTGCCAGTTCTCCTCAAAATACCTGAAAGAGAAGGGCTTAAAGCAAACACTTACGAAATAGGGGATGAAGAAGCAAACCAGGCTTTGATACATAGCATCGATCATGTTCATCCAAAACATATGTGGTTGGTACTCCTGTGGGATAAAAACAATGAAGAAAATCAGGACCTATGAAAATGCTCTTTAAAGGAGGTATTCCTACAAGTACTTTGAAGGGCTTGTGCAAATAGCTTCACAACTTTGCCAATCAGTTAGACACCCTTGGACATGAAGTATGAAGAGTCTACCTGCAAGTCACTCTGTTCTGGCAGGAGGCTTTTTATTTATTTATTTATTTATTTTTCTTGGCAGAGTTTGTAATTAGAATCTGACACTCGTGCCAGCAAACATTTAAGAAACTGTTCCATTTTATACACTACAGTTAGACCATTGATTTCAGAAGGAGCTCTCTGAGGTGTAAGCAAAGTAAATGGGTTTTACATCATATACATACAAGCACAAGGTAGTTATTCACATGGCAGAAGACATGAAGACACAAAAAGCACACATAGTTAGAAAAGAAAATCTGCAACAGTCATCTTTAGCAGTAATTAATGCAGCAGCATATGCTACAAATAATCATATAACCACATATACACACATAGCATTGAGTGTGGGTGCACAAAATTGCTTGTTAAGGAACAATATGAAATTAACATTTTGGTTTAGAGAAACATACAGTTGCAAGAATATGGATGGTCATAGAAAAGACCTAGATATAGGGAAAAAGGGTTTGTAAGTGGCCAAATAATTTACTTAATTTTGGGATATAGGTTACATCTCTAATTACTGGGTTCATCAGGGCTCCCTCTATGGAGAATATAATTGCAGCCTAAAAATGGGAAATGAAAGATGCTTAGAAAGAATTATGATGTTTTTTTGGTCTACTGAAATAAAATGTGGTTAAGGATTGAAACAGGATGCTCAAAGGGACTGTGAAGTTTCCATCGTTGAAGACATTTGAAACTGGACTAGATAAACACCCCAGCAACCTCATCTGGGTTTGATGTTTTGACTAGGGGTCTGGATCAGATGGCATCTGAGCCATCTAAATGATTCTATAATTCTGCAGGCTTTGAATTGGTAATATCATTTTGAAGGAGATCCTGCTGGAAGGAGGATTTTTAGTAAGTTTTAAAAATGTTATTTTAGGTAACTATTCTGAGAATATGCTCAGTAGATTTCAGACAAATTTAGAATAGTCCTAGGCTTGCCCATGAGAAATAATTGTACGGTGAACCAGGGAGACTTCTCAGTTTTCAGGCAGACACAGCTTCACAATAAGCTTTAACTGTCACAAGATTTCTATCACCTTAAAAATGTGCAAGAAAGGAAGGTATTAATGTTAGAGATCTTTAAAGTTTGATGCACTGGAACAGAAGGAATTGTAGAAAATGGAAAAGAACCGCTGGGTGTAAAAGAGAGAATTTGGACTAAAGCACTGAAAATACATTACACTAAAGTTCTCCTTTTGTCTTTCCAGGATGATAAGTAGCAGTGTCACTAGATGTGTGGGGTATCAAACACGAGTGTATAGTTTGATGTAAAACACACTCACTGTCTCTTCTCAGAGTGCACAGAGTCAAACACTTTCAAGAAAGGCTTGTGCCGTGGAAGTAGTGTCTCAATATAGATAGCTTTGCCAAGCAGAAAGATTTTTCCACAGTACATTGTAGCTGTAATTACCAGAAATAGTTTGGCTTCCATCCCTCCTGCAAATCCTTTTGTTTTCATTGCACAATTCAAGCAGATGGGGACAAGGTGTTTTCAACAGATACTTCAACTGAATCTATCATCTGCTCGTGACTACCTCCCTCAGAATCTAATTTGATCCACCTCTGTGCTTACTCCCAAAGCCATCATTTTCCTCTGACTGCTTGTAAAGGGCTGGGGCCTGAAATTTTGAGTAGGTACTGTGGAGTTATTCTGTGAAAATCAGCACAAGTCTACAAGGTACAATCTGCTTTACTTTGATGGTTATTTGTGAGCTTGGACCATGAGGGAGGTGTTCAGCTCAGTCTGACTTAAAGCATCCAGCTTCTCTCCTGTTACATATCTCAAAATACAGTTGGGGTTTTGTTTTCCCTTTTTAAAAATTTACTTTTGGCATTTAGATACTTTGACTCAGATAATAAATATCACAAAATAATAATAGTTACTTCTCAGACTGTTGTTACCAGTCATCCACCATTTGGGAACAGGGCTGTTTTTCAGTTGAAACTAAAGAGGTATAAAAAAAAAATACAAAAATCAAGAAGTTTTTACCTCCATATTCTGGCCGCTTTTATAAAGCTGAGGTACAGCAGTTAACACTTCAGCTGGCACATCCTTATCCAGCACACCAGTAATCAGTTGTGGAAGAGAAGAGAAGAGCAAATTAAAGAAGATGAGATACCATTGATCGACCATTGATGAGCCAGAGAATCCACAGTAGAACTGGTACCAGAAGAGAAGAGCCACAAACATCTGAAACAGAATGAGCAGTGCTGTAAATACAAGAGAAGTATGAGCATCATCCCACTGTGTTCTGATTCCAATTCTGCAAGAACCTATCTATAAATGCTAAACATTTCATTGCTGCTCCTGATGCCTAGAACATTTAGCTAAGCTCCATACATTTGGCATCCATACAAATCTTCTTTCTGCTGGAACCTCAGATCTCTGGTGTCAGGGATTACTTCACGCAAAGTTAACTTGCAGGTCTAGTAAAACTCTGAGGTGCAGCTTAACTAATCATAAAAAGTTCTCTCAACCATCATTGACCTCTAGATATATGAGTACTGATCTCACAGCACTTAGATTACTACTGTAAGAATAAGCATTTCCAGAATAGTATCCTCTGCTGGCTTGAGATGTTTGCTGGTCCACAAGAGGTAAATGCAGAGCTTTTTTGCAAGACCAGCACGGGACTAGCAGCAGCAAGAGGGAGGTTGTCTCAACTATTCTATCCTTCTGCTGTGAAATTCAGCAAATTAGCAGTGATGTAAAGATTCTTCAGTCTCCCTTACTCTTCAGCTGTAAAAAATAAATCAGCTGCCTCCACAGCTGCAGTGGGATTGCTCCTGTAGTTGGGTTGGAATCACCCAGAAAAGGAGAAACTACACAACTTAGTTTTTTCTAGAATCTCTGCAGCATGGAGAACTCAGAGGTTATTACACAAAGATGGGCAGCTTCCTAGGTCGGGAAATAAATTTCCATGCTTGCTTCTCCTAAAACTGCAATTTCTATTACTCTTTGTAAAGTGATTAGCACTAAATGAAAGTAAGCAGAAAATAAAAAGCAGCAAAACACTTAAACAAGTGTCCCTTGAGGGCTTTCCCCATTTTAACCATGAAGAAGGGAAATTATATGACCTCTCTTTTCACTTCTTTTTCTTTTTGTATTCTGTTCCCAAATCTTTCAGCCAGTTGGAGACTGTTAACCCTTCATCATTTTTAGATATACAGAGGGAAACACAGATCTGTTCTACTTAAATGCCAAAGTGTGGTTGAAATTTAAACACTGGGGGATAAAAATAATCTATGATCTGCTTAGTCAGTGAAAACTGCTGTGAGGAGAGTAATCCTATCTTGTGAAGGGGAATTGTCACAGAGTAAGAGGGTCAGTTTCATTTTACATAAATATAGCATATACTTATGCTCAGACAGTGTTTGCATGCCATATTGGAGTGGTTTGTATATGAGTAGCAACACATACCTCACTGTTCACGAGATAACACACTGTTTGCAGTAAACTAACCTATTAAAAGTTAAATGGTGGTTTGTTTGTTTTTAAGGATCACCTTTAGGAATGCATTTGCAAGATACTTCAGGAAAGATATGCTCCTCTGCTGAAAACAAGACTGAATTACGAGAGCTTACCCTCTTCAGTACAGTTGGTTAGTTGAACACATTTTGAAATGCATTTCCCTTCCACATTGAAAAGACAACAAAACTTTATCTTTTCTTAAAAGAGAATTGCAATAAATATGTGAATTTGCAATAAACAAAAATCAGGTAATCCTGGACCCAAGACATTTTCCTCTCTAGTGCCTTGATAAAATTCACCTGTCTTGGAAACAGTTTGGCTCTGACAAAAATGGGTGGTTTGATGAAAATGCAGGTATTGGAAAATTTTGCTACCACTTCTAGTATGGATCTCAGCAGTGCTGTCTAAGAAAGCTGTACAAATAAATTACATTTCAGTAACCAAGGTTAAATCAGATTTATTTTTTTTCTGCTGAAATTTTATTTTGGATTAAACAAGCATTTAATTTAAATTCAAATATAATGTTCTCTCTTGCTTCTGAAAAAGTGTTCTCTCTTGCCCCCTGAAAAAAGTAAAACCAAATTTACATAAAATTGAATTGGATTTTAAATAAAAATGGTTTCCTTTTTTCCTCTACAGTTTTATGAATGTGGTCCCAAACAGAATTCCTCAGTGAATGAAGCAGATGTCAAAAAATGTCCAGTGTTGTCTTGCAGAGGTAATGTATACAGGGGAAAAAGCAGTGCATGCTTGTGCTGGTAGAATTTTGTTTACATGAAATCCCTTTTCATCAAGATCAAATGTTTCCAGTCATGCTATGTTTTAGTTCATATTTGACTTGTATTTCTATTATCTCCACCAAGCCAAGTATCTTTTTGGATAAGTCATCTGAGTTTCCAAATGGCTTTTGCAGCAATTTGGAGTTTAAACTTTGAGTTAGTAGTTTCTAATGGAGAGTGAAAAAATTTCAAAATATGAGGAAATTGGGAAAAAAAACTTGAGGAAACAGAAAACTTACAGAATATTGGCAGTGTGGTTATCTTGACTTTCTACAGAGAATCATCCAGAATAGTCTCCTTGCAAAAAGATCTGGGGCTCTCCTCTTTCATTTTTGAATATTCTTTCCTTAAGGGCAGGCCCTGTGTCAGACATATTCACATCTGTATGCTGAATATCCCACTACAGTTTTAGAGTCAGTAGCAACAACTATTGCTCAGAACGCTCTCAAGGCTGCCAAAGCAGAGCCAACACAAAAAGATTTCCTTGGTTATATTCTAGCCTTGAGGCAGCAGCTTCTCCAAATGTCTTACTAAAAATAGCATCAGAAATAATATTTGTAATCAAGGGGAGCTGTACCAAAGGAAATGTAAGATTTTGAAAGAGCTGAAGAAAAACGTAGATTTATAAACAACATCCCTGGCTGCTGACTGATGGAATGCCTTCAGTGTATTACTTCTTTTAAAAAAATATTAATGTAATATGGCTCTACATACACTTGAGAGTTCAGAATCAATACAATCAAGTCAAAGGGGATCTTGGAAACATACAGCACTAGGGGTGGGCATACAGACTTCCAGAGTCATTCAGGATTACACCTTAAACCGCATGCATCTGAACACTAGCACATATTTCATTCTTCTGCTTCAACAGGTGGCTCTCCAATAAATACAGCATTATTTAAATCTGCTTGCTACTTCAGACTCGGGTAGCAGTTCCAACCAGAAGTCCCTTCTTTCTTTTGTATCTGGAAAGTTGCTTGCGTGCATTTTCTGATCAGATCACAGAAGAGATTTTAACATGCTTGTGTTAAGATAAAGATGTTTTATTAATTCTTTAGATCCCTCACACATTCCTCTGATGCTCAAAATTCTGAGCAAATGATGGTCTTCTCCCTATAAAATAGCTACCTTCAGATTGCGATCAGAAGGGGATTAGTCAGGACAAGAGGAATTTGCATTAGAAAGTTGCCACAGACTAAAATAATGGAATATTAGATTAAATTTGGAAAGCAATTTTTATAAAACTGAGAGGTACTTTTTCTCTGATATTGAGGATAAAATCCAGGCTCCTGCTCACAGTACAGGCATTGCCCTCTGAAGTAAACAGAGACCTGAGAGCTCTGATTTCCCTCCTCTTCCTGCTCCTTCAGATCCCTTGCTCCCAAGGTGTAGATGTTGCAGGTGAGCAGATCTGTGTGCCTGCCAGTGACTCCCACATACCCAATAGAATTCTGGATCATCTAGTTAGGCAGTTCTCAATCAATCACCTCTGTACTCCAAGACTGATGCAAAGGGCCTTTTCAGGGCTAAGGAGTTGAGCTGCAACTGGCTCAGTGCCCAGTACTGGACTAACTCCTGTTTCATACACCCGGGAGGAAATGCAAGACTGTAGTCTGTTTTTTACTGCAGTATGCTTCCTCTCTAATTAACTTTTACTAAAAGTTGGGAGTAAGAAAAATCAAGGAAAAAAAAAACAGTCCCTGCATTTGAGACACTTATCTCAAGTTACTAGGGAATATGACCAGTGATTGGTAAGTGATGATGAGATAGGGTCAGGGAGAGAAAGTACACTCAACTGCTACTCTGGACCAGTACTGGGTGTCTTTGGCATTAAAGACTCCTATGTCTAGCCAGATAAATTCTGCAAAACCACTCTATAAAGAAACTTTTCTTAAGCAGTGTTGTTATTCTTCTTACCTAATCTGCACATTCAGCAGCACACTGTAGCTGTTATGGAGTGCGTCCTGTATTTCTGCAAATGGCAGCCAGCTGTCTTTCAACTCTGCAAATTTCTCTGCAGCTTATTTATAAACTATTTGAAAGCTGACCTAATTCTCACTTAGCACAAAATAAACCCTGGAAGCATGTGGTGGCACAGGGATGCCAAGTCAAGCACTTACTGCATTTTTGTAGAAGAAATACAGCACCATGTTGGCGAGTCGGGAATAACACCAGTGGCCATGAACAAGCAAGAGTTTCTCCAAGTGCCAGAACCTTGGGATTGCAAAGTCACTTGCCATCACCGCCTTTAAAGAAAGGAAAGTTCAAATTACAATTTAAAGCATCACTTTCAACTCCAACAGTGAATCCCATTATCTTCTCAACTCACAGAGCCCATGGAAACCATACTGATGAAGAATGAAATCCATTATAGTGCTTCTGAAAATGTAGCTATTGCTGCACTGACTGAATACCCATGAGCAAACCTGGCAGCCTGGCAGAACATGCAAGGTGACCTGGTTTTTGCCCAAAGGAATTACAGTTTACAGACCAGCTGGTGGGTGACAGGCAGCATCAAACAAAGCAAAAAGTGGAAGAATGGCTGGCAATTGCAGTTGCATGATCATGAAGTCTCAGGGTCTACATGTGAACATCTTGGTGGCTGTAACATCTTTATCTGCAAAAACTACAGGTACTTAGAGAATAAAATTAATTTCCAGAGAATGAAATAAGAAAAGCACAATTAAGTGGCACTGGACTTTAAAAGACAAAGAAAATATTAGTTTCAATTACATTTGCAGTCCTGGCTTATGAAGTTTACTTGGCTACCATCTCAGTGTTTTGAGGAATCAAAAAAACTGTTTTCTAAAAATAGAATAGAATAGAACAGAATAGAATAGAATAGAATAGAATAGACCAGACCAGGTTGGAAGAGACCTTCAAGATCATCACGTCCAACCTATAATCTGCCACCACCTAATCAACTAAACCATGCAACCAAGCACCCCATCCAGTCTCCTCCTAAACACCTCCAGTGATGGTGACTTCACCACCTCCTCGGGCAGCCCATTCCAATGGGCAACCAGTCTCTCTGTGTAGAATTTCATCCTAACCTCCAGCCTAAACCTCCCCTGGTGCAGCTTGAGACTGTGTCCTCTTGTTCTGGAGCTGGTTGTCTGGGAGAAGAGACCAGTGCCCGTCTGTCTACAACCTATCTTCAGGTAGTTATAGAGAGCAATAATGTCTCCTCTGAGCCTCCTCTTCTCCAGGCTAAACAACCCCAGCTCCCTCAGTCTCTCCTCATAGGGCTTGTGTTCCAAACCCCTCACCAACTTTGTTGCCCTTCTCTGGACATGTTCCAGCAAGTCAACATCTTTCCTAAACTGAGGAGCCCAGAACTGGACACAGGACTCGAGGTGTGGCCTAACCAGTGCAGTGTACAGGGGCAGAATGACCTCCCTGCTCCTGCTCGCCACACTGCTCCTGATACAGGCCAGGATGCCATTGGCCTTCTTGGCCGCCTGGGCACACTGCAGGCTCATGTTCAGCCTACCATCGACCAGTACTTCCAGGTCCCTCTCTGCCTGGCTGCTCTCCAGCCACTCTGACCCCAGCCTCTAGCACTTCATGGGGTTGTTGTGGCCAATGTGCAGAACCTGGCACTTGGATGTGTTAAATTTCATACCATTGGATTCTGCCCATCTGCCCAGCCTGTCGAGGTCCCTCTGCAGAGCCTCTCTACCCTCCAGCAGATCAACTTTTGCCCCCAGCTTGGTGTCATCTGCAAATTTACTGATGATGGACTCAATGCCCTCATCCAGATCATCAATAAAGATGTTAAGAGCACAGGGCCCAGTACTGATCCCTGGGGCACACCACTAGTGACTGGCTGCCAGCTGGATGTGGCACCATTCACCACCACTCTCTGGGCTTGGCCCTCCAGCCAGTTCCTAACCCATCGCAGTGTGCTCCCATCCAGGCCATGGACTGCCAGCTTGGCGAGGAGTTTGCTGTGGGGGACGGTGTCAAAGGCCTTGCTGAAGGCCAGGTAGACTACATCCACAGCCTTCCCCACATCCACCAGGTGGGTCACCTGATCGTAGAAGGAGATCAGGTTGGTCAGGCAGGACCTGCCCTTCCTAAACCCATGCTGGCTGGGCCTGATCCCTTGGCCATCCTCTAAGTGCTGTGTGATTGCACTCAAGATGACCTGTTCCATAATCTTTCCTGCCACTGAGGTCAGGCTGACAGGCCTATAATTCCCTGGCTCATCCAACCGGCCCTTCTTGTGGATGGGCACCGTGTTGGCCAGCTTCCAGTCCTCTGGGACCTCTCCAGTGTGCCAGGACTGCTGAAAAATCCTGGCCTGCATCAAGAACAGTGTGGCTAGCAGGAACAGGGAAGTCATTCTGCCCCTGTACACCGCACTGGTTAGGCTGCACCTTGAGTACTGTGTCCAGTTCTTGGCCCCTAAGTTTAGGAAGGATGTTGACTTGCTGGAATGAGTCCAGAGAAGGGCAACAAAGTTGGTGAGGGGCTTGGAACACAAGCCCTATGAGGAGAGACTAAGGGAGCTGGGGTTGCTTAGCCTGGAGAGGAGGAGACTCAGGGGTGACCTCCTTGCTCTCTACAACTACCTGAAGGGAAGTTGTAGACAGACGGATGTTGGTCTCTTCTCCCAGGCAGCCTGTACCGGAACAAGAGAACACAGTCTCAGGCTGCGCCAGGGGAGGTTTAGGTTGGATGTTAGGAAGAAGTTCTATACAGAGAGAGTGATTGCCCATTGGAATGGGCTGCCTGGGTATTATTATTATTATTATTATTATTATTATTATTATTATTATTATTATTATTATTATTATTATTATTATTATTATTATTATTATTATTATTATATATCAGGCAGGTTGAAGTCACCCATGAGAACAAGGTCAGGTGATCTAGAGACAGCCTTCAACTGCCTATAGAATGATTCATCAACATCTTCCTCCTGGTTTTGGGTGGTCTGTAACAGACTCCAACCAGGATGTCAGCCCTGTTGGTCTTCCCTCTAATTTTCACCCACAAGCACCCAACCTGGTCTCCAGCTGAATGGCATCTAGTGTCTCCCTGATGTACAGGGCCACCCCTCCACCCCTTCTCCCTTGCCTGTCTCTCCTGAAGAGCCTGTAGCCGTGAATTGCAGCACTCCAGTCATGTGAGTCATCCCACCATGTCTCTGTGATGGCAACTACATCATAACTTTCCTGCTGTAACAAGGCTTCCAGCTCCTCTTGTTTGTTGCCCATACTTTGTGCATTAGTGTACATGCACTTGAGCTGGGCTGCTGGTTTCACCCCTGGCTCCAGCTCATCACCCAGACTCCTGCCTGGGGGGACTGGTTTCAGCCCCTTCCCACTTTGAACCTAGTTTAAAGCCCTATCAATGAGACCTGCCATTTCCCTTCCTAGAATCTTTTTCCCTTTGAGGGATAGGCCATTCTCATACACTGTGATCTTTCCCCTCCTCAGGGACAGATGTACTCCATCTGTTGCCAGCTGACTTGGTGCAGTAGAAAGTTATATGAAAAAAACACACTAGATGAGATTCTTCTGGTACTGTATCGACTGTCAAAATCACATTGACAAAATGAATCACACAGTTTCTCTCTACTTCTGACTAAAATTCAGGGTAACTCACATCTACATGAGACCTTCTTGTAAATGATGGTGTTATCACATGTTATTTTACACTTAATTTTCTATTTTGGTATCACCTTTCTTCTCACAGTTCAGCGAAAGCAGGAGGAAAGGTGAAAAACTCCAAAAGAGCAATGTCTTCCTCAAACTCTGCAGGGTCTTTTTTTCACTGTACTCTTAAATGAGTACTTAAGTGAGTACTCTTTCCAGTAATTTTTTCTTAATTTATTTCTTGCTAAATCATCAAAGAGGCTCAATTTTCCCACGTAAGTATTTGCACATGCTATTAAAACAAACTGTGAAACAGTGTGCAAGAGAAGGTGTAACAATGCATTGCTGTCTAAGCAGTAGATGTATGTAATCACAGGGGAATTTTTATTATGTTGAAACACCCTGGGATTTCTCAGGTAGTGAGATACGGTTGTTATCACCTCCCTGCATAGAATAGTCTGATTTATCTTGCAGACACACAGCCAGCTTGCAGTTTGAAGAAAACAGAGCTGAGCTATGCCCATTTCCTTGCTCTCCACCCCATCTCAGTCTATTCCAATGTTAAAACAAAACCACTAGCTTCATTTGCACTTCTAACATAGCACTTCACAACACATTGTGAGAAGTGACAGGTGGTTTTTTTTTCTTTTTGATTCCATTTTGATTACAGTGAGGAGCATGCTGAGGAAGATAGTGTGGGATCCAATTACATTTGCATGTTTATTTAATCTCAAAAATATCCTCTTGATCTTCACATTTTTATTTTTACTTACAGTTTTTTTCAGAGGAAAAAGTGATTCATGCTCCATGTGCTCCCATAGAATATGGATAGAGAACAAATCAGAGAGTATTGCTGCTCATAGTCTTTTGAGTAACTGCATGTGTAAGATTCTGACAGTTGCTTATAGCAAACTGGCCTGCACGGTTCCTTAGGAACGGATCTATAAACATTTTCCACTTTGTTGAAATTTCCTTTAGAAAAAAACAGGTAGTTTAATGAGCAAATAGCTTTCAAATTTGAATACACTGCAAAAGCCAGGTTATCTGAGGACTGTTTTTTCTAAGTCTGTGAGCTCAACTGAAAGTGGCACAGTGGGGAGAGGAGTTAATAAGATCCTATGAGCACTATATGTCTGCATTACAGCAAAAAGTGACCTGAATTTCATAGATGATAGGAGCTGCTAAGTTTATAAGAGGTGACAAGACCCACAAAGGTTTTGAATTGATAGGCTTGGAGGGGTCCCCAAAAAAACCAGCCTCCTCTGGGCTTTCTGGAGCCTGGATGCCTGCAGGGTGATACTGCAGAAGTTATGCAAAGCTCTCAAAGCTTGATGAAGGCTGTGGAACAGCAAACACAACAATTATCAGCTTAATCCAAGACTTCCTTTTGTCTTGCCCTCAGACCTACAGGTTCTGGGGTTGGGATGCCATATGATACACAATGTATATCTGGCTACTTTTGTGTTGGCTTCTTTCCAGTCTAATTTACAGCTGCTAACATATTTGGAGAAACACTTTTAATTGATTTCAGGCCTGAAACCTGTATGAAAGGTGCTGATGGAAATCCACTTGCCCTGGGGACTAAAAGGAGAACAAGTGCAATAGCTCTGCTGGGTCAGCCTGAAGCCCATCTTCGCCAGTATCCAGGATGCCTTCAGATGAGCATATGAATAAATAAGAAAAAACAACTACTGACTTTTCTCCAGAGAACTGTCCCAGCTTCCGGTAATCTGCATGTTAAAAAATGCACACAGTTGACATCCAAGTTCAGAGCTCAGTTAAATTTTTGTCTCACAATTTTGTGCATGACCTAAATAAATCACAATATTCAGGAAATTCCATGGAATCAAGTTCTATTGCCAACTTGCTCACTGTGTGAAGGAGGCCTTTCTTCCCTTTCAGGCAATACATCCAGCTAGTGTTGCAAAAAATGCAATGTGGGTCAGAGAACCACCCACCAGTAACTAAGTTAAGGATCATGCACATCTGCTCAGGTCCTCAGGATGGAAACATTTCCCATGTTCTCTGAAGAGCTCTGACATATACTCAGCCACTCTATTTTCTCATGCAATTAGCCTGCACTCAGCCCAAATACAAGGTAAGTTGTGGAAATACAGTATCTTCCTCATTATCTATGTCTTACTGCCATGTCTGGTGCCAACATAGCAACTGAACTTCAGCTGAGCAGTAGAGGAAGCAGAGGTAACAGGTAATACATACACCTACTGTACAATCTATACATATACATCGTCTCTTCTAGGGAAAGGAGATGTGCCTCTTATGCAGTGGTAAGTACAGGAATCACAGACTGAACACTTCCAAGAGACTCTCTTATCTTGCTGTTCCCTATGGCAGGAAATGGGGTCAAAAGCCAGACTTGGAATAGAGCGTAGGGAGCAGTGGTTCTGCAAATGGCTGAAAGTTTCTCTTTCTTTGCTGTTCTTCTGTTTGGATAGGCTGAGCGAGTGAGATGCATGAGTGGTTGGGCTAAGGGTCACCACCACATCATGCAAATGAGCTGTCTCAGCTGGATGGAGTTGTGAAGCTACTCTACAGGAGAAGTATACCCAGGCAATACAGGAGAGAGAAGAATAAAGAAAAGAATAAGGTGAACCTTTATTTCCTACATATGCATAGCTAAGCATTTTTCTTTCTTTAAATCAGTATTTATAAATTAGTTCTTAAACCATATTGCTTAGAGCTATCTCATAATTTGAATTTTCTAAGAAGGTAGCATGTTTAAACTTGTCATGGATCTGAGAACAAACACAAGCTCGGCCTCAGGCTGAAAGCATCCTTAGGACACTCAGCTGGCACCCTTGAGCACAACTGCTGCTTCTCCATCATTTGTGCTGGCTATCCAAAGGCACTTCAGCCATGCTGACATACAGGAAGTGCCAATTTCACCCTTTCATAGAAATGCTTTCCAGTGAATGAGCAATATTACCTGCATGCCTTCTTGACCAGAGATCCCCACACCAACATCTGCCACTTGGATCATGCTGACATCATTAGCACCATCACCTAAATGTGACAAGATACAGTTTTGTTATCAGTAGTAGGTTAGGAAAAGCTAGCAGCAGCAAAGGAAATGAAAACCAGTTGTTACTGAGTGTTGGCTGAGTATAATAAGGGAGATGTTGGGTAGAAAATGATTCATCTTTGGGATAAAAGGTACAAAGCTTAGCAAAGCTGTCAAGACATTCTCATATTTGTAGGCTTTTTTTTTTTTTTTCATCATGGAAAACTAAAAGTAAAATATATTCCTCTCTTTTAAATAAGATGTAAAATTCAAGTATCTCACCTGAAGTGCACAAATACTAAAACCCTGAAAGGCTAAGAATGAGCTTCCCAATACTTCTGCTTCCCGCTTCATCTGCCTGCCATCAGGTATGACTAAGAATGAAAAATGGAAGGAGACCTAAAACCAATGAGAATGCCTACACAAGAAAAATTGCAATAAAGCTAAAAAGTAGATGAATTCCTGACTTGGGTTGAGCAGTCTGAGATCTTTAATACATCCACCACATGTAGATTTAACTGCAACAGTTGTGACGTGCTCTGCTTCCAGTTGTAAGACTGCAAATGACAGGCGGCATAAAAAAGACACCAGAATGGGATATTTTCCTACTTCTTAGACTCTTAAATTAATAGCCAGAATGCTAGTGGAAAATGAAATTGTATTAACTGATGACAAGACACTTGCTTTTAAATTTCAGTGGCTGAGGCATACATTTACATCTTACTCCAGTACCCCTGCTGTTGGCACACGAGTGGTATCTCCTCACCTGAAAAAGCTCTTTGTAACTGTGTCTTTGTAACTGTGCAACACAAAACCAAGTTAGCTCATGTTTGTTAAGAGGGAGGATGTATAGAGTTGGGCAGTTACACCAGAGCAGGAGCTTGACTTCAGCAGGCTCAAGATACTCAAAGAATGACAATACAACTGCCCAGTCTTTGCTAGTGTTTTTTAGCAATCTGGACAATTCAAGTTTACCAGCCAGACATTTTTTGACAGCATATGCAAATGGCTATGTCTACAATCAGTCAGCCAAAGATGTAATTTCAGTACCAGGAAGGCATATTTGAGCTAGGTGGTGAGCATAGGGATTATTATAATCAGCACACATTTGGTGATGTGGACATCATGGGGGCCTGTCAATTATTATATGTAGTTAGGGCTTCTCGTGGGTAGGTCCAATCCACATGTGCTGCTGCTATGATTTAACCAAGAAAGGTAGATGAAAGCTAGTATGTGACAATATACACTGCAATCATATTTTCTAACACAACTTGAGCCTAAACTTGATACTTTTCTTATGTAAAAATCATGCCAACATGGAATATGCTGCCAGATTTAAAACAGGCTGACTGACAAAATCTCCCCTTCACCAACTGAGCAATTAGCTAGGAAGAAGTGTAAGTTCTGGCATGGTGCCAGTGATAAATGCATTCTCTGTACTGACAAGGCCATCTCAGATCCTATGCTGTGTAGCTGCCTCATGATGAAAAATGCAGAGCCCTGAGTTTAAACATGATTGGATGAAACAACACTAAGCACAACATCATTCTGTGTAATACAGTAATTACAACATGGTGTTCTTCATGGAATCAGCTAACCCAGTTCTTCACAGATGTGTTTGGATATGCCAAGACCTCACAGCATACCTGGGTCCCAATTATCTAACTTCTGTAGAAAGAAGTCCCAATAGTACTGAAGAGTTCTATCTTGGTTTTGAATATGTTAGAGCTGTCCACTACATCTTCAGACAAAACTGGAAGGCTGTTTTGAGTCATGAAGCAGCTGGGAGGGTTCTATTGCAAATTAAAAAGTCAAAATTCTCAAGGCTCAGCATATGTCAAGGCTGGATAGTTTAAACTGAGATATTTACCTATTGCCAAGGTCATTGCTTTGAGTTTGTCTCTGACTAATTTCACTACCATGCTCTTCTGGAGTGGGGTAGCACGACAGCACAGTACTGAACGGCATCGCTTGGCTAATGAAAGAAATTTATCTTCTAGCATAGGTTCCAGGGCATAAGCTAGAGTCCTTCCATCAATCACTAGGCCCAAGCTGGAAAGCACAGGGGAAGAAGGTGGATAGAGAGGGGTGAACCCAACGGTCATGTTTCCAGTAGCTTCGTCTACTGTGTTGTTTGAAAATTTAGATTCTATGCATTGCAGACACTGTTCCAGCAAGACAGCACATGTCTCCTGAAAAAAAAACACAACAAATACACTTGAGAGAAAAGAACATACATTCAAGCATTTGTATTTGCTGTATATTTAGGCATAAGGACTATAAGGAATGTGCTATATTTGCTGCACTGTTAATGTTTTAATTTCTATTAATCTTCTTTTCTATTTGCTCTAAACACAGTTCTTACAGAGGATATGACAGCAGTGAGGACCCAAAAGGCTTGAAATCTAATTCCCCTTTAACATGCAGTATTGTCTGCTAAATGAATTTCTTCTAGCTCATTTTCAGAATAAGAGTGCTGGGAAATGATATAATCAGCATCAGTACCAAGCTAAGTAGGGTGGTGAACACCATGTACACGCCTACAAGTGAGATCAAATAGTTATGCATTGTTAAAGGCCAATTAAAGATTATTTAAGCTGAATTCTCTCTCCTAGCCACACTCAACTATAAGATGTTATTGAGACTACATGAACACTTAAAATGAAATGCTACTGAACTCACAGCAAAGTATGATAAAAAGAAAGATCATAAAAAACTCAATTTACCAGTTCAGTTGATACACTCAAGATTGGAAAATGCTGTCATCTTTTCTTCCTTTTCAAAGTTAATTGGAGCTGGATACTGCTGGCCTACCTCTCCTCTGTTGGTCTGAAGTCCAATTTTATCACCCATTTAAAGGACTAGAGCACTATCAGTCTGGTTCCTTGTATGTTAGACCATATCAGTAAAGTCTTTGTGACTGTCTGTTTGCAATGAGGTGAGCACAAGGAAGATTAGTAACTCAGAAGAATAAGAAAAGGTCTGTTAGAAAGCAAGGGATTACTGCCTTTCTGACTCACAGTGTTAGCATCAAAATTTAAACTCCAGAGACAAAGCCAGCTGAGAAAGCATGAATGATTGAGCTTTCTAAATATTACATTTCAGCAGTGTAAAATAAAGCACAAATTCTTCAAAGGTAATAAATTGTTTTCTTCCACAACATGTTTAATAATAGGTTGCTTTTGGAGACCCCTCAGTGCCAATAAGCAAAACCAGGGATGTTTTGAGAATGCATACCAAAGAAAAGCATTTATTCTGCTATGGCGTATTTTCATTCACGGTAGAGCCTACTGCATACAGTTGCATGTCTTCAATAATTTATGATGCATGACACTATGACTCAGAAGCATGATTCACTGACAAGTAGTCAAAGACATGTCCTACCTGACAATTACAGCTGAAGCAGGAAAAGAAAAGAAAAGAAAAGAAAGAAAAAAAGAGGGAAAGGAACAGAAACCATCAAACTTTAAATTGTATGAGCTGAAAACAAAGTAAGTAAACTTGTGCACTCAGTCTACTTACTAGTGATTCAGCATTCAAAGTAATGATTTCTTCATCATGATCCAGTAGCTTGCAGGCATAAGCAATATTAACAGCTGTTTCTTGCTTGTCTCCAGTAAGAACCCAAATCTGCAACCCAGCTTTGCGCAAGTTTGCAATGGTTTCTGGAACACCATCCTGTAAACGGTCTTCAATGCCAGTTGCACCTAAGCACACAGAAAAAGAAACATACTGCATGTTAAATGAACACTTAGGGTTCATCTCAAATTGTAAGTTTGGATTTTTCAGAAAGCAAATTCCTTTTTCTGAGGAACAGCCAAATTTCCAATGGTTGCAAGATTTGAGCATCTTTTTTTTGGGTATTGAGCGGAGCAGAAAGTAGCTGGGGTAACCATTTTCATCAACAGTCAACAACAAAACCAGAATTCAAATCTTCCAAAGCAATCTGATGCCACTTTTAGTCTCAGAAGTTCACAATGGTGATGCAGCTTTGCTTATTGTCTCTCTGCTCTGTATCTTCAGTTCTTAAGGGTCTTAATTGCCTTTCTTCCATTACAAGAGGCTGGGTCATAAGAGATTTCTCCCTTTTGAGGGGGAATGGCAGCAGGAGTGTAGCTTGGCAACATCACTAAGGCTGCTGTCATACACCTTTTCCTGCCTTCTTGCTGCTCTTTGCTCTTGCAGGAAGACACTGGTTACCAAAGTAGATATAGTAGAGAATAAATCATGAATCCAAGTTCAGTGCCACCACAACAATACTCCACTGAGTTTCAGAGAGGTTTCAATGCGAGGAAACGTAAGCCCTAACTACTAGAGAATGAGCACATGTAAATCACCTGGAACAACAGGAAAAGCAAAGTGAACTTCTCTTAGCTATTTGTTATTCCTGTGGTTGTGCTTTGGAAAAAATAATTTAGCAACATTAGTCTGAGCACTAGTCATGTAGGTGGGAATACATTTGTAGTGCAATGTAGGGAAAGTTATTACCAAGCTCTGGGGCATTCAGCATAAGAAACATATGGATCTGCACAAGCGAATCCAGAGGAGGGCTACAAAGATGATCATGGGGCTGGAGCACTTCTCACATAAGGAGAGGCTGAGAGAGTAGAGGTTATTCAGTCTGGAGAGGAGAAGGCTCCAGGTAGATACTATAGCAGGCTTCCAGTACCTAAAGGGGGCCTACGGGAAAGAGGACGCAGTCTCAGGCTGCGCCAGGGGAGGTTCAGGCTAGATGTTAGGAAAAAGTTCTATACAGAAAGAGTGATTGCCCATTGGAATGGGCTGCCTGGGGAGGTGGTGGAGTCACCATCATTGGAGGTTTTCAGGAGAAGACTTGATGGGGTGCTTGGTGCCATGGGTTAGTTGTTTAGGTGGTGTTGGATTGGTTGATGGGTTGGATGCGATGATCTTGAAGGTCTCTTCCAACCTGGTTTATTCTATGTATTCTATTCTATGTAGTCTATGATAAGGGACCCTTTATCAGATATTTTAGTGACAGGAAGAGATGCAATGATTTTAAACTGAAAGAAGTTAGATTTAGATTGGATATAAGGAAGAAATTCTTTACTGTGAGGGTGGTGAGACACTGGAACAGGTTGCCCAGACAAGCTGTGGACGCACCCTGGAAGTGTTCAAGGCCAGGTTAGATGGAGCTTTGAGCAGCCTGGTCTAGTGGAAGAAATCCTTGCCCATGACAGAGAGATTGGAACTAAATGATCTTTAAGGTCCCTTGCAGTCTGAACCATTCTATGACTCTACCCAAACAGTGTACAAAGAATACTCCTTTTCCAGATCAACTTATTTATTCCCACAACCTGATCTCAACTGATCATTGCAAGACACAAACCACAGTGGGAGGTTCTTGGGAAATGACCAAGGAAGGGACCCGAGGGGTTTTATTGACAAGCAACTGAATACAAGCAAGCAGTGTGTCCAGGTGGCCAAGAAAGCCAATGTCATCCTGGCTTGTATTAGAAATGCTGTGTCCAGCAGCAGTAGGGAGGTGATTGTCCCCTTGTACTCAGCTCTGGTGAAGCCACACATTGAGTATTGTGTCCAGTTTTGGGCACATCAATACAAGAGAGATGTGGAGGTGCTGGAGCAAGTGCAGAGGAGGGCAATGAAGCTGATGAAGGGCCTGGAGGATAAATCTTATGAAGAGTGACCAAAGGAGCTGGGGCTGTCTGGAAAAGAGGAGGCTGAGGGAAGACCTTATTGCTGTCTACAAGTGCCTGAAACAACATCATAGAGAGGCTGGTGTTGGTCTCTTCTCCCAGGTAATTAGTGATAGAACAAGAGGGAATGGCCTCAAGCTGTGACTGGGTAGGTTTAGACTGGGCAAAAGGAAAAAAAATTTCACAGAAAGAGTGGTCAGGCACTGGAATGGGCTGCCCAGGGAGGTGGTGGAGTCACCAACCCCGGATGTGTTTAAAGGTTGTTTGGAGGTGGTGCTTGGGGATATGGTTTGGGGGTGAACCTTGTAGAGTAGGATTATTGATTGGACTTGGTGATCCTAAGGGTCTTTTCCAACCTGAAAGTTTCTGTGATTCTGTGACCAAATAGGCAGTCTGCTTCTGGCTAGAGCTCTCTTATATGGCTGGCAGTTCAATTTCACTTCCCTCACCCCTCCCCCTCTGCCACAATGCAGCAAGAGGCAGCATAGAAAATCACAGTGGGATCATCCTAATTAATGTGGTCTGAATTAGTCACTGCATAGTCCCCTTTAAGTCAGAGGAGAGAAACAGACACTTCAAGGGCATGATTCATCTAAGCCTAAAGCAGGTATCTAAGACCAATTAAACTGCACGGGTTTTTTTTGTTTGTTTCTCCCTTGGTTATATGGGGAGCCTTAACCTGTAGTGGGTTCATCAGAAGCTGAGTGACATGGATCTGGTCTCTCAGAGACAGGCAAGTTAGCAATTAGTGAAGGTTATCTCCAACAGTGTTATGACTGTCCTAGTTTCTTTACCAGAGAAAGCAGCTGCATGCTTGGAATAACAGTGTAGAAATACATATTTTTTAGAATCTCAGTGCTGTTGACATCACGACTTAGTAGAGGAAGAATATGACTTAGTTCTTGGAACACATTTTACCTACACTGATTTTTACTGCTTTATAAGGAAGTACTGCAATCCTCTTCCACAGAATACACAAGCCCTGAGAGCATGAGATGCACCTGATGGATATGAGAGTTGATGCCTTGCACAAATGCAGTTTATGAACTTTGTGAGTGTCTCTGGTACCCCTGGAGTCATGGAAGTCTCTAATATGTTGAAAGGGCACTGAGCTAATAAAATTCTGTTGATGGTTTAGGCCAAGTCCCCCTCCTGTTTAGAGCAGCAGTTCCCATTCATGATATTGTGTCATATACATTCCTGGTATAACTCCACTCATTTCACTAGTGGTAAAATGATGGCAGGAGCAAGGGAAACAGGGTATGTCTGTTATGTTAATTATATCCCATTCCTTTCTGGTGCTGCACAAGACAGCCATGACAAAGTCCAAAAGAAGCCAATTTCTGTACTGTCAGAAACCATTTAAGGGAAAGAATGGATTTCACAGCCAAGCTTTCAGAATTTTTAACACATTTTAATTTAATGTTCAGCTCTCATTTCATTACCTAGCAGATGCAGATTCTTCTCTATCCGCAGTGCTGACTGAAACAGAAGTTCATCACGATTTTCAATAGAGGATTCAGCTTCTAAATGACTTTTTAACCAACAGGCATACTCTTCCTTGCTGAGAACCTATTAAAAAGAGTAAGTGAGGGCACAGTCAATGTGATGCAGAGGCATTCATACTTTACAGAAAAAAGTCAAGACTCTCCTTAAAAGCAAAGTAAGGATCTGCATTTACTTACTCTTTTTGCAATACAAAGGGTTCGCAGCCCATCTACAGCATAAAGATTAAGGAAATTCTGGGTTTTGCTTTGGATTTTTTTTTGATGTTTGCCCCGAGGGTCATCTAGATAATAAAAAAAGAAATTAGTGATAGAAAAAAACAACAGCAGCTAAATGGCCTCAGAGGATAAAAACTTGACTACAGTATTCACTGTACCAGCACTTTATAACTGATACTTCTAAAGAGCTGTTCATGTGTCTTGGGAAACTCAAGTAAAACATTCCATTTAGAAAAAAAAAATCATGTCTTTTTGTTCTGTCTTTTCTGCCTTCTCTCTTCAAAAGTAGTTGCAAATGTGTGTCAGAAAGACCTTCTCTTTCTTATTCCTTATGTTTTTGTTTGGCCTGAATACTTTGAGAAATCATGGTAATCTTCACAGTAAACAGTATTTCCAGAAAGCATAGTATGATTTCAATACACTACTACAAAACACTTCTCCACATCTCATCACATGCAGAAAAATTACACTTACTTGAAAATAGCATTAGTTTTCCACTAAAATTATTATCTCAAAAGAACCAGAAGCAGTGCTCTGTTTTGTATATCTAAGTGTAAGAAGGTACTTCTGCTGCTGCTGTACTGATATGACCTATTGGACTGAATCAATTAATGAAGTTCTGAGTATGACTGTGATTTCATTTGTAAGACAGTTGCACTTATGTAGATGTCACAGCCAGTTTCCACTTTGAATAAAATGGCACAACTTCCACTTAGCTTTACTCTTCACTTAAAGCCATGTCTAAGAATTCCAAATCAGGACTAATTTCCTTTTCTCTCTTTAGTTGGGACTGGTTCAGTGTGCTCACACTGTGATCAAAAAAGAGTAATGAATATGACAGTGGCACATTTTGTTTCATCTCATTACCTGAAGTGATGTCTTCCAAAGTTAAAAACAGGTGACATGCATGTTTTTTATCATCTAGGATCAAGACAGGTTAATGTACAACATACTCTAGTAGCAATCTTAAATAATATGAATTGCAAGGTTAATACTAAAGTAAATGTACAAGCTAGTAAATTTTAGATTGGAACAATTGGTTGAGAATGCCTGGTACCATATGGCAGGAGGTTTTTTTGTTGTTTCTTTTTTTCCCCCTTAAAGTCTGAATTATTTTGGGGGGGGTGAAGAAACATTTTGTAATTGCAATATTTGTGTTACTGGTACTTGCACAATCACCAGTCAAAGAATCAGGTGAGTGCCATTTGTCATAAGAAGTCTGAGCACCGGAAGAGAGCTACTATATATGATCTCAGCTCACCCCTGGATATGCTCACCCCTCTCAACTGATCACACTGAGAACCTATTGGTGCTATACCCTTATATTAAGCACTTAACATAGGTATGTAAATTAGATGGCATAAATCTAGATAGCCTCCAGAGGTCTCTTCCAGCCCTTATCATTCTTCAATATCTTACTGTTTATACTCTTCAGTGCCCATTTCCCCCCTGTTCTTAAAAGGACAATGCAGATATATTATTCTGGAAGAATATTCCTACAAATATGATTTGCAATTGGAAAATCCTTTCTTACACTATTGCTTGTAGCTCTTACACACACACCACCAGGTTCTTTCAGAAGTTATGAAAACAGATCACAATTAGATTCAGTTGCAACATTAAGTAGAAATACACATATATGGGACTGATAGCCTACTACAGATTAATTTAGCTTCTTTTCTGTTTGTGAATGATAATGATAATGTAGCTCTGCAACATTCAGCCGGCAAGAATTCTTCCTAATTTTTTGTGATACATTGCTATTCTAGAGAGAAATGTCTTGTTTTTTTAATATCCCTCATGAAACTGTCTTACAGGACTAGCTACTGCAGTCACTCACTGATTTAAATGCTTCAAAACTGAATGGGTGCTTAAATACATCAGAAGTTGTTTCTATCCCTTCAAGGTTAGGTGGTGTTAATCACTTCAGATCTGTCTGAATACCATGGGTGCTAATGCAGTGAACATTATGTTAAATGCTTATACCACTTTCAATGAACAAACACAGAAATTCTCTACAAATTCAGCTGTGCACATAATTTTCTGTATATATTCTCAATTCGAGAGTGAAAGACTCCATCTCTCTCCTTCACCAGCATACCAGTGACAGCTAAATCCCTTTGTAACTCTTCATGTGCTTTATCAGTCCTATCCTGAGATTCTTCTTCCTTCTGCTCAGAAGTTAGAAGGGGGAAGGAATCTTCCACAGAAAAAACCCAGTTGTGGAGATTCTTTTTTAGCTGGAATTCTTTTTAGCAGTGTAACCACATAGACCACATCAGCAAATAAGCCTTCTCCAGAAGAATGACAGTGAGATAGCAGTGTTCTGATTGCTTCATTTCCTTCCATGATTACAAGCTGCATAAAGCTGGCCCAGTCCATTGTTTTTTCAATGACTTATTTTCACAGTTCCTGTGATTTGGGTATTGACTCAAACAGTAATTTTCTTATTTATGAACATGGTGACTATTAAGATAAAGTAAAAACAATACACTTTTGGAAATTATGGCAAGGCTTTTGGAAATATCTGCACACTATCAGAAAACACCAGGTTTCATGGTTTCAACTAGATCTACAGGCAGAGCAAAGGGAGTAATTTCAGTTTTCAAGATTAAGGCAATTTTGGATTTTCTGTAAGACACAACTAAAGGTACAAGATAATACTTTTGCTTCTGATCTTGGGCTGTTCCTCATGTTGTAATTTAAAATACTCTTCCTTCCGAACAGTGACTTTTGTGTCTGACAAGACCCAGTCATGCCACGTGATGTTTGAGTTGGGAGATTACAGACACAGTGCTGCCTTGATTCCTCAGTTTAAGGGCACAAGTATCACAAAGTCTCAAGATGCATGCTCGACTGGTGCTGCACAATTTGCATGTCCCTGAGTCACTAACACAGCAAAAATTGAGCACTGGGAATAGCTGTCATTTTGATTCACTTATTGATCAATGTTTTAAAATGATAAATGCTTGAATTCCCATAGCATTACAGCTCCTCCCACACCAGAGATCAGGATGAAACCACTAACAGAAGCTGCAATATAGATAATAGCCACAGCACAAATCTTCTGAGGCTCCCTCTACCTGGGGAATACATTCCTGTAATTGGGAAAAGATGTTGTTCCCTCAATAATTGGCAACATATCCACTGACATTACGATACTGCAGGCAGAGATGTGAATTCAGGTCCAGGAGTGAAGCTGCCCAAGAGAAAAGTCAAACTTTTTTTTTTTTTCAGACAGATCCACTGAAATGTACAGAATTACTGAAGCCAGCAGTGGCCCAGAGGGCTAGAAAACAAGGGAAACCTCTTATGATGTTCTAGCGGCTGCAGTTTACACTGCTTGCAAAAGCAAAATATACTAAAACTCATAGTTCAGTTTGAGCTAAAAAAACTTGAACAAAGCAATAAACCAAACCACATCACTATTTCAAAGCCGCCTGCAATACACCTGCCTGTAAAGATGGTGGAATAGCTCTGTTTCCCCATCTACAGAATCTGCTCATTGTCAACACTGATCTTCAGGAACTCTGCTTCCCTTTCTCTGAAATACACCACCTTTGGTAATGTCGCTATGGTTTAGTTTTCTAACTGGCCTTGTTTTCACTTAGGTGGACCTTAGATCCTCCTGAAACTTGCCTGAAATTTCTGTGATCCATTGAGTTTACTGTGTGTACACACAGCAGCTGCAAACATAGTCTATTAAATGGTGATAAAATATTTAAGACTTGGCATAAAATAATTTTTTTTCCTTGTAATGCTCAGCACTCATTCTGATAACTCATTTTCAAACATTTTCTAGGTATGTTATTAGAGATTCTCAGTACTACTAATTCTCTGTTAGTACTTTGGAGGGAAACAAGTTTCCACAGATGCTCTCTGTAGCTTCTGTCACATCAGATCTTTACCAGAAAATTAATCATGAATACTTTGTTGTTAGTTAAGAACAAGATGTTCTTATTTTTTTTGGCTCAGCTTTGATTTATGTGGCTGTAAACAGAAAACTAATGCCAACATTTTTCTGTTATTTCATTAAACTAAAATCACACAGTATAAGCCTTTCACAATTGTTTACTTCAACTGATGTCAAAGTAACCACGAAGTTAGTGAAACATGGGAAGTACCTCTAGCACTTTCAGGCTCTGTCCATTCATACTGGGGTAACCTTTAAATACTGAACTAAATTCAGTATTGAAAATACAGCAAATTGATACCTGTGCATCTCCTTGAACTTCTGAATGTTTACTGAGTTCTTCTTGAATTCAACTGATTACAATTAGCAGCTATGTAAGGTTCTCCCTGTTTCATGCAGTATCTGGGAGCTGGTAAGACTCTATGCTTTTGTGAGGTAGTCCATTTTCATAGCTACATGTCTATTATCAACTCATCTAAACAGCACCTCTTCCTCTTTTGCCACAACCTTTCTGATTTTATGGCATAGTCACACCAAGGTAAATGTCTTAGTTTAAGTAAACATATTACAGCAAAAGGCTGTAAAGAGTCACAAATGAAAGAGAGAGGGGAGCTGCAATAGGAAGTACTTGGGTTTCATATAAAATGCTCACATAATCAAGCACTGCCAGGAAGGATTTCCTGAAGAAATGTAAATTGCTTTGGCAGAGTTTCAAAAAAAATTCTTTCAAAATAAATATTTCTAGTAAAAGATTTTGAACATATATTAACTCATTCTTGTAAGGTGAACAACCTATTGTTACAGAAAATATACCATAATAACAAAGTATTAGAAGAGAGACAGTTGCCATTCTACATTCCCTATATTCACAACGAAAGCAGGTAGGTCTACGTGCTAGAGATGCAATAAGATATGATGAGCTTTTCATCAGTTATTGAGAACTGCCTCTCTCCTACCCCCACACCCACCAAGAGGTAAGTAAGAGATGTACCTGAAGAGCAGGGCAGAAGAAGATCCATAACAACTGAATCTGCTCCTTTAGTGTAAACATTTATTTCACCTGTGAGAGGATGTCTGACCACTACTGACATCCTTTTCCTGATGGAATCAAAGCCCAATGTATGTAACACTTCAAAGCTTAATGTTCCCAGGTGAGGTAGCTCCACTGATACCTGGTCAGACAGCCTTCCAACCAGAGAACAGTTATATGCCCTTGCTGCATAGACAAGGGCAGCTTCATCTGGACTCTCTGCTTCGTAACGGAGTTCTCCTTCCTCAGGTCCACTCCCTACAGCTGTCCGGCCTTGCTGGGAGCTGTAGCCATTGTTATTCATCTGTGCAGAGTATGCCAGCTTCTCTTCCAGTTTTAACAGAGTGCTATCCGTAGATGAAGATGAAAGCACACTTAAACCAAATTTGTGCATTGACTTGCTTGTAGCTAGACTAGATGAACTGCTGCTGTTAGATCCAGAGGTCAAGCGACTTGGAGTGAATCTTCGTATGAAGTCTTCTATGGTTTTCACTGGAGATTTTAGTTCAAATCGATCTCTAACCTTGAGAAGCAAAAGCCAAACCAATGAGCAAAGCCTAAAGAAAAGCTGTACGAAATTTCTGACATTGATAGTCAGTCTAAGCAGCTCAACCTGAGGAGAAGAGTTCATCTGAAGTCAAAAATTAGTCTACTCCTATTATGAGAAAGGAAAGTAAATGGACAAAACTGACTCAACAGCAAAAAAACCCTCACTAGAACTTCAGATTATACCTGTGTGTGAAAGCACATGCTTGTATTAAACCCATTTTTAGTTCTTTCACCTCCTCAGTTATGACTAGAAGATAGACTGTCAATGTTGTAGTATCATCACTACTGCATACTAAAAACTACCATTAGTAGCAAATATTCACATTCTTTGTGCATATTCATTGATGGTATTTAAAAAGTGAGGTTGATGCAAGAGTTATTTATGTTGAAAAGCATGGTATCAGAAATTTTTATGAGAATATGCCAATGCTGACAATGTTCTCATAAGAGATGCGTTGAAATAAATAATTTCCACTGTCTTCTCTTTCAGCATCAAAGTATTTTGGTTCAGTTTTATCACTCACCTCAGTTTACATAAAACTTTAAAAACAGATATAATGTTATTAATAGCAACATCATATTCACAGTATTATGTTACTACGTTAACAGCATGGCATTCCTGAGACAGCAAAACTGAGCATTCTCCAAACGTTTCCCTGGCACTAAAACATTGCAGACTAGTCCACCTTTTTTTCCCCCCTTCCAATCTGGAACAGAAAGACATCACAGAATTTGCTCCAGAATGGAAATTCCAGCTGCTGGCTAGCCTTAATATATCATTCCATTATAATTTTGTCTTACAGATCATCTTGGGATTGTGTTTTTGAAATCTTCATTCATCAATGACACCAGTTTAGGCTGATTTAAGCAGCAATGACCATTATTTCTCATAATGAGCTTAAGATGCATTTTTGGCATAATTTGGAAGTTTTAAGCGACATTTTCCAAGCATATTCTCTCTTTAAACTTTTAAAAATGTCTCTGACTTTTCTTAATTTCCTCCACATGTACAAGATATTCACAGACAGCTTACATTATTTTCTGGGAAGTCTTGCATATTTACAGTGTTTATAATGTTTACAATATTTACAATGACAGGACTAGGGTGAATTGAGCAAAACTAGTAATGTGTAGATTCAGACTGGATGTTAGGAAGAAGTTCTTCAGCATGAGGGTGATGAGACACTGGAACAGGTTGTCCAGGGAGGTGGCAGAAGCCCCATCTCTGGAAGTTCTTAAGGCCAGGCTGGATGGGGGTCTGAGCAACCTGATCTAGTGTGAGCTGACCCTGCCCATGGCAGGGCAGTTGGAACTTGAGGTCCCTTCCAACCCTGACCATTCTATGATTCCATGATAACTAAACCTGCTCAATAACATCATGGTTCAAAGAGTTGTCTAAAAACTAGTTCCAGCTGTTTCTCACTAGAACAGGAGGCTTTCATTTGCCCAACTTACAAGATAAATTAGAATCAATGCAAAAGAGGCTTAACCTTTCTTTTACCGTTTCTTTAACTCACCTTCTGTCGGGGCTGATTTGGTGCAGTAACCACAACTGTATTACATATAGTCAAAGCAATGAAGAAGTCAAAAATGTCACACAGTTCTGGACTCAGATGGGATAATGGCTGTTCATGGCTCCTCATGATGTCCAGATGTTTTGCACATTCATTCACTTTTTCTAACAAACTTGGATCAGGTGTGATGTCCTTCTCCTAGTAATAACAAAGCAGTGATTAATACCTGTGATTCTGCAGATTTCCAAAGCAGCAACAAGAAGCAAGCATCCAAAGTAGTGTCAACATCAAGAGTTTCATGGTGATTTTACTCCACAGAGTGGAGAGGCCTGTAAGACACCCATTCTGGACTATAAACAGTTAGCACTGACCCTACCAATAGAAATGGAAATGCAAGCAACTCTGTTACCAACTTTTTCACTACAGCAGCAATATTCATCTACTTTGGAGGTAGTGGACAGGAGAAGTTACACACTAATCTAATCTTCTCTCATCTAATTAAAAGATATTTATAAACCAAACCAAAAAAATGAAAACATTAGACAGCAATGACATTCAAATCTTGGCCTTACATCAGCACAATAAAATGAAACCATCTTGGACTGTTAGAGAACAACACTCATCCATACATTTGAAGCTAATTCATGTGGTTTTTTATACTGAAAGACAGAGCACTTTACACTTTAGTACTTTGCATTTATTTATTTATTGTCAAAGCAAAGTCTGGTGTTTCTTAAGACTGGAAGATGTAAGCATACAAAATATTAAAAGATAACCTGATCTAAGGGCCTTTCTTCAGTAGAATTTTATCTGCTGATGCTCAGCAGCTGATGAATCTGAGCAACCACATCTATAAAAACTGCAACTTGGAATTGTACCAAAAGAGCTTACTGTTGACTGAAACCAAGAAGTTCTGCCAGTGAAAATGGCACCTTTCTGTGTCTAGATTTGTAAATTGTTTTAAGGGTGAATTTGTGTCAACAGTGCCACCATACAAAATACCTAGACAGACAAATCTTCTCTGAGGTCTTATCACTATTCAGCTCACATGAAATTTCCAGGGAATTACAGCAGCATAAAAATAATTTAAACAAAGTAAAGTTGTGAGAAAAAAAAAATCAGAAACATTTTGAAACATAGAAGTTTTTTATCTCTTTCTAAAGTACAACACATGCAACCCAGTAATAATCACATAAAAATTTATGCTATGGTGTATGTCAACCGTGTCTAAGAATTGGAATATGGAGTGTCCAGCCCAGCACTTTATAGTTTTAAAATCCTCAGACAAAAAAGAGGCCTATGCAGAGCAATGAGAATCCTTGACCTCAAACCTTATGCTACTCTCAGTTCTGTAGATAAAGGTGCATATTTTCTTTTCAAAATCAAGATATAACTGAAACAAAAGTTTCAGTTTGTCTTTACCTTTAGCTTGCTCCCACAGAGAAGGTAGTTAGTTAAGATCTATGCCAGCATTTGATTGTTTTCTGTACAAACAGCTGTGACTACATAAAATATATGCCAAGAAGTCTATAAGAGGTACAGTGTGCTGCAGATTCCTTTATCTTTCCCTTTTCAGGATGTTGTTCTATTAAAAGACACAGGATACTGCGCATTTATTTCTCATGACTTACCATTGGGCTACTGAATGCAGTGTGCTTTGAGAGTATGCTTGCTCTTTTTGCTTCAGCTCTGCTACCTGTGCGCCGGTGGGTTTTGGTACTCTGGCTTCTGTGGATTACTTTGATGCTCTGATGGCTGCAGATACTATCACGCTGGGACAGAGTTCCTCCTTTTGGGGCTGCCTCGTCTTCCTCAGAATCAGGCTCTTGGTACATTGCCAAGCGTTTGGCTATCAGCAAAAATACAGCGGGAGAAATGTGTATATTAAACATGGCTGAGAAGGAGGAAAAGGGACATGGTGACTTTAAGTGATCCAATTTTAACATTATACTGTGCTTTCACAGTGAGAATGAATGATTCCATTATTAACGGATAACAAAGTCTAGTCTTAATAGAACGGTAGTATCTAACAGAGGATGCAGATAACAGAATTAGGAATGTAATGCAATGCATTACACTCTCTCTGAAGGGCAGTTAGACTCTGTGGTAATTCAGTGCACTTCTGAAGACTATTCTACACCTCAGTCTGATCACAGTATCACACTATCACAGTGTCACCAAGGTTGGAAGAGAGCTCAAAGATCATCAAGTCCAACATGTCACCACAGACCTCATGACTAGACCATGGCACCAAGAGCCACGTCCAATCCCCTCTTGAACCCCTCCAGGGATGGTGACTCCACCACCTCCCTGGGCAGTCCATTCCAATGATGAATGACTCACTCAGTGAAGAACTTTCTCCTCACCTCGAGTCTAAACTTCCCCTGGTGCAGCTTGAGACTGTGTCCTCTTGTTCTGGTGCTGGTTGCCTGAGAGAAGAGACCAACTCTCTCCTGGCTACAACCACTCTTCAGGTAGTTCTAGACAGCAATGAGGTCTCCCCTGAGCATCCTCTTCTCCAGGCTAAGCAAGCCCAGCTCCCTCAGCCTCTCCTCATAGGGCTTGTGCTCAAGGCCTCTCACCAGCCTCGTTGCCCTCCTCTGGATATGTTCAAGTGTCTCGATGTCCTTCTTAAACTGAGGGGCCCAGAACTGGACACAGGACTCAAGGTGTGGCCTAACCAATGCAGAGTACAGGGGCACAATGACCTCCCTGCTCCTGCTGGCCACACTATTCTTGATACAGGCCAGGATGCCATTGGCCTTCTTGGTCACCTGGGCACACTGCTGGCTCATGTTTATGCAGCTGTTAATCATCACGCCCAGGTCCCTTTCTGTTTTGCAGCTCTCCAGCCACTCCAACCCCAGCCTGTAGCTCTGCATGGGGTTGTTGTGGCCAATGTGCAGAACCCAGCACTTGGATTTGTTGAATGCCATCCTGTTGTACTCTGCCCATCTGTCCAGTCACTCGAAGTCCCTCTGCAGAGCCCTTCTGCCCTCTAACAGATCAACAACTGCTCCCAACTTGGTGTCATCTGCAAATTTGCTGATGACTGACTCAATGCCCTCATCCAGATCATCAATGAAGATATGAAAGAGGATGAGGCCCAGCATGGATCCCTGGGGGACACCACTAGTGTCTGGCTGCCAGCTGGATGTGGCACCATTCACCACCACTCTCTGGGCTCAGCCCTCCAGCCAGTTCCTAACCCAGCACAGAGTGCTGCTGTCCAAGTCACGAGCTGACAGCTTAGACAGCAGTTTACTGTGGAGGATGGTATCAAAGGCCTTGCTGAAGTCCAGGTAGACTACATCCACATCCTTCCCCACGTCCACCAGGCAGGTCACCTGATCATAGAAGGAGATCAGGTTGGAGAGGCAGGACCTGCCCTTCCTAAATCCATTTTGGCTGGACCTGAGCCCTTGGCCATCCTTCAGGTGTGCAGTTATTGCCATCAAGATAATCTGTTCCATCACTTTCCCTAGCACTGAGGTCAGGCTGACTGGCCTGGAGTTTCCAGGTTCCTCCATCCGACCCTTCTTGTGGATGGGCACCACATTGGCCAGCTTCCAGTCATCTGGGACCTCTCCGGTGAGCCAGGACTGGAGGAAAATGATGGAGAGTGGCTTGACAGCTCATCTGCCAGCTCTCTCAGCACCCTAGGATGGATCCCATCTGGTCCCATGGACTTGTGAGTGTCCAAATGGCTCAGCAGGTCCCGAACTAATTCCTCATGGATTGCTGGGGCAATACACTGCTCCCTGACCCCATCACCCAGATCTGGAGGCCACTTGTCCTGAACTCCTCCTGCCTTACAGTTAAAGATTGAGGCAAAGAAGGTATTCAGGACCTCAGCCTTTTCCTCATCTTCAGTCACAGTGTTCCCCTCCAGGTCCAATAAGGAGTGGAGGTTCTTCTTGCCCTTCTTTTTAGTGTTAATATATTTGTAAAAATGCTTTTTATTATCTTTCACAGAGGTGGCCAGCTTCAGTTCTAACTGGGCTTTTGCCTCTCTAATTTTTATCCTGCATAACCTAACAGCACCTTTAAATGTATCAGGAGAAGCCTTCCCCTCCTTCCAAAGGTGATACAGCCTCTTTTTTCCCCTTAATTCCTCCAGGAGCTGCTTGCCCATCCAGGCCAGTCACCTTCCCCGCTGGCTCATCTTTCGGCACGTGGGAACTGCCAGTTCCTGTGCCTTCAAGAGCTCCTGTTTGAAGTAGGTCCAACCCTCCTGGACCCCTCGGTTCTTGAGGGCTGTTACCCAGGGAACTTTGCGAATAAGTTTCTTAAAGAGGCTGAAGTTTGCCCTCCGGAAGTCCAAGGTGAAGGTTCTGTTGGTGCTCCTCCCTATCTCCCTGCATATTGAAAACTTCACTATCTCGTGGTCACTGCACCCTAGGCAGCTTCCCACCATCACATCTCCCACCAGCCCTTCTCTGTTGGAGAACAGCAGGTCAAGCAGAGCCTGACCCCTGGTAGGCTCACTTAACAGCTGCATCAGGAAGCTGTCCTCCATGCGCTCGAGGAAATCAAACAGATGATTTGGTCTTCATTGGCAGTCTGAGAAGGAAATAGACAATCCAGTAAACTTTATTCTCCTTTCCAACAGAATACGGAAATTTAATAGGAAATATTTCCCAGCAAAAATGTTACATCTACCTAGTACCAATTAACTAACACCTGAAGTGTACTCAGAAGAAAAAACCTACAGAGCATTATTGTCCTTGCTTTATAAATAGTGATGACATACAGGCAGCTTAGAAGCCTCACTCAAGGACGCAGGAATGCAAACCTAGGTTCTCAACTCCTGCCCTTGTGATAAAACTATCCTGGAGTTCATCCCTTTCTCTCTTAACAGCATGATAGGCAGGACAATGAGGCATGCAGTATCAAAATCAGGGTACCCTCACCTGCTGCAACACTTGTTTCTATCACATTTTGGGGCCATGAGAAATACTTAGTGCACACGGAAGGAAAGAGTTGTTCTAAATTGTATATTTTAGATTAATGATTCCTCAGCATCCAACTATGACAATTAATGTTAGAAACCAACCCTGGCAGTTTTATACACAGAACTTAGAAAAGATTTACCCATATCAGAAAAGAAACAGAAAGAAGCCATGAACAGCTATGAATTCACCCCCTGTAATGACAGTCTCCATTTACCTTTATCTGATGTGTAACATATTTCTCCATTCCTAAAGACAACAGGCATTTAATAATTTGGGTGATTCCTTATGCAGCCACATGCCACTTAAACAGATATCTGTTTGTTCTTTCTTTAGGTATTCATGGAAGGACTTTTCATTATTCTCTCAAAATAATCCACACAATCCAGATACACAGCACAAGCCACATACTTCTGGCTTGGCTTTGTTTTGGTTCTCTGGTGTAACAAGTTCAAATTTCCTAATATCAAGTGCTAAATCACTAGCAAGTAAGTTAATTATTCAGACTTTTTGTTTTTCTTTCAAAATACTTCCTAAGAAAAATTGTGCATTGCATATACTGAGTTTGGCATGGGATCACTTTTTACCAGCTAGCTTTAAGATCAAAGAAAACACCTTCCTTGCCATCCACTGCAATTTTCAAACATGTTTTAGCTGTCAGAAAGCAGTTGGAGGAGTTGAAATCAGACCACACACAGTACATGGTGATAGATCAGTATCATATATTGGAAGTTTTTTCAACTCCATTTGGAACATGCATAGGGCTCCTTCTGAACTGTGGGACCTGAGAGAGCTTCCCAGTCCTGGCTGTGAATGCTCACCTGGTTGTTTTTCCAACTGCATGCCCAGGTATGTGACACCCTGCACTACACTCTGGCTCCTGCTGAAGAAAATTTAGGTCATAGAGGTTGAAAGGGCCATAGTGTGTTTGGAGACACAGAGACTGCAGGGCACACTGCAGATCACTTCTGCCCCACAGCTCAAATGCAGCCCTGAGGAGGCTGTAGACGAACTGTGGATGTCTGAGGGATCTCCTTCACTGGCATTATTTGGTGTGATTCATGCTTCTTTGTATTATGTGGTGGGAAAGAGGTTGAGCAATGGCACATATAGCTGCTCCTTAAAGCCACAGAGGTGCAAATAGAAGGGTACAGCACAGCTGCCTTCTCCTTTCAGTGTGTTGTAGGTTAAATGTTGTACCATAGAGATGGAAGTCCTCCCGGAAGGGTGGAAAGTATGTCCCAAGCGAGAGGCACTGAATAACGTAATGAGCTATTCCCTTCCTCTTCCTGCATATTCTGTATTTAAGAAGCAGAACTTCTGGTCAGCTCTCTCTTGGCTCTTGCTTTTGCGTTGTAGCATGGTGGGGAGAGCCTTACTGGTGGCTGGGTGCTGTTTTCTGCCGCATAGTGGGGCCTAGTCCATCAGGAGCCTGGTCCACTGCTGATTCCTTACTACCTTTTGTACTTTGTTTACTTTTGTAGCTATTACTAACTTCCAGTTCTGTGCAAGTGTTTTTATTTACTCCTTTGGGGTAAATACACATTCTGTCTTGAGCTGGAAGCTCAAACCAGGACACAGTATCTACTTTGTCCTTTGATTCACCTGACAGAACCTAGAAGACAGCTCAAAAAATTAGGTGGGTCACTGGTCAACTTGGTCCTTCTGTTGCATGGTAATGAGTTGCATGGAAATGACGTTCACCTCACCTGGACAGTCTGCTTCCTGCAACTTGTTGCATTGCTTTGAGAGAGCACAGTTCTAATCTGTCCCATCACTCTACCCTACTAATTCCCTCTTTCTTCTGCTCTGTAAGCCTCTGTGCCTTTTCCCAATATAAGTGTAGATCCCCATACTATTAATTAATTAATTAATTCAATTAATTAATTAATTGATTGAATTAATTAATTAATTAATTAATTCAATTGATCACAGATTTATCTATATTAGAAGCAGTTCACAGTCCCAAAGTGATTTGCAGAGTGTCATAAGCACTGATCCATACCCTTGTTTGGGATATGAGCCAGGCTTGCTCTCTGCTTCTCCTAGGCATCCCTGTCTCCTTCCAGAAGAAACCCAGGCATGCAAGAAAGGAAGAGGCTATAGAGATATCACAGTGATATCACTTTAAGAGATATCACTTTAAGAGGATGCCTCAAGTACTAGACTGGATCCGCACACTGAAATACTTCTGTTCTTCTTTGCACTGGGTGTACACTTTGGAATGAGACCTGGACAGCAGTGCCCCAGACTGATAGCATAAGGCCTACCTTAATTATCTTCTGCAGGCTCCTATATACATGCTGCAAACCCTAAGTCAAAAAAGCCTTGCTGAAGACAACACATCAATAAGGTTTTCTGCATGTTAACAAAGTTCAAAACTTAAATCATAAGAAGCATATTTTTGTACTTCATTTTCACTAAGCCTCTTAGCAGTAAATCCAGTCGTAAGGAAGATGTTGCAACCTGTAGACACTCAGTCTCTCTCAGGAAAAGCATTAAAAAAGCTTGAATTTGGGATAAAAGCTAAGATTCCTTGACAAAAGGACTGGCTGCAATCATCCTTTTCTGCTTTGCAAAATGTACTACCTGGTTAGTTCAACTCTGTTCTGAGCAGAGGTTATAAAAAGAAAAAGAGATGTTTTCTTTAATAATCCTACCTAGTTCAAGCTTCTGCTCTGAAAATACTCCTTGAAATACCTACTTCAAAGATCCTGAACTGATTCTAATCTTATTCCATGCCAAGATCTCTGTGGCTAAGCACAGGATGCATTTCATGCAGAATACATAGTTATACTCACATACCATATCTCTGTATTCCTCCTTGTTCTTTCTTACACCTAAAAATACTTTGTTTATTCAACATAGCAAAAGTTCTTTCTTATTGCAGCACTCAGCTTATTTATCAGTAGTGTATCAGTAGCACAGTCCTTTCTAGTCTGTGCAATGCCAGCTATCTCTTGCTCTCTACACAGGTTTACTTTGTAGCACATTCATTTAATTTTTCCTGCTGCTGAGAAAAAGGGAAAGTAGATACAAGACTAGAATGTCATTTAGACAAGTCAAATGAGAATTTTTTAAATACAAATGGTGTTATTTCAGTTTATACCAAGGTAAGCGTGGTATAAAAAAACAGCCCTTGGCACATTTCAGCATTTTCTCAAGTGCAGTTTTACATACTATGCTGCAAGAATTAAGAAGTTTGAAGAAATAATAAAATCCAGTTCAATCATTATATTATGGCTAAGGTTCACAATGCTTCAGCTGTGCGAAGCGTGCTTCTTTGGGAACACACTATTCTTTCCACCCACTCAGCTCTCTTCAACTCAGAACCTTTTCCTGTGAACATTATAACCTGAGAGACATTGTTATGGGATGCTTTTCAGTTTCAGCACTGAAAATGGATGGCCTTGATCTTTTGTCTGATAGAGAGGTTTTTATTAAGGGCAAAGACACAAACAACTTTGAGAAATGCAGCAATATAATTAACAAAAGTCAGATTTCACTATCCTCTATTTAATTTTATATTTATGGCACAAAGAAACAATAATTAATACTCCAAGAACTCTCTTTCATCTTTCAGAAGAAAACAGTAAGATATAACTAAAAATACTGTAGTAGATCATCAGTATTTTAAGGGACAATCTTTTATTTTAAAAACACTTTAATTTATTTTTTTGGGGTTTTGCTTGGTTTTGTTCTACCTTCCATGCTACCTGTGTTCTATGATGCATCATCCATTTTGCAGGCTGATAGAGACAGTGTTTCTTCCATAGCCAGATGATCCCCTAACCAGTGAAGTGGGATCAGGAAACTCTAAAGAACTTCCCTTCGAGCAGAATAAAACTGCAGACCCCGTAAACCAGAGTAATTCAGATGTCAGTGTGTGGGCCCTGATTTCACCAAGGGATAATTCCATTTCACTCCAAATCATTGAATAAGGCTGTTACTGAACTACCAAGAAGCAAATCTAGATGTGCAGTACTTACTTACACCACCATGCCACCTTATTTCCTTTATTTTATGAGTGCAAGCTTATTTCACTTTGAAGTGCACTCTAGTGTTTATGTAAGGAGTCAGTCAAGCAGCTAGCATGCTATAAATTTGTACAAGTGTGCTAGCATAATTGTAACTTGATTTACTTTGCAAGTCCTTTCCCATAAGGACAAGTCAGGAGGTAAGAAACACCAAGATTTTCCTTCCTTTCCCCTCTTGGTATCCCCAGGGGTTTATAAAGAATAACCGTAAATCCTTCATTAAGAACTCTTTACTCCACTTATAAATAGAGATCATTCCTAATTTTCTGGAGATTTCCAGAGCAATTTTGAGTGTTAAGTATTTGTTTAGAAAAAGGTATTATCTGTTTCTAAATATCATAGAATGGCTCAGGTTGGATGTGACCTCAGGGATCATCTACTCCAACCTCCCTACCAAAGGCAGGGATGCCTCTCAAGTACACTTGTCTGGCCTCGAGCACTCCCAGAGAGGAGACATCCACAGCCTGCCTGGGCAGCTTATTCCAGAGTCCCACCACCCTCATACTAAAGAGTATCTTCCTAAAATCCAGTCTAAATAGGAATTATTCTGTCTTCCATAGGATTTAAAGTGGGGCACCTCTAATGTCCTGAGTTCTACATCTGTTGGCACTGGTTCTCTCTTCAGATACCAATTAATTTTTTTCAAAATGCAATTAATCAATGTAAAGAGAAACTGCAAACAAGCTACCAGTGTCTGAAGCATCCAGCACTGCTAAAGGTTTTGATCTTTCTGCAGAAAGCCTAAATGAACCAGCCTGACTTCTGGAGTGTCAAATTTTGTAAAGATGGCAGGTATTATATCCCTTTGGAAACAGCAGCTGCAATTACAGAATAAGTTCTCTTGGTTTGCATGCTTTTTAATTTATTTATTTTTTTAATAAATATAATTATCCAATGTGGATAATTAATCAATTAATTTTCCAATGTGCAGTCCATGTTCTCTTGACCCAGGAAACTACAGGCCAGTCATCCACACCTCCATCTCTAGAAAGATGGTGGAACAGCTTGTTTGGGGTGTCCTCTCAAAGCATGTAGAGAAAAAGAAGGTTATCAGAAGGTTGTCTATCTTGACTTCAGCAAGGCTTTTGACACTGTCTCACTCAGCATCCTCACAGGTAGGCTTAGGAATTGTGGCTTAGATGAATGCACAGTGACATAGATTGGAAACTGGCTGAAAGAGCTCAGAGGGCTGTGGTCAGTGACACAGTATCTAGTTGGAGGTCTGTTCCCTGGGGTTCACAGCTGGGTCCAGTCCTGTTCAATATATTCACCAACAACCTGGATGGAGGGACAGAGTGTACCCTCAGCAAGTTTGCTGATGACACAAAACTGGCAGAGGCAGCTGACACACCAGAAGGCTGTGCTGCCATCCAGTGTGACCTGGACAAGCTGGAGAGTTGGGCAGAGTATCGTTATGAAGTTCTACAAGGGCAAGTGTAGGGTACTGCACCTAGGGAGGATTAACCCCATGTATCAGTACAAGTTGGTGGATGACCTGCTAGGAAGCAGCTCTGTGGAAAAAGACCTGGAAGTCCTGGAGGACAACAGGATAACCATGAGCCAGCAATGTGTCCTTGTGTCCAAAAAGGCAAATGGAATCCAGGGGTGTATCAAGAAGGGTGTGGCAAGCAGGTCAAGGGAGGTTCTCCTCCCCCTCTACTCTGCCCTGGTGAGGCTTTATCTGGAGTGCTGTGTCCAGTTCTCGGCACCCCAGTACAAAAAGGGAACTGCTTGAGAGGGTACAGCAAAGGGCTACAAAGAGAATTAGGGAACTAGAACGTCTGTCTGATGAAGAAAGGCTGAGGCACTTGCAGCTTTTTAGCTAAAGAAGAGAAAACTGAGGGGGGATCTTATCAATGGTTATAGATATGTAAAGGGTGGGTCTTAGGAGGAGGGGGCCACTCTTTTTTCAGTGGTGCCCAGTGACAGGACAAAAGGTAACAGTCACAACCTTGAATGTAGGAAGTTTCATCTAAAAGTGGAGAAGAACTTCTTTGAGGGTGGTGGAGCACTGTAACAGGCTGGCAAGACAGGTGGTGGATTCTTCCCCTCTGGACTCATTCAGAACCTTCCTGGATGCTGTACCATACAACCGGCTCTTATGCAAACCTGTTCTGGCAGGGACGTTGGACTAGACAATCTTCAGATGTCCCTTCCAACCCCTATAAATCTGTGGTTCATGACTATATAAAAAAAGAATAAGAAAGTTCTACTAAAAAGGAGCCCCCAAAATAAGAAACTTTAAAAAAAAATGCACTTTCTTGTGAGAAGTAAAAAATAACTTAAAAAAGAATGCAGAAAGAAGCTCCTTGTTTCTCAGGTTCTGCAATTAAGAAACTCTGTTAGGCAAGAGAAAATCACTGAGGTTTTCATCATCTGCCTTCACCCCCATAGAATTCTGTTATTCTTATGCTGTATATAGTTTTTCTTCACAGTTGTTTAAAGAAGGAAAAGGAATGCAAAGAATGAAAAACTCAACATTTTCAGATATTTATGGTTGTATTCATGGAAATTCAACTCATGTTTTGTCAAAAGTTCCATACAATGGGTGGCTAAAAACCACATATCATACAGCATAGGCAAGAGCGTGATTAATTCAGCATTTAGAAAACAAATAGGACAAATATTGGGCCAAGAGCATTTGCTTGTAGCTATGTCATGTAACAAGTTTCAGAAGCACAGTCAGCTTTTGGGCACCTACTATCTCTGGGGTTGGCAGGCAGACTAGGGGCATGTCTAGTTCCAAGAGTTCTTAGAAGCTGGCTACTAGCCTGAAAAGGAAGAGCTATGGTATGATAACATAGTTTTACATACAGGGAGACAATTAAATGTTTTGGTTTGCTTTGTTTTGGTTTGGTTTAGTGCAAACATTCTTTTGGGCTAGAAGGAAGAATAATTCCAGGATTTAAGCAAAGTAGAGTGCCAATGGGCAATCCACAAATGTCCAGCATATTCATGAAAGGAACAATCATTCTTCCACTGAGAGCAGTCCATGACATACTTTGCACCTGAATTAACAATCAACACTCTGCAAATGAAGACACAGATTCAAGAACAGAGGTCACACAGACATGAGATGGGAATTCTCTTCACCTATAGTTAGAATTCTAAACCACAGAGAAATGGGCAAGTATTAGATATCAAGCATATGTGTCTAAAACAGATCTGATGAATTGCATACCACAAATGCTTAATTTTCTCCTGTAACTGTAAAATCACTAGATGACTACCTTCTACACAAACATCTAGAAGCTAGTAATAAAAATTCCATCCCTTACAACTTGGTCTCCACAGGACCCAAATGAGCAACATGAATTTCTGTAGTTTGATCCTGATCAGCACATAATCCATCACCAAAATATTACATGTGATATCAACAGTGATGAATATTTGGTAGAGCTTGCATCATAGAACTGTTGCTAAATACACTTACACTTTCCCTCACAGTCTTCACATGTGTTCCTGGATTCCTCTTTGGTGCAAAGATCTCACATAGCAGCATCCATGAGTAATATTTTGAATAACCACTAGTTGCCTGAAAGAGTCTGTCCCACACTGGTGCAATTTATTGCCCTGTATTATTTATGTTCTTGTCACCTCTTGTCTAGACTAAAACAATGCAATACTCCTGGGGATAGCGCCATCACCATCACAAGAAACTTAAAGCTAACAGAGAATTCTGGAGTAAAATATTTTCTCCAGAAAGTTAATGAAAACTTCCCCTTGTTCCAAATACTACTAAAAAAAAAAAAAAAGGAAACAAAAAAAAGAAGCCTCTGTGATGAAAACCCTGATTAATACATTCATGTCTGATGCAAACCTGAACTTCCCTCACAATCATAAAGCTCACCTTTCACAGGGGGAATTCACGCGGCTTTGTGAGACAGATTTCCACAGAAAATAATAACACTCCCACCACGCAAGAAAAAGACCAGTCCTAACACAGTGTAGGGCATGCCTTTTAAGTAGCCCCTAAACCCAAACAAATTGTTTACTGCATGCATTGGGAGAGCAAGAAGGGGAAACACCAAGCTACACAAAAGGAAAGCTACACACACTGCTTAATGCACTAGTGGAAGGAACTTGTGTATGATGATGACAAATGCAGTACAATGATCCCTGTAGAATGGGATAATTGCTAATAAAGTTGAAGGAGTTTTAGAGAAAATTTTTGAAGGCTCTGCACAATCTGTTCATTGAGTAATTAACAGATATGCAGCCATAATAGATTATACAGAAAAAAACGCTTTGACAGAAAATTAAAGTACTAAAGTAAGAAGATTTCAGACCTTAATCTGCCACTGTAGGCATAACTTTTCTTCTCTCTGTGCTTGTATGGCTGAGCCACAGAATATAGGGCTTCTAGATGACTTCAGAGGAAAATTTCCCAGAAATTTTTAGCATGGGAAAAAAGCATGTTACATCTTAGCCCTGTTCTTGGATATGGCTGAATGGAGCTGTTCTGATTGAATTTTCACTCCCATAATACATGCCTGAGGCAAACATCTGGCATGGAAAACTTGAACCAAATAGCTAAAGTTCTGTAAAACTATCCATAACCAAAGCCAGGATCTTATTATGAGACGAGTAAAGCAACTGGAATAGCAGGCACTGCTACTCAGACACAGTAGAATAACAAACTTAGGCCAAAGAGCTCAGAACAAGGACATTTCCATCCTAAGCTTTCTGCTTTCACAGTAGAAAATTACAGTAGAAAATTATCTTCACTTTTGAATCTTGACCTGTGTACAGCAATTTTAAATTCACTTCATCTAAAGTACTAGTTTGAGTTTGACTTCAAGTAAGAAACCACTATACTTGAAAAATCAGATAAACTAAGAAAGACTCAGATCGTCTTTGGAACAGGTAAGAAAAACCAGACACATTTACTTGGTTTTCTGGCATATATGGCAGCCTCAGATCACTTGCCAAAGTAAAGAATTTACAATTTTCTGATTCACAAAATCTTCAGCAAAAATTGAGGTGCAGAGCAGGATGCCATCAGATATAACATATGCTCCAGAACTTCAGAGGGGAATTCAGATACTCTGGTATAAGATATAGAAGAGCAGCTGAAAAATCATTTGCAGGCACAAAGCAATGAAATGGTTGATGCACTCCCCTAAACCCAGGAAGAGCTGTGACAGACATTTTACTATATCTAACAAGAAGACTTCACCGTACTAAATACAAGACATTGTTAGAAAATCAGACTGGACAATAGAGCTAATTAACACCTGAATGAAGAATAGTTTTTTTTTGTCATTAATCCTGATTATAGGGGGGAAAATCAATATAAATTATCACCATTTATATCTAGAATGACAGCGAAAGACTTTTCTTTTTTTTCCCTGTAGAGGAGAAAAAAATAAGAAAAAAATTACGGTGTATAAGGTATTGTGTATAAATTCTGTGCCAATTTAAAAATTCTATTTGTCAGAAATTTTATATTGACTGAATTTACATGAAACCCCAGACATAACCATCTGGGAAATGAATCAGTGAAAAAAAGAAACAGTTTATGTATTTATGTGGCACTTCTGTTCTGTGAAATTAATTTTGCTGTCATTAACATTTATACCGTAATCTGAAATCGTAAAAGGAAAGTATGAGCGAACTTTAGATTTCTGTTAAATACATCACATTTGAAGAAGAAAGATCTGAAACTCAATATTGAAGGTCAGGAGCCTTACTTTAGCCTACATATTAGGTGATGATATAAAGCTCATAAAAATACTTCTTCTGTGCTGTTTTAGTTAGCAGTACCACCACCATTCTTGCAAAGAACATTCTACCCTCTGAAATTAGTACAAGCAAGCAAATGATCAGTGGCAAGGAAGAAGAAAAAAAGAACAAGTGTCACAACCAAAATTACAAGTCCAGAAATGTACTCTTAATTTTAACCCACACTACAGAGGTAGGAAGTCACAGCTTCACCCTGTTTAAGTTCTTTCTGTAACACTGGGATAATAACACTTCCCAAGCACCTAGTTTCATGAAAAAGTGTTTTAAATGTAGGGCCTCAGTAATACTTTAAAGTAGGAGAAAAAAGAACAATCCTTGCATGATCCAAAACTTCAAAATAACTTTTCACAATTCTGAACCTTATGAACTCTCCAAAGCATTGTTTTAGAAATTTCCAGTCTACTTCAGTTATTTCTCTTGTCCTGTAACTTATTTGTAAAACAAACTTCTATAGCGGTTAGTGAGAAAGCATTCTAATCATTGATCTTTATAAATTACGCAGATCAAGAAACTTTTTTTTGGTGTGTGTGAATACAATACTATAGCTATTTTCCTGCATATAGACAGAGTATGGTTTGAAGAGTTAAGATGTATTACGTCAAAAATGCTAACAACCAAATATTAAGTAACATGAATCAGAAACAAATCACAAAACAGGAAATCTGTCCATAATTTTAAAAGGGTGATGGGAAGACACAGAGCTGACAACCCTCATTCTCTTGAGACAAAGCAATATGTTTTAGGGTTTCAGGAATCTGATACTTGGGGACACCCTAACAACTGCAGCATTCATACAACACTGAAGGTACCTTAACACAGACACCTGTCACACAGGAACACTTCAAAGAATCTGACAAAGGGAAGCTGGACTAGAAGAATCACAGAATCACCAAGGTTGGAAGAGACCTCTAAGATCAAGTCCAACCCGTCAACACAGACCTTATGACTAAACCATGGCACCAAGAGCCATGTCCAGTCGCCCCTTAAACACCTCCAGGGATGGTGACTCCACCACCTCCCTGGCTAACAACTCTCTGTGAAGAACTTTCTCCTCACCTCAAGCCTAAACTTCCCCTGGCACAGCTTGAGACTGTGTCCTCTTATTCTGGTGCTGGTTGCCTGGAAGAAGAGACCATGTAGCTCTGCATGGGGTTGTTGTGGCCAAAGTGCAGCACCCGGCACTTGGATTTGTTAAATGTCATCTTGTTGGACTCTGCCCATCTGTCCAGCTGGTCAAGGTCCCTCTGCAGAGCCCTTCTACCCTCCAGCAGATCAACACCTGCCCCTAGCTTGGTGTCGTCCGAAAATTTACTGATGATTGACTCAATGCCCTCATCCAGATCATCAATAAAGATGTTAAAGAGCACAGGGCCCAGTACTGATCCCTGGGGCACACCACTAGTGACTGGCTGCCAGCTGGATGTGGCACCGTTCACCACCACTCTCTGGGCTCGGCCCTCCAGCCAGTTCCTAACCCATCGCAGTGTGCTCCCATCCAAACCATGGGCTGACAACTTGGCCAGGAGTTTGCTATGGGGAATGGTGTCAAAGGCCTTGCTGAAGTCCAGGTAGACTACATCCACAGGCCTCCCCACATCCACCAGGTGAGCCACCTGATCACAGAAGGAGATCAGGTTGGTCAGGCAGGACCTGCCCTTCCTGAATCCATGCTGGCTGGGCCTGATCCCTTGGCCACCCTGTAAGTGCTGTGTGATTGCACTCAGGATGACCTCTTCCATAATCTTTCCTGGCACTGAGGTCAGGCTGACAGGCCTGTAATTCCCTGGCTCATCCAACTGGCCCTTCTTGTGGATGGGCACCACGTTGGCCAGCTCCCAGTCTTCTGGAACGTCTCCAGTGAGCCAGGACTGCTGAAAAATGATGGAGAGTGGCTTGGCCAGCTCATCTGCCAGCTCTCTCAGCACCCTAGGATGGATCCCATCTGGTCCCATGGACTTGTGGGGATCCAAGTGGCTGAGTAGATCACTAACTACCTCATCCTGGAACAGAGAGAAACTATGCTGCTCCCTGGCTCCCTCTGCCAGCTCTGCAGGCCAGCTGTCTGGAAGACATTCTTCATCCTTCAGCTCAGCCATTTCATTCTTTAACTCTGCCACCATATTGGGGAGAAAGCTCACCTGGTCACACCTGACACAGGTGTTTTCTCCTTCCCCTCCATTCCAAGTGCCAGGTTCCGGCACTCTCTGCAGCCAGCAGCCTGGACTCCTGCGTGCTGATGCACCAACTCTGTCTGGGTACGTACTGTTTTTGTAATAGCCTTTGTCTGAGTAATAACCATGGTTCAGGGTTTTATTGTTAGTTATTAAAAAATATATCTATTCCACCTAAATTCTATAATTTATCTGAGCTGCCACAGAGGCTGCCCCAGCACGTGCAGTCTGGCAGAAGGCTCTGCAGCCAAAATGGCATTGCGTGCACAGCTCCGGTGGGTTTTAAACTTCCCGTAGCTGACGTCATGATCCCGATCCCAAGCAGGCACATGAAAGGACGATCCTGACAGACCTCACCGTCTACCAGGGGTCCTCCCGACCTGCAAAGCCCCAAAAAGAAAGCAAAAGCAAGGGAGAAAGCTCTTGGTTCAAGCACAGCAGTCCCGGGTGCTGGTCCCGATCCGGTTTTATGCCTAAACCCGGTATTTTACATTGTATACTTCTAGCACACCAAACAACTGTGATACCAGCAGCACTATTCAATTTGCTTAAATTAGTCACATGCTCAAGTGCTTTACTATATCACAAGCTTTACCTGTCTTGACAACATACTGTAGATGTTACAGAACACTTTGATAAGATTGTCATTGCTAGCTGAATGCAACCATCAAATTATACTAACCTGAAAACAGCTATTACACAATTTGATGAGTGGATACATGCAATTTCTTGGTTTTTAATTCTTGATTTAAGATTAGAGTTATCTTTCAGTCTACTTCAGATCACCAAAAATAGAACTGATAGACAAAAAGTAAGATCGTGAGCTCACCATTATCATCATGGGAATACTCTATTCCAGAAACAGTGCATCTTCGGAAAACCATCTTGTTTTCAGTAAGTGTCCCAGTCTTGTCTGAAAAGATAAACTGCACCTGACCTAAGTCTTCTGTGATATTTAAAGCTCGGCACTGCAGCTGAGAGTCTGTTTCTTCATCATATAAATCTTTATCTTGGTGAATAAAGTATACCTGGCAGATTTTAACTATTTCAATGGATACATACAAAGAAATTGGAATCATAACCTAGAATACATAAAAAGAAAAAGAATTAAGATAGAAGAAAGGACACAATTAATTAATTAAGTAAAATCTAGTTAACTTTGTGCTAGACTGGAACACACACTTTGAGCATCTACTGTAAAGTTATTATCATATTTTTAAAAGAGTTTTTTACTCTGATAGCTGAGGAAAACACATGGTGAGTTGTGGAGGTGAAATGCGTTACTGTGTCAGGAGGGTATCAAAACTTGTATAGAAGCTTATCTTTTCTAGGCTAATAATGCAAGCCTGAAACTGGGAAAGGAAAGGGAAAAAACCCAAACCAGACAGTACAATTAGAATTCTGTAAATGTGAAGGAATGGGATAATCCTTTCTGCATAAATAATAGATGTTTACAAATTCATTTTGCAGAAATATGAGAAATAAAATGAGAAGTGTTAACCTCTCCACAGGAACAATCTCTTTGGCCTTGGCTTTTGGGCTGCAGAATATCTGAATGAAGAACACATTTTATAAATGTTGAAAACAGAGACAGAAGTTTCTCCAGAAAAAAATTTGCCCATTTTTTGAGGATTATCATAACTACCTAATTTGTACTTGAGTTTTTCTCTGTAGACATTTTTCATGACAGAAATTCCTGACTGCATACATTATTTAGCTTGATGAATTAGCCATGAGGGGAAAATCATAGCTGTTATATAAGTGGCAAATGGGGGTTATTTAAACAAAAACTATAGTTAAAGGCTGGTATTTGAAGAATTCTGTGGAGATTATTTTGTAAATTGGTATTATAGTCAATACCTGAGAGTAAAAAGTCATTTAACATCCTTTTTTTAATTACTTTTCATTAAGAAGTTGCTACCTCAAGTAACTCAACCTCCTCTAAGTGTCCCACTGACATGAACGAATTCATGTCCCAGTGACATGAATGTCTGTTATTTAACTTTCTGCCACTTTCACCATTCAATGCATTTCTTTTCAGGACCAGAAAACTTAAAACAGAGTTTGTTATCTAGTTGAGATATGGAGTTGTTAAGAGAAGTATCTTTGGAAAGCAGCTCAAAAAACACATAACTTCTGTTCACACCAGGACACTGTACCCAAAGTGGCACCCACAGTCTTTGTGGTGGTGTTCCACAGTGGATGGATATGAAATACAAAGCCTGTTTTCTCCCAGCAGGGACCACTGCACCATACCCCTTCCTATTCATTTAAAATAAAATACCTGAGTCTTTTGGGGAAGATTCTCAGATAAATATATTCTCCAATGACAAGTGAGCTCTGACAGGTTACTGTATGCATTAGTTTGTTTATATTTTTAGAGAATTTATCATCTTTTAACACTGAGTTGACCACTTCTTTTATTTCATTTAGCTTCCTAGCTATATATGATCACATTGCTGCTAGCTAAAATTTAATTTTAAAGAGACTAAATGTATTTTTTAGTGCTTTGTGGTAGAAGAGATACCACACATACTGTACATTCATGGAATATTTCAAGTTGGAAGGGACTCATAAGGATCATCTAGTCCAACTCCCTACTCCTCACAGGACTACCAAAAACTAAACCATATGACTAAGAGTGTCATCCAGATGTTCCTTATGTTGTTATTACAGCAAACCATGAACAGAGGTGACAGCACATACAACTCGATTACCTGGAAAACTATGATCACTGTTAGAAATAAGTACACTGAAGCTAAAACAGGAGACAAATATTTGCCATCAGGTCCTGGAACATCAAAAATTGGTTTCTTTTTCTCACCATATTGCCATACCCATAGGCCATGACCTGCAGAAGGGTTGAAAGAGAGAAAAACACAAATTAACTCAAAGAAAAAATGTTTATGTTATTAAATTGTTCTTAGATTTGAGTTACAAAGGAAAGTGGTATTTGTTTTCAACTATTCTGCATGACTTTTGAGAAAAGCCCAAAACTATCTTCCTTTTTCTGTTCTGGTATTTGAGAAAGTCTGTCCTTCAGGACAGAATGCAATGGTTGTTTCACATATCTAAATAAACTAAGTTGGCTAATATAAATTAGTAGTTTAGGCTCTCTTTGTAATCAGCAGAGAAAATCTGACGTCTTCAGAAAGTTATTCATTTCAGTGATATTTGGTGCACACTGGGTATATCAATAGGCAGCTATCACTAAAGCAGTTTCAGCTGGATAAAAGTCAGAAGATACTTGAATTTTACAGTGTGAATCTTACCCATCACCTCCACCGAACTACTGAAATAACAGTATCAGTGGAGTCAACGCATGGAAACTAAGGAACTAAGAATAGAAGAAATTCATACCCTTAGTCAAAACTTTTTGGTTTTTTTTGTTTGCTTGTTTTGTGTGTTGTTTTTATTCTTCTTTTTCTTTTTTTTTTTTTTTTAATTCATTGTGCTGGTAGGTAATATTATTCTTGTTGTTATTCCTATTATTATATTCTTGTAAAAGAAATTTGCCTTTTTAAATACAGTTCTGGGATTTGCAGTTCTAAAAGACCTTAAATGGCATGTCTGATGTTTTCTAAGTTATAAAGAAGGAAGATTTATCCCATGTTAAGAAATATTCAAACTATATTCACTGTATGTGAGAAATCAGAAAGAATTGTCTGCTTTAAAAGTAATCTTTTGTAAGCCACATCTGACAAAGTCCTTTACATCTTGATATATAAACCCAGTATTGAACTTCTGAAAAATAAAAATTATACTTAAGCCAAGTGAGCAAATTATTTTCTCCCTGTACTACCATTGTGAGTCTATCACCATTCTGATAGCCTTATTGCTGTTTATACTTTTATTCTTGATAGTAAAAATCAGAAGTCTCACATTGAGAATGACCTACATAAAGACTTGTTTTACAAATATCCTGACTCAGATTTTTGAAAGAATTAGTTAAGTGTCATATCCCAAATTACACTTTCTCGACAGAGGGTACAAAAATTGCCTGACTCTTACAGAACCTAGCTTTCCACGTCTTGAAGCATCAAGCACCTCTACTTTCCAAGGGGTTCAGCATATTTCTTTACAGCTCTATTTGGTTATTACCACCTCCAGCAGTTTGCTCTGGCCCTCTGCTGGTGGCTTCTAGACTTGTAGCAGAAGTGGTAGAAGTGAGGGCGTCCCTTTCACAGTTGCAGCTGAACTGAAGCCACTGCTGCACACACCCCGCTGCTGCTGCTCTGGGGGCAACACCTTGGGTACAGTGGCAGAGAGAACAGCACAGGCAGTAACTCCCCAACATTAAACCTATCACAGTACTTTAGCCCTGAGGACTGGGCTCCCCAACACTGAGACACTATGAAAGTGTATCATGTACGCAGTGGAAGCAAATATACTGATTCACAGCTGGAAATGCTCATCTTTAAGCAGCATTTAAAAATACCTGGGAAAAGGCACACAGAGATGTATTAAAATGGTGTAAGATTGTTATTAAACTTCACTGTGGTTGTTAGGAAACATTCTGGCATTTATGCTGGATGAGTCACACATAAACATCAAGGATATGGAAATTGATATGCCATATATAAAGAATCATTTTGAATGCCAAGCATAAAACTCAATTCTTTCTCACATATTAATAGAAAAAAAGCCTGAAGAGTATTTATTTGAACCTCAGCAATTCCTTAAACTTTTCATGAAGTCTAGAGAGTTTTCTGTTTGGATTCATGCAGATTTAGACCTTAATTTATTTCTTCCATGTTAAAGCTGCAGCCTTAGGGACAGTGCATCAATGTTGTAAACTGTGCCCTTGATTTAATAAATGGGGAGCAGCACCGTGCTACTTATGTTTATTCTATGCTCACAAATTTCTTTGTCAACTGATTAATCGCAGATCAAACTCTATCACCTATAATTTTAAGAGAACTGCTTATAAAGTGGCTTCTTTTAAACTTCATATTTTGGATGCTATCAAGCGTAGTAAAATCTAAACCTCTGATACTAGTAGCATATATTCGATTGATACTAGGGATCTATGTATATATCAAGACACCTTGATTTCAAAGAAGAAAACACAACAAAAATTAGATGATACATAAGCAGTTCTATGGATTTCATGTATTGACAGGTATACGTTTTTGATAAAGCTAAGTGCATGAATTCCAAGAGAGTCTGATACTTAGGTTTTTGCTTTTAAAGAGCACTTACCAATGGCAGAAAAAAGACACATGACTAGAAGTATGAGGACACACCAAAGGACATCAGCATTCATCTGTCTTTCAAGCTTACTGCGTTTGTAACGGGGTCCATTATTATTTAACAAAGCTTTGGTCTCATGGCCTGCAGAGGCAATTACATTAAATGATGTCATATGGATCTTTGTTATTACTTCAAAGAAACTATAATACGGCAATATGCCTCATCAGACAGAAATTCAGCTGTTACCTGCATAGATTACTATTCCTGCAACCTCTTCTGTATTTCTAATAGTACATCCACGTAACAAAAGATTTTCTTTGAACAGTCCATCCTTTTTTCCGCTTTTATGTACACTGTAAAAAAATTTGAATACAGAACAAAACACATCAAAACATTAAGCTTGGTAAATCATACTACTGTGTAACATAACAAGCCCATGAAACATGTTCAATGATTAAGTGTTTTTTGTTAACCTGATGGTGTAGCATTTCCTTAGATCTTCCTCCTGGGAATATTTTCTGGTAGACTTTGAAAACTTGAGAATTCCTACCCAAGAATCTCAGATATGCAGTGGCCCAGCAGGAGAAGTATCAGTTGCTGTTGGATATTCAAATGTACTGGACAAATGCTCACCAGAAGTATGCAGGCCAAGTCTACAGCATGTGTGCAGCCCATCTAATGTTTTGAAAATGCATTAAGCTTTCTGTGCATCTGCAAATTAACTGCACAACCACAGTTAATCCAGTTCACCTAATGGCAGCTATGTAGTGCATATGATTAACCCACTATTCACATGTCCTTGCCAAAGAAAACCTTCAAAGAAACATCCTGGAATTGGGAAGGGACTGTGCTTTGGAAACAGTGATAAATACTAAGGAAGATGTTCCAGGGATAATATGCACCAGTTCAGTGAAAAAGAAGGGGAAAAGTGTGTTCATCAGTGAGAACAAGAAGAATTCCTTTCAGAAGTGTCTCATTGACTGCCCAAGAAAGAAAAAATGGTTGCACCCTGATGATTCTTGTTGACTAGCACCAAAACACATGAAGAAAATGGAACAATGTAATGTTTCCACCACAACTTATTGTCCATTGTTGTAAGGACTATCTCAAACTTCAGCTGACAGAGAAATACAGAAAACAGCTGAATGAATATTTAACAGTCACCAGGGAAATGTTAAAAAATAACAATTAAAATATAACATTAGAATGTTTTATTAGGGAAAAAACACAAACCAAATAACAGTTTCAAGCTTTAACTAAATGAATAAAAATACAATTTAATCAACTGCAGTATCTCAATGCTTCAGAGAAGATTAAAGCAAAATCTGAAATGTTTAAGTTTTAACTTCACTTTCAGGGTACCAAAACAATCACAGTTTCAAAGTCCAAAAAAGTGGACTGCAATAAAAAAATTAGTAAAAGCTAAGAATTCAACAGAAATCCTGGAAAAAGCACATGCACTATTCTAAAATTAACATTATACTGTTGCAATGTTGAATTTTATGGCTACCTGGATTTCAGCACTTAAAATCATGAATTTAAAGCATTGGTATTTCAACAGGTATGCTTAGTTTTTCACTGAAAGGATGAAGAAATAATAGTGGTAGGTTTGACAGCTGATGTAGCTGCAGCAGTGGTAAAATCTGACTAGAGCCCAGAAACAATTGGAGAAGGAAAGAAGGAGACAACATCAGGTTTGTTATTCCTATTAAAAAAAAAAATATTTTTTTTTTTCCATCAGGCAAGAACTCCCTTTGCTCAGTCCATCTTCCCTGATGGCCTCAGATGCAAGAACAGAGACTGTGCTTCTGTCCTCATCAGCAAACCTCCTTAACCCACTCCCTCACCTTTTGCCAAAGGAGTTTTAAAAACTAGGGGCTGTCCAACAGCCCTCTTGCAGTATGCCAATAGGTGTAAATGCTGACTGCCAGATGGAGAATTACCCAAATTTGGCCAGGCTTAAACTCTGAGAAATGATTTCTTAATGATTCCATACTATAGAAATTACACTACTACCAGGCTTCTGCCATTATTCTGCTTTTAAAAGCTAAATTCTACATAAGCTTTCTCATAAATCATGAGGATGTTGGTTTGAAATTCCAGTGAAGTCTCTGAACCATAGTTATGATTCCTGTTAATAAACGGGATTTAAAATGGATAAATCTACCTAAGAAGTAATTATTTGGCTAATAATTTTATAGCCTTTATCAATTTTTTACACTTCACAGACACAATGGACTGTGACAGCTTTACTACACATGGCAGCCTTTATATACAACCACTAGTGTATTTGTTCTATACCATTATATATTTGTTCTTACTCTGTTAGTTTATACAACTGCTCCAAAGCAATGGTGCAACAACTGAGGTCAACTGAGGTTCCAGGACCCCAATTTACTGTTCTCACCCCACAGTTTGGCACTGCGTTTTATTTTTCTGTATACAAAAGAAGCCACCTGTTGCTCACCAGACATTTAAAAAAGGATGGAACTGAAATCTGGGAGATAGAAGCTGGCAGAGGCTGGAGGAAACTCATTGTTTCCTCTTGTCTGCACTCACTCCCAGATGACTTAGATATAAGGCAATTGGGAACTGACAATAAAAGGAATTAAAAATTACAGACATAAAGGTCTGTCTTAAAAACCTAGAGTCAGATAAAACTGCTCACTTTGGTAACAAACCTGCTAAGTCTACTACTACTGTATGTTGAGGTAGAGAGATAAGGTTAGATCCGATTTCTAGCTCTTCAGTGTTATAAACTTCAAGCTTGTTATGGAGGCTGAATCATCTGTTTCCCCCCTTTCTGGATTCAGGCTAGTATAACTTTGGAGGCAAAGATGGGAACTTTGTCAGTATTTAAAACTGCCTGGCTGAAGCTGCTCAGGTGCTTGGAACGCAAAGGCTAGCCCACAAGGAAACCCACTGGCTAGGGCAGGTGCAATGCTCATTTTCTCTGCAGTTTCTCACACAGATGACACTGCAAATACACAGATTCTAAACATTTAAAATACACAAACACCACAAATTAGGACAAACAGGCAGAGCAGATGCAGTTAGCTACAGCATTCTGAAAGCACTTCTGTAGCAATAACTCTCCTGGTTCAATCCAGCAAAGCAAGAACAGCTCACTTTGTAGCTCATTTCAGCCGTCTATTATATTTTTCCTTATTACATGTTTACCCCAAGGTATCAAAACTGTACTCAACAGAGTATCTTCTTTGAGTATCTCTCTGGATTCTCAAGTGTATTACAAAGCAAATGGTAGAGCTGGCATTACTTCCCGAGGCTTGACAGCAAACATCACAGTATATACTTTTGTTGATTTTGTTTTCCTAAAAGATACCACAACCCTTACATGTTTTATATTATCTTATGACCAGCTTTGAAATACAAATACACACTTGCTTACATATTAGCATTATTGTAATTCCTTGCTATACTTACTTTGGTATGATCTGAAAAATTTTTCTGTTCTTGTCTAATAATAACATCTTTATGTTCAGAGAAAAGCTGAAAAGCCAGACCACCACCAACTACTCCTTTTCCCTTGCCTATATACATAAAAAAAGCTAGAAACAAGATTTTAAAGCCAATTTTGTTGTTTCTGGAACTTGTCATGGGATTTTTAAACGTTTGCCATGCATAACCTGTAGTTAATCTGGCTAAACCCATACAAGGAGGGGGCATGTTAAGAAGATTTCTTATGAGAAAAATAAAAATGAGGAAATATGCTTAGGATATCTGGGGGTGCAGAAACTGAAACACAGAATTAAAGCAAACACCTGACTTGAACCAGTAGTCTGCCTATTCCCTTCTGCACACCCAGAATGTGTTCTATTGTGCCAACATAACCAGAGAAGTCATATGTAGTAATGTGTACACTACATTCCTGCAGATACAAGATAGAACCAAGCCCATCTCAACACATTTTGCAGTATTTTTATGATTTTTTTGTTGTTGTGTTTCCTTTTACACTGGCCTGTCTGTGCTCAATTGGTTACCTATAGTGATCCCATTTCAGAATAATTGTGGGCAACAGAATTTTTACATATTTACAACACACACATGCCGATGTTCCTATTCCCTGAAAGATTTTTCAACACAGATATCAGAGCCAAAGAGCTCATCATAGCTCAAACAGGAAAAAACCAAAACAATCTTAATCAAAACTGGAAGCCTACTAAATGGTTGTAACTTCAAGCAAATTTTGACAGCAATGGTTCAGCAAAGCTTTTACATATGGATCTCTAAAAATCTATTATTTCATAAAATCCCTTTTTAAATATCTTAGTAACAGTTCTTTTCAGTTGATCTACTATCAGCCAGGAGCTATGTGAAGCTTTCTTTCAAGTAGTGAGTATTGGTAAGAACTCGAACAAGAATTAAGATCCAAGTTTGACATGGCAATGACATGTTTCAATTCAGATGTGCTAATTACCATTCATGTTGATAATGTGTGGTTTGAAATTACTAGTATCACAATTTCATTGTATCATGATTTCATTATATTAATGAAGGAAATCTAAAAAAGAGAAGGAAAAAAGTCTTCTCTGTGATAAATGAAGGGACTGAGTGTTTTTTGTTGAGGGGATGGTCCCTGCTCTTTACTTAAATGCTCCATGGTCCTTTACGTGTAACTCCCTTGCAGCATAGCTGATGAGACGTGTAAATCACCTGCTGTCTTGTCTTTTTGCTGTGTGTCAAAATATATTCACATGATTTGTGAAATATTAACATAGAAAGAAGATTAAATAGAATCAATATTGAACAACAATCATCCAAAAGGTATTAGCATGTTTTCTGCTTAGATTCACACATATGAAGTGTGCTAAAAACACTGCCAAATTTTTCATTTCCATCTTTGGAAATAACATTTACATCTCTTTCAATCTAGACAGCTATACAATCTCATGCAGTAAGTCTATTATGACACTTTTATCTTTCAATGAACTGTAGGGCTTTGTGCTGCTAAATAAAGGAAAACATTTCCCCATGCTGCAACTTGATGTAGCTTAAAAAAACTTGACCTGATTTACCTCAGTTGACAGTACATCTTACACAATCTATGACATCTGAGAGCAGTAATTGAAGTGGTAAAGAGTATCACTATAAAAGACTCCCCAAGCTCCAGCAATTTACCTTGTGCCATTTACGTAATTCAATATTGCTTATCACTCCTCAACAATATGGGTCATAAATGATTGTATTCTAAAGATAATTTGTGTCTGCTTAACTGTTCATTAAAATTTAGACAAAAAAATATCCTGGGCTCTTATTCTCCATGTGGTTACAGACTGTGGAAAAAAAAGTCATGCAAGAGTATATCTCTTAAGTCACTGCCATCAGCAAGGCCACACGCTACAGTCCTGGCTATATTAGAGGCAAAGTACTTTGCACATAGTAAACCATTTGATTCTGAGCAGAACTTACTGGCCAGAGATGAGCACCTGGTTAATACAGTTCTGTTTGTTTAGAATTAAGTCAAGTGGATACAGATGATTCTGTGTGGCAACACACAAGTACAACCATCAATCAAGTCAATCGTTCTATTTTGTCTGAAGGAGAGGAAAGGAATACTGCCATAGCTGGGGAAAGAGTTTTGCTTTCTGATTTTCTTCAGTGACACTCATATCAAAAGAAACATCAAACAGACCCATCTTTGTAAAAGTAGTGTAAACTAGATTGTGTTTATTTCTTGACTCTCTTGGACCGGTTTTCTATTTCTTCCCATTTCCAGATGGCCTTTTTTGATCCATGGAGGGAAGGAAAGGGAGAAGAGTATCTGTAACTGCATTGCTTCATGCATTCCTTTCTGGAGCATAAACTGAGCAAATGTAACAACTAAATCCATCCTAAGGAATGGAAATGTGAGGCTCCGATGTCATGCTGAAGTATGGATCCTCTAAAATGGCCTTAAATATATTTATGTGATGATGATGCAGCTTAGACAACACAGCCCAAAACAAGCTACCATTTATTTTATTCCATATTAATGGTTCATACACTGAAGGATTTTATATGAAATACTCACATGTAACCTTGAAACCTACTTAAGTCATTGTTTGGATTCTCGCATTCAATGACACTGGTGAACTTCAAGGGGTCGAATTCTGAGTCCTGGAATAGTAAAAGTGTGAATTACTTAGGGAAAGGACTTGCAAATTATAGTCAAAATCACTTCCTTTTCTAGCTTTCATAATATATTAAAGTCCAGCTTTTTTTAAAGGTAATAGAATGAATGACACTGACCACTGGCACTGAAAATCAAAGGGACCTAGTCACCAAAATTCCTTGAATGCCTTCCAAAATCTCCCTTACAAGGATGATATTTCTGCTCTGCAAGTGGAAAAATGTGGGATTCTGAAAGCATTAAATAAAAGATGCTTAGCTCAGAAGTAAAATGAATTCTGTCTGGAGTTGAAAAATGAAATTTATCTGGGAAGGCTCAAAATATTCAATAGTATCATTACACGCTGCGTTCAGTGAAGCTACTGAAAATTTAGGACAACTTAAGTCAATATACTGCCAATTATGAAAAAGCTAATATAAGCTTTTGAAATACTAGCAAGACTTCTTAATTGTTTTATGCCAGCACAGATAAATTAATCTATTACAGTAAACTACACATATATAGCAGAGTAACTTTTTCCAATTAACACTTCAAAACTTTTTTGATTCTCTAGCTCATTAGCCAGAAGCTGGTATTTTTGCTGACTGTGTGTGTTTACTTGTAGTTATCATCTTGTTGTATCTGAGGAAAAACATTCTACCACAGCATAATTACTTGATTTTGTTCAATGAAAACCAATGTTCTCCCTTCTTTGCCAGACCAAACAAACTATGCAGGGATACCAAAGATACCTTGTCCTGGTGCTGCTGAGGAGGCTGTCTCCATCAGTGAAGACTACCTTTAGAAAACTATTTTGTACCTCATTTAAATGACAGAATTGGTTGTGAATTATCATATCACTAAGCTTTCAATTGTGATAACATCACAAATGTTATGCTTTGTAATGGTTTTGCTGAGCAGCTGTACACCTTAAGCAGTACTTTTTAAAATGGTATGGGAACACTATGGGAATAAACGACTGAGAATCAGTAACCAAAGGACAGACACAATCTTATTGCCAGTTTCTCTGATTTTTTGTTATTGTCTCTACTCAAAAGAGATGAAAGAAAGTAGATTTTAAATAAAAGAATCGAGATGATATAACAGTATCACCATCAATGCCCTCCTTCCTTTTTCTGCCAGTTACACCTGGAAGATAAACAGACTATAGGAGACAACTCAAACCACTCACACCTGACACTTCTGGAAAGCTTTCCTGTATTTTCAAAAAATAAGAGATGATAAAGAGAACCATGAAGATGGGCTGTCACTTGCAGGCAGCTACAGCCCATTGGAGGGAAGCATCACTTTTATAAGCATGCAAACAAGGGGGAAAGAAAGCGAGTAAAAGTGAAGGAGAGCTCTGAGTAATTAAGAAGACGGCTACAATAAGAATCAGACTCCCTAAATTACATCCAAGCTGGCAGTCAAGTACCTGAGTCTTAGCAAGAAATCCAGATGGTCTTCTCAGCATCAAATACTGTTGGTATTTAAGCTCATTAGATATTTCTCCAGGTCAGCCTTAAATTTCTCTAGGTGACTGAACTTGAATGCAGGGGATGCTTGGAAGTACCTAGTTCTATGGAGGCATGAAAGACATTATTAGGCTGTAGAATGGGCCAGATATTAAGTCACCCATTCAATGACTTTGACCCTTGTTCCTCAGCTTTTGACAGACACTAGCAGTCACAGGAAGAAATCACTGACTATGACAGACATCATGAAGCTTTCAGGCCTTGACACCTGAAATCTGTTGCTAGAGCTCCTGATCTGTACATTTTGCCTGCATCCTTGGCTTGAACAGTCAAAGGTTCACATTACAGAGACACTATGATAGCCTGTGTTGTCGACATTACACCCATTCTGCTGCCCCTGAACACGACCTTCTGTTCCTTCCTTGCCCTGACATGCTCCATGGCAGGAAATAACCAACCAAACAACCCAAAACCCAGGAAACATCATCTTCAAACATTACTCAAGGTGTTTCAATAATATACTGTTTGTTTAAGTACTTTGTTAAAGAATAGTCACTGCTGCAGCTTAAATTGCATTTGTAAACCACATGGGAAAGAATAGACTGGAAAGGGAAACACTTTTTGTCTTAATATGTAACATAGTTAATTTAACACAAATTTTCATGCAATGGTCTTTAGAAAAGAAAATAAAGAAATCTTAACATCTTTGATGAATGGCCTGAGGGAATCCTAGAGACACCTAAACCCAAAATCCAATGCAGTCAAATGCTGGATTTCTGTGGGTGCTGAACTTAGCAGAAAGAGCATGATTTCACTGCTGTACAGACACAATGACTTCTAGAGCGACTAGAATCTTGCAGACTGAATTCCCTTTCTGTTAAGCAAGCCTGCAAGCAAAGCCACAAACTTTACAAGTAATACTAATAAAAAAGTCTACTTAAAGTTTTTGCAAATAAAAGAACAATCTTGACAAGAACAGAAAGGATTAAACCTGCTCAACTTCACCATCACTACCACAGAACACAGTCTTTCTTCCTCCTTTTTTGGAACCTTTTAATTTATGACTCAGTTTTGGAACTAACAGTCCTTTATCATTAAATCTGCCTGTGTATTTGTGTTCTGCTATAATTAACTTGAAATATGTGATGATGATCTTTAACCAGGTAATATCTGGGAGGAGAAAAAAAATCCAGTTATAACTGTAGTTTATGTAAGAAAACAAAGCTGCTGAATTCTGATTTATGGCAAGAGCTCTTTGGTTTATTAATAAATCAAATAGTTCCTTCTCTATGAAATGGAAGGGTAAATACACAGTGATTACACTTTTTTGATGCGAAAATGCCTTTTAGCAAATGAATGAACAAATATGTTAAAAGCTGCCTGCATGTGACTGCTTTCAGTGGTTATAAAAAAACACAAAGTTAACATAAGACTTCAAAAAGATCAAAGCTTTTTCCTTTTTGTGCTGGTACCCATGCTCTGGCAGTAAATAAAATGTAAACTGCAGTGATGTTCTTATGTATGAACAGCTAAGAGAAGCTGCAGCTAGATAGAAGTTCACAGTGCACAACTTGTGATTTGTGTAGTTTTCTAGGTAAAAGTCCATGAAAAATTAAATTCTCTACCATTATCTTTAATTTTTCTCTTACACTGATTTTCTGCATCAAGATTATAATATGGTAAAAAATAGTCTTAAAAGTTTCTGCATTATGAAATGATGCACAAGACACACGGGAGAAGTGAAGACCAATTCTTGATTCTTTCTTGTGTCATATTTTGTCATATTAAAGTGAAAACTAAAAAAAAAATAGAAGAAAAAAAGAAAAATAAGGGATTTAATTCAATAATAAGATACTGGCTTTCCTCAAACACTTGACTTCACATGCTGATTTTGCCAAAGTACCCTTAATTCACTGCCTACCTCTGAAAAAGTGCTGCCTGTTTAGGAACTCATAAATATTTCTATAAAGACTGAAATATGTCAAAAGAACAGACAGGGATACTTAGATTTGGTATTTCATTTACTTGGGGATTCTGCAGAATATATTTCACTTCTTCAGGAGTCTCTAGCTAGCAAAATGTTTAACATCCTATCCATGAATCCTATTTCTTTCAATTTCTTAAAACTTAGGGGAAATAAATTCTTACTCTGAGGAAGGCTTATTTTCCTTATGGAAGCAAACTAAGTCAGATTGCAAATCTGCTACATATTTATTCCTTCAAAGCTGACTTTTGATGGCTTTGTGACTGGGCTTTAACAATGCTCTACCTATTAAACCTAAAAAAAAATTCCATTTAAAACAGTAATTTGGTTTTGCAGTAACTGGGCTTTGTCTCTGGGGAAAGCCTGAATGTAAACAGAAAGGAAAATGGAAGTGTTTTCTTTTAAATTTTCCTTGAAACAGTCTCCTGTTCCTTAACTCTCAGATGACTACTAACATATCACCCTTTGAAAAACTAAAAAGGCTAGCTGTTGAGTGGAATAAAATGTTACAGTGCCTTGTTTACAGAAAGGGAAGCCAATAGGTAGATGGATTAAGGAAGAGATCGGTCATAAAAAAAGCAGATTGAATTTTGCGCGCTCTCTGACTTCCAAGTTTCATCTGTAAGATCTTTCTAAGCCTCTGCAGTGAAACCCCCACTTTTCCAACTCCATTGGCAGCCTCACAGAACTGTCATAGCTCGAGAAACAAAACATGCTGCTCTGCCAAATGAGTTAGTTTGACAATTACACAGTGTTCAAACAACATATTCCCCTTCATTAAATGCATGTTGTATGGGGGATTTAATGGACTTCTAGTGATACTAATAATGCATAGTTATTAAAATGTTTTCCTTTATTCATCAGCCCTACTTTACTGCTGCAGAAACCAGAGTTTAATGTTCAGTCCTTCCTTTCAATGGGACAGTACAAGTTCCCCAGGATGCCCTTGGGTGGCAGTGATGGTTGCCTGCTTATCACATTGTGTTTACTGGCTATGCTGGGGATTTTATCCAGACTTCTTCACAAAGTGTAATTTCTGAATGAGGGTTCTGGGACTAGTTTTGGTGTGCATGTCTGGTAGAAACAAAATGAGAGAAATGGGGTCATGGGGACAACTCAAAGGAAATATTTAATAGCCAAAAATCTGCCTTAGTCAGAAAAATAGCTTTTCAGTTTAAAAGCTTTTCAGTACAATAAGAACGCACACCCGTAATGCACTGGTCCATCTTATTATTGCTTTATAGAGCAATACTCTGAATTTATCATATAAAACTAATCTGACTTTTTGTTAATGTGTAACTGGAATTACATATTGATTTTACATATTCAAAGTGTGCAGACTGTTTAGATACTAAAAGAGTGAAGTGTTTTAATGTCTAAACTGCACTAGTCTGTCAGAATTTATCTGTTCCTCTAATTCATATGAGAAAGGGCAACAAGGCTGGTGAGAAGCCTTGAGCACAAGCCCTATGAGGATAGGCTGAGGGAGCTGGGATTGTTTAGCCTGGAGAAGAGAAGGATCAGAGGCGACCTCATTGCCCTCTACAACTACCTGAAAGGTGGTTGTAGCCAGGAAGGGGTTGGTCTCTTCTCCCAGGCAACCAGCACCAGAACAAGGGGACACAGTCTCAAGCTGCGCCAGGGGAGGTTTAGACTCAAAGTGAGGAGAAAGTTCTTCACTGAGCGAGTCATTCGTCATTGGAATGGGCTGCCCAGGGAGGTGGTGGAGTCACTGTCCCTGGAGGTGTTCAAGAGGAGATTGGACGTGGCACTTGGTGCCATGGTCTAGTCATGAGGTCTGTGGAGACAGGTTGGACTCGATGATCCTTGGGGTCTCTTCCAACCTTAGTTATACTGTGATACTGTGAAAGAAGAAACAGTTTGATCTATGCTATTTAGGAACTAAAAAGATCCAGCTGCACATCAGAATTTAATAGCTTTGTTTTCCATGCTGACAATGACTACTATAATTTGATCTTTTTTTCAATACTGTTTGTTTAAATGGAACAGACTTCAGTATTCAGAAATACTGGAACAGCTGAGCAAGCCAAATACATGTTAGGAGGCAGATCTTCCTCTGGTTGACCTAAGTAAAAGCTTTACCCTTTGTGGAGTATAATATGAGGGAATAGTACAGTATCCAGCTTGCAGGAAAAGAAATGTGTTGCTTGCAAAGCCCAGGAAGACCTCAATAATTCTATGACAGCCAGCTGAAGAAACTGTTGTTAGTCAATCATGGGACAAAAGTATGAAAAAAATGTCAACAACACTGAAAATATACAGATGCAAGTTCTCATGTCCCTTGGGATGAGGGCCATCCTTAGCAATACACTGAATTCACAGTGTTGTGAATGAATTCATTCATTGACTATAGCAGCACTGGAGAGTGATAAGGAACAGAGTATGTCAATGCTGAAATACGGACACCGGCCTTAAGAAAGTGGTATCTGCCTGTTCCAAAATCCAGCCACCAAAATAAATGAATTGTCTAATAGCCTGTAAGAACCAATCTCAACATTAGTTCAGCACTTCAACTAGACTACAAACTAAGCCTCTTAAGGGCTCACAAAACTCTGTACTACCTGCTCCTCCAGAGGCTTTTCACTTCATGCTCACTGACACTGAGTAAGATGTAACCCTCCCCACTCTCCAGTGCTTTCCTCTTTACTAGAGAGATTTCTAGCAGTCTTCCTGCTGCATTTCATAACTGCTGGAAGAAAATTTCACTTGATTAGTGGCAGAACCATTGCACAGTAATTCAGTTTAGTAGCGTAGTAACTCAGGTCAGCTTCTGAATATACCTTTAGCCTACATCCTCTTCTACTGTGGCTGCTGGCAAGCCTGACTTCTTGTGTGATGAAGTTCTGCCAGAAGAAATGGGAATGAGGACTAAGAGTCTTCAAACAGATGAGGGAAATACCAAGCACCTTTCTCACATAATTTCATATATAAAAATCAGAACACCAGGCTCCTGATAAAGAGAGGATGCTAATTAAGAGTTTTCCTTATGAATGGTAAAACATAACAGTAGCAGCTGTAGTGTCAGGATGCAGTTAAAACCACCAAATATTGATAAGCCCATCTGAACCTGAAGACAGGGAATATGGATAAAAGTACCCTTACCTTGCAAGGCATGTTTAAGAAATGTTTCTAGGATGTGAGGGCAACCTACAGCATACAGCAACTGCCCAAGAAACTGAGAGACTTTATTCCTTGCCAGCTGCAGCAGAGCACAGAGGGAAAGAAGCAGTCCTAATGAAAAGAAACATTTTATTCCAAATACTACAGAGGAGCATTCATATCAACACTATCACAGGTTTTCAGCCTTTCCATGAGCATCTCCAGTGTGAGAAGGTTGTATAATCAAATAAAAACTCCTCAAGCTGGCCACTGGCATGCCATCTTCACTTGGAATTTTATCATATATCAACACTCTACATGACATGCCTGCCTTATGAATGCTCCTAAGGAAAACACAAAATTCAGAGTACAACCTCGGAGTACAATGCCAGCTGTTTCTGTAATTCCCTTACAGCCCGTGGAGAGGACAGTGAGGCAGCTTTGAAGATTAACAGTCAGTCTGAAGGCAGAAGGGCTGTAGTTGTCATGCATGGTACATGAGGGAAGGTGGGATGGCTGCAGAACACTGCGAGCTTTGCTCTCTTGTCCATTTACTCTCAGCTGGACATGAATTGGCAATGTGAGCTGACAGCCCAGAAGCCCAGCCCTACCGTGGGCTGCATCAAAAGCAGTGTAGCCAACAAGTAGCAGGAGGCGATTCCATGCCACTACTCCACTCTGGTGAGATCCCACTTGGACTACTGCATCCAGATCTGGGATACTCAGTACAAGAAAGACATGGACCTGATTACAGTGAGGGTCATGAAAAGGATCTGAGGTCTGAAACACCTTGCCTGTGAAGGAAGGTTGAATGAGTTGGGGTTCAGCCTGGGGAAGAGAAGGCTCTGGGAAGACCCAGTTGAGGCCTTTTAATATACAAAGGGGGCTTATAAGAAGGATACCTTTTACCAAGGCCTGCAGTGACAGGACAAAGGGCAACTGTTTTATTGAATATAAGGATTCATTTTACTATGATGGTGCCTTCCCTGGAAGTGCACATGGCCATGTTGAAAGGGGCTTTCAGCAACCTGGTCTTGTGGAAGGTGTCTCTTCCTACAGCAGCATGGATTAGATGGTCATTAAGGATTCCCTTCCAACCCAAAGTATTCTAGGATTATATGAATTTTATGCAAATATTTGTTATTATAAGCATTCAATAAATGTGACATGTGGAAGTGAGAACAAATGTCAGGAATAAGACCAATGGGGAGAACATCAATTAATAAAATGTCTTGTATAATTTTTCTTCTGTGTCACTGTCAGTTTCCTGCCTTAGTCAAAGATTTTTAGATTTTTTTTTCTCGATAGCTGACATGACCTACCTTTATGTAATTAATAGCAGGACAAAGACATTTTTATCCCTTCCTGCAGCAGCTGTAAATCAGATGCCTACGATCTCAGCCATACTGGCCACATTGCTTATACAGCTATATGAGTACACTCAGCCATCTGGAACATGGTTTTGAGTCTGGTATTTAATCAAGTCATGCAAAAATACAATAAGCAAACAAGCTTGGAAATATTAAGTGGAGGCTGGTAAATGCTTAAGACAATGTACACGGACGTTCTAACCATGCTGCATGTTAAACATCAAATTCTTGTTCTCCTAGAAGCCAAAAAGTAAGTGTTCCCTGCTTTGGTGTAAACCAGTCCATTACTGTGCCGCTGAGAAAGCTGAATTAATATTAGCACTGCTGTCTATAAATCTCCACTTGCCACAGATGTCAAGTGTTTGACCATAACAGTCATAGCAGAGCTTGAAAGTATGACCATGATTATTACCAATGAATGGACATTTTAATGAGTGTATTGAAATAACAGATGTGAGACATACTTACATGGGAAGTGACTGGCTGTAACATTTTTATGCAAATTTCTACTAGCCTCTGTGGCCTTATCAGTACCAAAATGTGTAAAAACCGTGGAGGGTAGCAGGTAGAGAAAAGAGAACTGGGATGAGAGTTTGCATCCTGGACGCTGAGTTCCTCATTCTGTTGCTTTGCCTTTTCTGCCAGAATAGTTGACCCCTTCTTCACCTCAGTGCTTCCAAAGGGAAGAGTGACAATAACATCATGGCTGGGATTACATGTGGCTTGATACTATGAACCCTCTTGCCCTGGAAAAGAAGGCCTTTCCATCCTTCCCTAACCACTGCTACAGCCAAATGGGGTTGTGGCATGAGGGACAAGTGTAGCACGCTGCGTTTCCAGCTCAAAAATCCTGGCCCTAACATGAGGAGTTTTCTGTGTTCTATTACAAAATCTCATTTCTGAGAACAGATATTCCAGGTATTTCCTGTTCTCAGTTGATGGCCCAATGTATGGTTAAGGAACAAATATTTCCAGGAATAAACGTGTCCAGTAAAACTGAATTAGGCTAGAAAATCAGAAAACTCAGGACAAAACCCACAAAACCCACAGGAAAAAAACTAAACAAAAAAAAGGAAAATCTCTTCTTAACTAGCTTTAAATATAAATGTTTAGTTCTCTATAGCAGGAAAACACTACATAATTTTATTTTCTCTATGGACTTGAAATGATCTGATGTTTTCTACTGCGTTTTCGGAGAAACAGCAGAACGGAGAGGTACTGGACTATTGATACAGAGAATGAAATGTCCTGCCTCTCTAGAGATCAGACACAGCACAAGCACTGGCATTTCCTTACATTTCCTTTCATGGATTTACCACTCTTTTACTGGTGCTGGAAAGATTACCCCAGGGATGGAAGGCCCTTCACAGCTGAGGCATTCAAACTCAGAATCATCAATTTAGGCCCTTTAAGCTATAATTAAACACAAACCCAAATAGTCAGTGCAAATAAGTCATTAGAACTGGACTCTTCCTCTGTCCCCTCCCCCTCCAAAATACTTGGATTAAGATGCCCAAATTTTTCTCCTACAGTTATTCAAATTCTTTGTTCCTCTAATTTAGGTCTCTTGACAGTCAAACTTGAGGCTTAAGACACCTGCACAGCAGAAACTAGAAAGAGATTATAACCTTGCTCAAAGCTGACCAAGGAGGAAGTGAACCATAATTCTTGAGAATTTGTTTCCCCATATGTCGCAATGTGAGACTGCTGACTAAATGCCACAGTACAGGGAAAACCTGTTCTCAGCCTTCCTTTAGGACTTTCAGCTCATGCAAGAGTGTTCCACAGTGCTGGCTTGGGCCCTGCTCTGCACCAGGCCATTCTGCATGCAGGTACTATACATTTGTGCTCTGTTAAGGAGACAGTAGTTGCTTGCTTTTTAACTAGACATGTCTGCACTTTCCACACAAATAATCTCTGAACATGCTACTATTCAAAAAGAGACCACAATACAGGTTTAGAATCTTTCATAACAATTCAACCCTCATCAATGAAATATACTGAATGTTCAAGGCATGACCTCAGAAGAAGGTCTTTGCAGAGTGTGACATGCTCCCATTTTGCACTGACAAACACCAGTGCCCTTACAACACTTACTTCTTTAAAATAATCAGTTAAACTGTAAAACTAAAAAAAATAGTTTGTAATTTAATATTCTGGTAGTGCACAGTGAAAACCATTGTTTTGTTTGTTTGGGGTTTTTTTAACTCTTTTCCCTCAGGGAAACCTAATTTTGGCAACATATGTGGGATGGAGCATAAATTTGCTGTTTTAACATGTACCTATCTGGAATTTTTGAGCCATTTTTCCTGTCCTCGACCTTCTCAAAATACTGCACAAAAAAGAAAGGCATAAGAGCACCTAAAAAAACACTGGAGACATTCACTGTTCTTATAGCCTGATTCCACCTTGTTAAAGTACTTACAGTCACACCTACTTGCTTCTAACAGTGTATTCCCACCAATTTCAGGTGGATGATGGTCTAACGGTATTGGTGAGACAGGCAGAGTATAGCTATGCCTGTTCTTGGGTTGCTTTATGTGACTCAGACTCTTTGAGATAAGAAGCTCATATCAGTAGGTGAGTTGGAAACTGCTTGTTTAACTGTCTGCTTGTTTAACTTCAACTGTTATCCCAAACTGGTCTAGTTTAACCAATGAAGATGAGCAAACAAGAAATCTTAGCCCAGTTTAGGTTTTCCTTTCCTTTTATTTTTTTTTTTTAAATTTAATTTTTTTTAAGGGGAAAAAAACCTGAATGTGAAAGGAACATCTACACTGAGATACCAAGGCTGCCCTGTGAGCTGTTTTCACGCAGTTAGCATCAGTTGCCCTTTTCAAAGTACCTCATCTATAGAGCAGCCTGCTACCATCAACAGTAAGGCTTTTCAAGAAAGCAGCCTTCTCTTTTCTTGACTGGTTTCTGCCCAGGATTCACAGTGAAAGGAAGATATGATATAAATGGTTTAGTGTTTGGAACAAGGAGCTATGTGACTGTTCTGGTAAATCCAGCTGTACACAGTGTGCTTCCATCACTGTGCAAGGACAG